>NC_091074.1:63545384-63849807 GCF_032405125.1 Capricornis sumatraensis
CTCCAATACTTTGGCCACCTCATGCGAAGAGTTGACTCACTGGAAAAGACCCTGATGCTGGGAGGGATTGGGGGCAGGAGGAGAAGAGAACGACAGAGGATTCAGATGGCTGGATGGCATCACTGACTTGATGAACATGAGTTTGGGTAAACTCCAGGAGTTGGTGATGGACAGGGAGGCCTGGCGTGCTGCGATTCATGGGGTCGCAAAGAGTTGGACATGACTGTGCGACTGAACTGAAGTTACGATGGTGTAACTGAAGACAGAAACAGTTAAGTGACCTACACATTCTTTTTCATATTCTTTCCCAATATGTCAGGATATTGAATATATTTCCCTGTGCTCTACAGTAGGATCTTGTTGCTTACCCATTCTATATATAATAGTTTGCATCTGTTGGCAACCACAAATCTGTTCTCTATGTCTGTGAATCTGTTTCTTTTTTGTGGATAAGTTCCTGTCATATTTTAGATTTTACATATAAGTGATATCATATGGTACTTGTCTTTCTGTCTGACTTACTTCTCTCAGCTTGATAATCTCTATATGTATCCAACCCGCTGTAAATGGCATTATTTCATTCTTTTTATAGCTGAGTAGTATTCCACCATATATATATATGTACCACGTCTTCTTTATCTAGTCTTCCATCGATAGACATTTAGGTTGTTTCCTTGTCTTTGCTATTGTAAATAGTATTGTTAAGAACATAGGGGTACTTATCTTTTTAAATTATAGTTTTGTCTGGATATATGCCAAGGAGTGGGATGGATGGATCATACAGCAAATCTATTTTTAGTTTTTTGAGGAACATTCATACTATTTTCATAGTGGCTGTACCAACTTACAGCCATCAACAGTGTAGGAGGGTTCCCTTTTCTCCATACCCTCTTCAGCATTTGTTATTTGTAGATATTTTAATGATGGCCATTCTGACCGGTATGAGGTGGTACCTCATTGTATAAACTGCAAACACTTCGTTTGTTATGACTTCATTAGCTTTATTATCAAATCCAGGAACTCTTTACGTTCCATAAAGAAATTTTAAAAGTGCTATAGCTAATGGAAAGATGGCAGCCATTGTGATGTGCATGCTGTTTCAGACATGTTAAAAACATGAAAAAATATACATCTTACAATTAATGTAATATGATAGGATTTACCAAAAGGAAAAGAACATAATATAAAAGGTCTTCCAATGGTAAACTGAGAAATAAATGGGCATAAGTAAAGAAAATTAGGCTGACATTTAAAAACCTTACAAGAATGGGAGGGTGGGGAAACATGAAGATATAATGGGAAGTAAATGCCTCAGTCTTTGTACAGTTTGGATCAAGAAAGCATAGACAGTTTGCACACACTTGGAAATAAAATAAAATAAAATTGGAGTACTTCCGAGGAAGACATGCACTGGTGTCAAATAATTTGGCCAGGAACTGAAACCCACTCCCTGTTTTGTAAAGACATGTTAATGGGAGGTGGCAGATGTGCAATTCTGCGTTGGACACAAAGAAACAGGCAACACTGGGGACCACCCAGGAGGGATGAGGGTAGAGACCACCTCTGGGTCAGCACACGGGTGAAGTTAAAGAAGCAACAAAGTAAGAAGAGGGTTTTATGAGGTCTGTAAATAGGTTAATCTAAGCATGAATGCCCTAGAGAACTGTAGGCCTGTCTACTTCTTCCAATGACCCTGGTGAGATACAGAAATTGAAAGATAATGTGGTTATGTCTTCAGGTAACTGCCCCCATACCATCAGCTAATCAGCACCACGTAACCAAAGTTGAATTCCAAAAGGAGGGAACCGTGTTTCCAGAGAGATGCAGAGGCTTTCCCTAGTGTCCCAGTCTGGGATAAGAGGGGTCCAAGCAGTCTGTGGATCAGATCCCCAGGAGAATGAGGTTGGAGGGTAGGGTGTTGAAGAGGGAGTAAACTCTTCATTGAGACGCTGAGAGAATTAAATGAATGACATCACCGCATCTGGCATGTGGTAAGTGTTCAGTGAATATCATCTATTGTTACTTTTTTTTAAAAAAGCTTTGTCAACCATAAAATACTATACAAATATTTATATTGTATAGTCTGTTTTAAACATCATCAGGATTAGATTCTGATCCTTGATGCTCACAATCTAGACCTCTTTGCAGCATGCCACATTATGCTTATTTCATGCACTATTACTTTAAATTGAACCCTTTTTCAATAAACTGCATTATATAAACTTGTTCATAAACAATAGTTTTGTGCATGGTGTGCTGTGTGTCTTTCAGATATTTCCATAATACATATGCACGATGTAATATAAGAACATAGATTTTTCTTTTAAAGAGCAAGACTTAACAGTTTCTCCTGAATTTTATTCTGTCATTTGACTACATTATATTTCTGATATTCATTTTGTACTGAGTACATTATGGACTTCTCTAGGGAACAGAAAGAAAATTTTTAAGTAAACATAAAATGCTCTGATAAATCAAAACATGTGAATGAGATTTCTGTTAAAAAAAAATATTCCACTCAGTTTTGAGACTTGAAATAGACCTCTGTCTTTAGCATGATAAAAACCATCCACCCAAATGCAACAAAAAATTATAACTTATTTGTTATAGAAATAATGCATAGGCTTATTTTAAAAGGCTAGTTCCTATATAAATACAAAGGGAGTCTTGCTACAAACTAATTGTGATCAAACTTAAAACACTGTAAATTTTGTGTAGTCTGATTTAAGCTGAAAATAAGAAGTGAAAAATTTTAAATCCATACATAAAGACTTGCATCATAAATAAGCCATAGTGTTGCTCATGCTGAAGACTCAACTGTGTTCTAAATATCATAGAATATCACCTCCATATTAGGTCTATGAAAGTATGACCTTGCCTGGCCCACTCACAACTGCATTCCCAGTAACTAGAGTAATGTCTGTCATTATAGGTCTCAATAAATATTTCTTAAATGAATAAATGAATGAACAACTCACATACACATTCAGTGATTTAAGAAATCCCAATCATCAGGAGATTGGGATTAGCAGATGTAAACAGGATGGGTAAACAAAAAGATCCTTCTATATAACACAGGAAACTATATTCAGTATCCTCTGATGAACTAATGGAAAAGAATATGAAAAAGAATATATATATGTATAACTGAGTCACTTTGCTATACAGCAGAAATTAATACAACATTGTAAATCAATTATATGCTTCAATAAAATTACATATATATATATATATACACATATATCCTGATTACTGATTATCAAAATACCAAATATAAAAACAGATCACTAGGGAATGATAATTTAATATACAAAAAAAGTCCCATGAACTTACAAGTTTGGCACAGGTCAAAGTGCAGCAGTGGCAGAGAGGTCTGGAAATGTCAACTCAGCCAACTAACCAACAGTGTTTAGGAAGTCACACAGCTAAGCTATTTACCTTCTCTGATTTCAGTATCTTCACCCCTAAACTGAAGGGCGGATGGACTAGAAATAAGATTCTGAAGACTTTTCCAATTCTAAAATTCTATGATGCTTTAAAGTATAAAAGACCCATCTCTAAAGTATTTATGAGTAGGTTTACTAATTTTTTCCTTGAGATGAAAACAGAGAAACTTGTAACTAAATCACTATCAAAACTGACAATGTGGTAGAGACTTCTGGGTGTCTTCCAAACCTCTTCTCCCATTCCTGGGCACAAAGTGTGACTGCATTTCCCATTCTTCCTCTGCCGCGTAGTGTGGCCATGTGCCCAAGTGCCCGCATCTGAGGGATAGAATATTAAGAAGTGATGTGCACCACTTTGAATCATGGCTCAGAAAACCATCCTCATATGCTCCTCCACACTCTTCCCTTCCTGCTGTCTGGAGTCGTGACACCCACACCCGCCACTGTGCCTCAGAAGCATGTGTAGAGAGTCACCATCAGTCTGATTCCTGAATAACTCTGTGGAGTAGAATACCTACTCACTTTCTTACCCTGAAATGTTGGGAGACAATTCTCCATGGGTCTTTCATGTTTCTCCATGTCCTGTGAGCAGAAGCATTGGACACTGTTTTTTCAGGCTGTCTTTTCAAAGATGTAAAGATAGTGAACAGCCTCAGAAGATGGAGATAGTGTCACCCATAGAAGCAAAGCACAGGTTGCTTTATTGTCCAGTGTAGTTAATATAATATCTCCCTCTGGGGCAAAGAGCATCTTTGCTTGCAACTCACTACGAAAGATGCACTCTCCCTAAGCTGAAGGATTCTTTCCTTGACTCAGGCCCACTCTGTGTGCAGTGTTCAGCTGGGACACTTCACATTGCCCCGTGGGACTTGGAGAACAGGGAAAAATGACACAAACATGAAGCTCACACTGCTTTCTGTGGCATGAGTAATCAGGTCATTTGTCTCTGACCTGGACATTTTGTGTCTTCTGCCAGCTTCCAGAAATCTGTGGTAGGCTAACTCGTGAGCTTGTGAATAGAGTAGGATCTCAGACTTTCACAGTTTTTGATACTTACCCACCTTAGAAAAAAACCTGACCTCTTATGTAAGCAAGCCATTACATTTTGGGTCTGTTTATTTTTTTAGTCTTACCTAATACAGCAGCAGTCACTTTCCTACTGAAAAATCAATAAGAAATTAGAGTAAATTCCCAGGTGGCGCAAGTGGTAAAGAACCTGCCTGCCAATGCATGTAGACATAAGAGACATGGGTTCAATCCCTGGGTTGAGAACATCCCCTGGAGAAGGGCACAACAAACCATTCCAGTATTCTTGCCTGGAGAATCCCATGGACAAAGGAGCCAGGTGGGCTACAGTCCGTAGGGTTGCAAAAGGTCTGATATGACTGAAGTGACTTAGCATGCACCTTATTTTACTCAAATAAGATGATGAAAATAAACTATATGAGTCTGTTAAGTGATGAATTTAATTAGGTAAATATTTACAAAATGTATTCAAGTAGATACTAGTCCTATCAGATAACTTGGTGAAAATAACGCACTGTATCCAAATATGTTTGCAATACACTCACAGTTTGTGATACACTCCAGCTCACACTAGAATGTTAATCGGCTGAGAAGAGATACCCCATATCCAAGGTCAGGAGCAGCGGCTGCACTCCACTGCACCAGCCATGTGGAGATACTCCACGTCCAAGGTCAGAAAAACCCCAATAAGATAGTAAGCACTGGAGCAGCTGTGAGGAGATATCCCACATCCAAGGGCAAAGGAGAAGCCCCAGCAAGATGGTAGAAGGGGCGAATTCGCATTTAGAATCAAACCTCATTCCTGCCAGAGACACTCAGAGGGCTCAATCAAACCCTGTGAGCACCAGGACCCAGGGACCCCACAGAGACTGAGACAGAATTGTATTTGAGCATCTCCTGTGGAGGTACGGCTCAGCAGTTGTCTGCCACAGGGACAGAGGCTCTGTGTGCCACAGACTTGGGTATGGCATAAGCCCTCTTGGAGGAGGTCACCATTAACCCCACCATAGAGCTGCCAGAACTTACACGGGACTGGGAAATAGACTCGGGAAATAGACTCTCGGAGGGCACAACAGGACCTTATGCACCAGGACCCAGAAGAAAGAAGCAGTGATCCCACAGGGGACTGACCCAGACTTGCCTGTGGATGTTCGGGAGTCTCCGGCAGAGGCATGGGTCAGTGGGGGCCTGCTGCAGGGTTGGGGGCACAGAGTGTAGCAGTACATGCAAGGGATATTTTGAGGGAGGTCAACACTGCCTTCACTACTTCCACCATAGCTTAGGTAAGGTGAAGTCGCTCAGTTGTGTCTGACTCTTTGTGACCCCAAGGACTGTAGCCTCCCAGGTTGTTCCATCCATGGGATTTTCCAGACAAGAGTACTGGAGTGGGTTGCCATTTCCTTCTCCAGAGGATCTTCCCGACCCAGGGATCGAACCCAGGTCTCCCGTATTGTAGGCAGATGCTTTACTGTCTGAGCCACCAGGGAAGCCTTAGTTTGGGCCACCAAACTAAGGGCCACCGTAGTTTGAACCCAGGTAAATAGCAAGGAGGGAACACAGCTCTACCCATCAACAGAAAATTGGATTAATGATTTACTGAGCATGGCCCCGCCAATCAGAACAAGACCCAGTTTCCACCTGAATCAGTTTCTCCCACTAGGCAGCTTCCATAAGCCTCTTATCATTCTCCATCAGAGGGCAGAGACTGAAAATCGCAATCACAGAAATCTTAACAATCTAATCCCATGGACCACAGCCTTGTCTAACTCAGTGAAACTATAAGCCATGCCATGTAGGGCCACCCAAGACAGATGGGTCATGGTGGAAAGTTCTGACAATTTGTGGTCCACTGGAGAAAGGAATGGCAAACCACTTCAGTATTCTTGCCTTGAGAACCCCATGAACACTATGAAAAGGCAAAAAGACAGGACACTGAAAGATGAACTCTTCAGGTAGGTAGGTTCCCAGTATGCTACTGGAGATGAGTGGAGAACTAACTCCAGAAAGAATAAAGAGATGGAGCCAAAGCAAAAACAACACCCAGTGGTGGATATGACTGGTGATGAAAGCAAGGTCCTATGCTATAAAGAGCAATATTGCATAGGAACCTGGAATGTTAGGTCCTGAATCAAGGCAAATTGGAAGTAGTCAAACAGGAGATGGCAAGAGTGAACGTCGACATTTTAGGAATCAGCGAACTAAAATGGACTGGAATGGGTGAATTTAACTCAGATGACCATTATATCTACTACTGCGGGCAGGAATCCCTTAGAAGAAATGGAGGAGCCATCATGGTCAACAAAAGAGTCTGAAATGCACTACTTGAATGCAATCTCAAAAATGACAGAATGATCTCTGTTCGTTTCCAAGGCAAACCATCCTATATCATGGTAATCCAAGTCTATACCCCGACCGGTAATGCTGAAGAAGCTGAAGTTGAACGGTTCTATGAAGACTTACAAGACCTTCTAGAACTAACACCCAAAAAAGATGTCTTTTTCCCTATACGGGACTGGAATGCAAAAGTAGGAAGTCAAGAAACACTTGGGGTAACAGGCAAATTTGGCCTTGGAATACAGAATGAAGCAGGACAAAGGCTAATAGTGTTTTGCCAAGAGAACGCACTGGTCATAACAAACACACTCTTCCAACAACACGAGAAGACTCTACACATGGACATCACCAGATGTCAACACAGAAATTAGATTAATTATATTCTTTGAAGCTAAAGATGGAGAAGCTCTATACAGTCAGCAAAAACAAGACCAGGAACTGACTGTGGCTCAGATCATGAACTCATTATTGCCAAATTCAGACTTAAATTGAAGAAAGGAGGGACAACCACCAGACCATTTGGGTATGACCTAAATCAAATCCCTAACAATTATACGGCGGAAGTGAGAAATAGATTTAAGGGACTAGATCTGATAGACAGAGTGCCTGATGAACTATGGATGGAGGTTCATCACATCGTACAGGAGACAGAGATCAAGACCATCCTCAAGAAAAAGAAATGCAAAAAATCAAAATGGCTGTCTGGGGAGGCCTTACAAATAGCTGTGAAAAGAAGAGAAGTGAAAAGCAAAGGAGAAAAGGAAACATATACCCATTTGAATGTAGAGTTACAAAGAATAGCAAGGAGAGATAAGAAAGCCTTCCTCAGTGATCAAGGTAAAGAAATAGAGGAAAACAACAGAATAGGAAAGACTAGAGATCTCTTCAAGAAAACTACAGATGTCAGGGGAACATTTCATGCAAATATGGGTTCAATAAAGGACAGAAATGGTATGGGCCTAATAGAAGCAGAAGATATTAAGAAACGGTGGCAAGAATACACAGAAGAACTGTACAAAAAAAGATCTCTACAACCCAGATAATCACAATGGTGTGATCACTCACCTAGAGCCCATCATCCTGAAATGTGAAGTCAAGTGGGCCTTAGGAAGCATCACTATGAACAAAGCTAGTGGAGGTGATGGAATTCCAGTTGAGCCATTTCATATCCTGAAAGATGATGCTGTGAAAGTGCTGCACTCAATATGTCAGTAAATTTGGAAACCTCAGCAGTGGCCACGGGACTGGAAAAAGTCAATTTTCATTCCAATCCCAAAGAAAGGCAGTGCCAAAGAATGCTCACACTACTGCACAATTGCACTCATCGCAATTACTAGCAAATTAATGCTCAAAATTCTCCAAGCCAGGCTTCAGCAATATGTGAATCATGAACTTTCAGAAGTTCAAGCTGGTTTTAGAAAAGGCAGAGAAACCAGAGATCAAATTGGCAATATTTGCTGGATCACTGAAAAAGCAAGAGTTCCAGAAAAACATCTATTTCTGCTTTATTGACTATGCCAAAGCCTTTGATTGTGTGGATTGGATCACAAAAAACTGTGGAAAATTCTGAAAGAGATGGAATACCAGACCACCTGACCTGCCTCCTGAGAAATCTGTATTTGGTCAGGAAGCAACAGTTAGAACTGGACGTGGAACAACAGACTTGTTCCAAATAGGAAAAAGAGTCCGTCAAGGCTGTATATTGTCACCCTGCTTATTTAACTTATATGCAGAGTACATCATGAGAAACACTGGGCTGGAGGAAGGACAAGCTGGAATCAAGATTGCTGGGAGAAATATCAATAACCTCAGATATGCAGATGACACCATCCTTATGAGAGAAAGTGAAGAAGAACTAAAAAGCCTCTTGATGAAAGTGAAAGAGGAGAGCGAAAAAGTTGGCTTAAAGCTTAACATTCAGAAAACTAAGATCATGGCATCTGGTCCCATCACTTCATGGGAAATAGATGGGGAAACAGTGGAAACAGTGGCTGACTTTATTTTCTTGGGCTCCAAAATCACTGAAGATAGTGATTGCAGTCAGGAAATTAAAAGACAATTACTCCTTGGAAGAAAAGTTACGACAACCTAAACAGTATGCTCAAAAGCAGAGACATTACTTTGCCAACAAAAGTCCATCTAGTCAAAGCTATAGTTTTTCCAGTAGTCATGTATGGATATAAGAGTTGGTGTATAAAGAAAGCTGAGTGCTGAAGAACTGATGCTTTTGAACTGTGTTGTTGGAGAAGCCTCTTGAGAGTCCCTCGGACTGCAAGGAGATCCAACCAGTCCATCCTAAAGGAAATCAGTCCTGAATATCCATTGGAAGGACTGATGCTGAAGCTGAAACTCCAATACTTTGGCCACCTGATGCGAAGGGTTGACTAATTTAAAAAGTCCTTGATGCTGGGGAAGATTGAAGGCAGAGGAGAAGGGAATGACAGAGGATAAGATGGTTGTATGGCATCACCAACTCAATGGACATGAATCTGAGTAAACTCCAGCAGTTGATGATGGACCGGGAGGCCTGGTGTCCTGCAGTCCATGGGGTTGCAAAGTGTTGGACACGACTGAACGACTGAACTGAACACAGTTTGAAGTTTTTCCCCATCCCTCCCTGGAGAGTCACAATGCCTATAAGTTTATTAAAGATTCTGAGAAATCCTGTAGTAAAGAAAATTATTTGCATTATTTAACCTACATTTAACGTGCAATATTTCCTACATTTTTTTTCAGCATAACCTCTATTGACATTCTAGGAGATGAGTGTTCCGTGGAATACAAGTGGGAAATGCAGGGCTAGATCATTTCTAAAATCCTTTTGCACATCTGTGATTGAAATGTCTGAAAATAAGTAAGAAACACATTTTTTCATGTATTAGACAAATGCGAAGTACAATCAGTGCTTCTTAAACTCTAATGTATCCCAGGGAATCTTGTTAAAATGCAGATTCTGATTCAGAAGGTCTGTGTAGAGCCTGATATTCTAGATTTCTATTGCCCAGGCAATCTCAGTGTTACTGGTCCACAAACCATTCTTCGAGTAGCAAGGAACTAGCAATACAAAATAATAGTCATACTCATGATGATTAAGGCATTAGCAAATCGGCAGATAAGGCAATGTTACTGCAAATTCTTACTATATACTTAAAGTAAATGGCCAACACTTGTGGACAATATTAGACAAACTAGGGTTGCTTTCATGATTTCTCAGAATTACCTGATGAATTTAGGGACATGTTTACTTAGTAGAACAGTGTATCAGTGTGGGGTTCTGCATCACTGTACAGCTTATTTCCACTACAGAAGTCTGAACACAGGCTCAGGCTCTTCAATAAAGACGCTAACAGTTTGTGATTCAATCCAGGAAGAGAAATTAATTCGGCCAGATTTTAATCTATATACTCTGGATTGAAGATGACAAAATTTTTTTCCCAGAAAAATTTCTTTCTTTGTTTTGTTTTCTCCTAGCTCAGATTTAAATGTTGTTGACCTATGTTTCAAGAATCACTTTCCCTACTCTGCTCTAACTGCTCGAAAACAGATTTTTAAAAACAAAATATAAAGGCAAGGCATGTGAGATCAGGTGGAAGGTTATAAGGAGATGCGCTTATAGGAGCAAAAAAAAAACTTAAACCATCAGTGAAGTTACTTCCAACAACGAAAACGAGAGAAAGTTTGACATGTGCTAATTAAGGAATTTGATATGTGCGAATTTGTTTCCAATTATGAGATCTGAGTCCAATAATGAATTCTTTGAACCTGTTTCCAAAGTAACATATTTGGTCCTATAATAAAATTTCATCCCAGTCTCTAAGTAAAAATAATTTGCCACCTTCATGATAGTGAGAGGGAAAATGTCAAAGAAGGTACACTGCATGCTCTCAATGGAAAAAGTAATTTAAAATTTTTTTAAATGATAAGGATCTATGTAAAATGCATGATATTACATGAAATAAGAATAAAAGGAAGTGCATTGGTCCTATGAGTAGACAATAAGAAAATGAAAGCAGTTTAGTATATGGGGTGATTAAAGCTTGAGTGAATTTTTCTTTCATTTTTCTTTCTCTTAATACTGGATTTTCACTACTGATAGACATTATGTTATTTAAAATGGGCTTCCCTGGTGGCTCAGAGAGTAAAGAATTTGCCTGCAAGGCAGGAGACCAAAGTTTGATGCCTGGATCAGGAAGATCCCCTGAAGTAGGAAATGACAACCCACTCCAGTATTCTTGCCTGGAGATTTCCATGGACAGAGTAGCCTGGCAGGCTATAGTCCATGGAGGTCACAAAGAGTCAGACAGGACTGAGGGACTAACACTTGCTTTTTTTCACTTGTTAAGACAGCTCTTGCTGATAGATCTGTAGAAACAGTACCAGTTATGTTAATGGAACTTGGAAAAACGCTGTATTTGTTATGTTAATTTTTTAACAGTCAATGGGAGAAATATTGAACTTTCTGTCAATGTACTGTGTAAGACTAAACTATACATAAGGAATAGATAAGAAACAGCAGGAAATGGATGGCCCATCTAAAGTGAACCACTGGGTTTACTTTACAAAGGTACTTGTTTACAAAGGTGCAGTTGGTTAGGGCTTGGGGGAAGCAACAGGGTTTAAGGCAGTTCCTTGGGTTGAGGTTTAGCAGACAGGGAACTATTGTCACCATTGGGCTTGTTTCTAGGCCCCCGGTGGGTGGCTGAATGGAAAGGAGCACTGAAGGAAGGAAGCGGGTTAAGCACAATCCTGATTCTGGCAGGGGGAGCGAGGGGGACCAAGGAATAGAACATCCTGTTCCTCCTGCCCTCTCATGTGCTGGTGCATCCTAATTGTAGATTCCAGCCAAAACCAAAAGGCAAGGGAGCTGGGTGGTGTAGGTCAGCTTCCTGGGCCCAGACAGAAAGGTAGATTGTGGACCTGGAGGGATAAGTGAAAGAGAAGTAGAACAAAGCGCTATACAGCAGGGCAGGAATGGGGTCTGTCCATTTACACACGTGTTCACATGAGGGCTCATGCTAAGTGCTTCAGGCTAATGCTTATGAAGAAAAACATGGCTAAAGGCATTTCTGAAAACCTGGAGCATTGCATAAGCATGTTTATTTCTCCTTATGTGCCAGAGTGCCCATGCTGTGTTTGCTTGGCTGAAATAAAATGTTCTAAGACATCCTGCACTCTCCTTTGCATTAATAGCAAGAGCTAATGGATCTCATAATAAGAAGTCTCTCACTCTGACCTTTGCTTAAAAATCACTCCTGATCACACCCTTGTAGCAGATTGGCGGTGGTTTAGTCACTAAGTCATGTCAAACACTTGCAACCCCATGGACTGTAGCCTGCCAGGCTTCTGTCCATAGGATTCTCCAGGCAAGAATACCGGAGTGCATTGCCATTTCCTTCTCCAGGGGATCTTCTCAACCCAGGAATTGAACCTAGGTCTCCTGCATTGCAGGCAAATTCTTTACCGACTGAGCTATGAGAGAAGCTATAGCAGATTATATATGTATATATATGTATAAACATAAAATGAATAAATCACTTTTATTCTCACCCCCCCAAAAGATACTTAAAAAATTTTTTTTGCTAGAAGTGTAAATTAATGATAATGGTGATGGTGATGATAGCTATCCCTTATTGAATGTTGACTATGTGTCAAATTACCTATAGGTTAGTTACTATTATTGTCTCTATTTTAGCATCATATGGATGAAGAATTGAGGCTAAAGGAAGTTCCTTAACTTTTGTAAGTCACATGACCAGAAATAAATGACTAGTATTTTGGGGGCCATCAAACTACAGAGCCCAAGAATTTTTATTTACTTATTTGGCTGTTTGGGGTCTTAATTGCAGCACGCAGGATCTTCAGTCTTCATTGCAGCATGCAGTATCTTTAGTTTCAGCATGTGAACTCTTAGTTGCAGCATGTGGGATCTAGTTTCCTGACCAGGGGTTGAATCTGGGGCCCCTGCATTGGGAACACAGAATCTTAGCCACTGGGCCAGTAGGGAAATCCTCAGAGCCCAAGATTCTAAACATTTTATTGCTTCTTTCTCTGAAAATAGTGCATTATGCACTTTTTTTTTAAATATTGAAAAAGATGACTAATGTTCTTTAAAACTTGTGCTTGAAAGCTAATCACATAAAATGCAGAAGAAAAGACATCAGAGGCAGGGTGAACCTAGGTGAAGTGTCAGCCAAGGAAGACGTTTCTAAATTGATCTCTACTTGCAATCCCCTGCCATTCACGGATGTTCTCTGTTCTGCACCATTCTATCTAAATTGGAATTGTCCTCCCCTTTCCTACATGATTACTCTGAACACTGGTAGCTAAGTTTGATAATTCCATTGAATTATATTAAAGTCCTGAAAGGCGCTAATAGAATGGTTTTGCTATAGGCCTTAAACTTATTCCATGTCAGTTCAATGAAATTCTGAGAAATGTGATAGAATTGTGTAATGTGCATATGGCCACATTGCATCTGTCAGTGTAAACCAGCTTTACTAACATGTTAAGCTGCTTTTATAAAACATACTGATCCACCAAACCAAATATGGAGAGCCAAGCATTATCCATGTTACTGCACAGACTTCAATGCTCCAATATTACAATATTATAAAGATATAAATAATAATTCTCACTCTACTTAGGAATACCCAGGATAAATAGACAATTATACATTATTGAGCTTTGATATTTCTCCAACTCTGGATAATTTGGCCAGTTTCTGTATCAGATGATACAGAAAAAGATATAAAAATGGAACCCCTCAGTAAGCCAATTTAATGACTTGCTAACAACTTTGACAAAAAGGTTAACGATGAAATTAAAATATTTATGTAAAATGACATATTGAGGTTAACAGTGGAATTCAATTATCCATGCTATCTATTAGCATGGAAGGCTGAGATGTTGCTGTAAATTTCCTGAAGCTTTGACTGCCCCATAGCTTAAGCCATATTTAGCAGAAGAGATGAGAAAGAATTCACTGGCTCCAAACTGATCAGATTTGCCTTGTGGCTGTGTGCCAGTCTGTGCTAGTGCAGATGTGTGAATTGTAGGCTGCCTAAGACAATTCTGTTATATTCCTTGTTATTGCCACAGGCTAGAGGAAACTTTCTCTGGGCCAGACCTGCGTTTCTGAAACAGCTTCATGTAGTGGTGACGTGTGTAGTAAAGTTTTTGCCACACTGGTATCTGCTCTCTTTTTCCCCAGGTTTCCTTTGGGAAGCTGCTCCATGTCTAATCTCAGACCATGTGGTTTGAGATGGATCACATGACCCACCTTTCAACTACCAAGGCCATGAATTTCCTTAGTTGTGTTGATGCGTTCAGAGGGGGACTCATACACTGGGCCTGCCCTAACATCAAAATTCCATCCCTCTTGGGCACATTGATTGCCTTAGAGATATGGGCATAAACCCATGTTAATCCAAACATGGTTAATTCAGAGTCTTGGAAAGGTACACCCCTCAAAAAGTCTTTTTTGCCAGAATGACTAGCATTAGCAGTGATATAATCTTACAGTTATGCAGCACCTGTATCGAGTTTAAGAATGAAGCCCATGAACGTAATGTAGAAAAACTGGAGAGTCTAATACCTGATAATGTTGTTTGAGCCCCTGGATCAAAATAGGCCTGAAGAAATGAGTATTGCAGTTGCAGTGATATTAGTTAATTTATCCTTCTTTTTGAGATCAAATTGAGGTTTCTGTCACATGCAACAGGAGAGTTCTAAATAATATGCCTCCTAACTATATTTAGTCTTATCTTCTAGCTCTTCTAGAAAAATCCTATTACTTGATCTAGTACTCCCTTGTTAAAGAACATTTAATAATGTCTTTTCAGAGCTTAGTCCGACAGGCATGATCCAGTCTAGGTCTTAGTCTTGGCTGGCTCAAGCATGTGGCTTAGCAGCATGAGGCCAGTTTGGAGGAAGAACAAATAGGACTCAGTGCAAGCGATCAAGGGACCATAGCCTGCTTGGGAGAGGAGAGTTGTGGCGTCTGGGAACAGTGCCTTGTGGTCATTTCTAAAATCAGGAGTGAAATAAATATGGACAATTGGAGACATGAAACAAATATTTCAGGGATGTAATTCTGGGACATCTCAGTCACCAAAAGGAGCCATGGCAATTCCAGGGCTCGGTGAGCTTCCCTTAGTCCACTGGTCCTGCCTGGTTGACCAGCGCTCACTTTGGACAGCAACCATGCTGAGCATCGCCTGACTCACCTGGCAGGAGAGCACAGGCCATGACCACGTGCACTCACCCTGCTGATAGTCACTCAAGAAGTAGGATGGTTCAGACTCCGCTCCACAAGCCCTTTAGTAGCTTCCTCTAGAAGAAGCAGAGGCCGGAAAACAAGGTAGCTGCCAACAGGTGCAGCAGGCCTTCCAGCCCCGGGGTGAAGTTGTATGCCTTGGCTTGGAAAACAACCCAGACCCGGGCTGGAGTCCCAGATCCACCAGGAGCTAGTAGTACAGTCTCAAGCAAGCGTTTAAATTGTCTATGCTTCAGCCTTCTCATCCACAAAATAGTTCTTCCCTTAGAAGTTAATTGTGAAGATTTGTTGAGAAAAATGTATAAAATGCCTCACACAGAGAAATGCTCTAAATCTTATCTCTCATTACACCCCTACACTGCAGAGAAGCTGGTGCTCTCTGTTTTTCCACGTTCCATTTTTTCCCCTTATGTTTCCCTCCTGAAATTCTACCCTCCCATTAAAATTTAATTCAAAAGCCATCACTTTCATGAAGGCTTCCTTCCAACTAAATGGAATCTTTCCTTTGGCTCTTGCTTTTCTGTAAGAGATTAGAAACTTCCTTCACATAGGGCAATTCTTAATCCTGGCTGCGTATTAGAACCACTTGGGAATCTGTTAAAAAATATTGATGCCTGCGCCCCTATCCCAGAAATTCTGATTTAGTTGGTCTGAGGTGAGGCTCAAGCATCACTATATTTAAAAAGCTCCCTAGGTGATTCTAATGTGCAGTCAAGATTCAGAACTGATGGTTGAATGAGTATGTTCTTAAATAATGTTTGTCAATGAATCAAGCTAAGATATTAATGGCTTAAAGTTTTAATAGACTAAAAACTTGCATTTTTATTAAAAGCAATGCAATACTATGTCTGAAGAATACAAAGGTAAATAATACATTTTTTAATGTTTAACTTAAAGGAAGGAATCATAATTTCACTAAGGGGTTACATAAGAGCTGTGAGCATGGAATATGATATATGAGTAGTAGCCTAGAAATATATCTAAAATATGTTGGAGCATGAAGCAGGGAAACCCCCTAATTTAAAAGCAGCAGAAAAAGAAGAGTAAAAGAAGCCTCAGTGTATAGGTGACATTGGGCTGAGTGTTGAAACATGAAAACGGGTTTGCAAAGTCAGGGGTGGAAAAGCTTTCCAGGCCATATAAGGAGGTGTCAAAAACCATGGCTCATTTCAATTCATACACCTTCCTAAACCAAAAATTGAATTGCTAGTAGAGAAAATGGCAACTCTCTGCCTAGTTCTTAGTTGTCAGAGGATGAGAGGATATTTTGGGACCAGAGGTCTCTGTCTCAGATTACTCCTGTAGCAGACCACCTCAGATGCAACAGACCAGCTCCAACTTCAGTTATTTTTTCCAAAAACAGAGAATGAGTTGCCTTGCAAAACAAACTCATAGGAAGGATGAGTGTGACATGGTTCTGGAATAACTGCACCAGGAACTGGGGTGCTCTAAACTCTATCGTCTTTCTTTCCTCTTGCTTCTCTCTGAATGTCAGTTTCGTAGTTGCAGGCTTGCTTTGCCTACGCTGCCACGGCTTATGTCAACTCCTGGATTCACAAGTTCCTAGCTCTTGCACCTATAAAAGCATTTTGAGTAACCTTAATTAGGTCCTGTCCTTTGTCTAGTTGTGAACAAGGAGGTTAACCTCTGATTAACCTAGCTGGGTCAGGTGCCTGTCTCCGTCTGATCACTATGGCCCAGGAAGCAGAATCAATAGGAAGATGTCAGTTCAGTTCAGTTCAGTTCAGTCGCTCAGTTGTATCTGACTCTTTGCAGCCCCACGGACTGCAGCACGCCAGGCCTCCCTGTCCTTCACCAACTCCTGGAGTTTACTCAAACTCATGTCCATTGAGTTGGTGATGCCATCCAACCATCTCATCCTCTGTCATCCTCTTCTCCTCCACCTTCAATCTTTCCCAGCATCAGGGTCTTTTCCAATGAGTCAGTTCTTCACATCAGGTGGCCAAAGTATTGGAGTTTCAGCTTCAGCATCAGTCCTTCCAAAGAAATCCCGGGGCTGATCTCCTTCAGAATGGACTGGTTGGATCTCCTTGCAGTCCAAGGGACTCTCAAGAGTCTTCTCCAACACCACAGTTCAAAAGCATCAATTCTTCAGCGCTCAGCCTTCTTCACAGACCAACTCTCACATCCATACATGACCACAGGAAAAACCATAGCCTTGACTAGACAGACCTTAGTCGGCAAAGTAATGTCTCTGCTTTTGAATATACTATCTAGGTTGGTCATAACTTTTCTTCCAAGGAGTAAGCGTCTTTTAATTTCATGGCTGCAGTCACCATCTGCAGTGATTTTAGAGCCCCAAAAATTAAAGTCTGACCTGTTTCCAGTGTTTCCACATCTATTTCCCATGAAGTGATGGGACTGGATGCCATGATCTTTGTTTTCTGAATGTTGAGCTTTAAGCCAACTTTTTCACTCTCCTCTTTCACTTTCATCAAGAGGCTGTTTAGTTCCTCTTCACTTTCTGCCTTAAAGGTGGTGTCATCTGCTTATCTGAGGTTATTGATATTTCTCCCGGCAATCTTGATTCCAGCTTGTGCTTCTTCCAGTCCAGCGTTTCTCATGATGTACTCTGCATAGAAGTTAAATAAGCAGGGTGACAATATACAGCCTTGACGTACTCCTTTTCCTATTTGGAACCAGTCTGTTGCTCCTTAAGCCACTGGATTTTGTGGTTGTGTGTTAATAGAATTTTTGTGGAAATAGATAACCAACATCACCACCAATTTAATTCAATAATCCCACATGTAAACACAGATGGTATTCAGCTCACCTTGAAGCAAGTAGCTGAATGTCTAGTATCACAGAGTGATGTCTGTTCTTGACTGTTCGGTGTAGATGTGACTTTTAAGATATTAATATGTAGTGGTATCAGAAAATTAGGAGAATGACAATCAAAACTTACCACTTAGAAACGGGAGGTGGAGAAGCCACGTATAGGGGCAAATGCTAACCCTAGTACTGGAGAAGGCAATGGCACCCTACTCCAGTACTCTTGCCTGGAAAATCCTATGGACGGAGGAGCCTGGTGGGCTGCCGTCTATGGGGTCGCACAGAGTCGGACATGACTGAAGTGACTTAGCAGCACCAGCAGCACTGAACTTTATTTTTGATCTTTGTCCAGGAATGTTCGAATTCCTTTCAAAGAGGCCCTCAGGCATTCTACACGTGTGGCCTTGGGAAAAGAGTGATTCCAACATCCTGCCCCCCCACCCCCCACCCCCACCACCACACACAAATCCCACTGGTCAGGGATAATAAGATAAATGATGACTTTAGTAGGTCTCATTGGCATCTATGTACTGAATCATTTCCCTGGCAGTATATTGAGTTCTTTAATTGGCCAATCTGGTGGCTCTGGTTCTGCCAGCTGGGAGATTTTCCTCTTCCATTTCCATCAGCAGCAACCATGAGAGAAAGGAGACAGGCTTTGGGGAGTTTGAACACCTCAACCATCCAGCTCACCTACAATGGGTGCAGATCTAAAAGTCTAAGGATTTCCTCAGGGTTTAAACTCCTGTGTTCAGATCTGAGATTTCTCTGGCAACACCATAACTTCTTAAGTGCCAGAAATGTGGCCCAGAAAACAGAACATTGCTTTCACTTTCTTCTCCAAGCCTCTATCTGTCTACGCCTTAGTTTAAAGAATTAGATCTCTGTCTCTGCCTTGTGCTTGGAAGGGTAGATGGAGAAGGGAGGCAAAACTAATCTCTCTTCTAACCTTGGCTAATTCCCCTGGCGTTTTGCCAGTATGTCACTTTAGCTTGGGCTGAGAAATAGATTTTTGCAATATACCAGTGCCTGGATATCAGCCCTTCTGCCATATAGGACCACTAGAGAAGGACAGAAAAGAATTGGTTTAACAAAGCCATTTCTCTCTCCTGCTGGTCAGCTTTCAACAGAAGCCAGGCACATCTTTCTCTTGTAGCCCCATACCGAGTACCCCAGAGGCAGCCCCCACACTCCACCATCATGACATTTTCTATAACATCTTCCAAAACTTCAGTCTTGATGGAGGTGGGGTTTGAATTCCAAGAGACTGCAGCTACAGTTTAATCCATAGCTTCAGATCTGCTTAACAAGCCAAGATTTAGGCCACATTCTTAGAAGATTTTTCAGAGGAAGAAGGGTGCTTTTCCTAGAACTTCCAACATTCTGGGCAAACAAAAGAAATCCTTGACTACCAGAACTCCATACTGAACATTGCTCCTCTAGGGTTGCCCACTAGGATCGATTGGTAGGACTGCTTTCAGTGCTGCATCCAGAGGGATTCTGAGGAACAAATGCCATGATTAATTACTTATGTCTGGGAAGGTCAAGAGATAGGCAAGTAACAGGACATATGTCATGTTTCACTCTTCTTGTTTTATATCAATTAAGTGTAAGATCAGGTCAGCTATGTGGCTTTGTCTTTACAGGATAAGAATTTTAAAATTTGATAAGCCTTTGAGATAGAACTTGAGAAGAGGCTCAGATGAAAAAACCTTCACTTCCAGGTAGAATACCTTCACTTTTTGGAAAACTAGTTCATTTGCATATATAAATCAGCACTGTCTACAGATTATATTTGCACTCCAGGTATGCTAATGCCATCTCCAGTTGAAACTGTCACATACTTAAAGGTTATATATTTCTTTCTTTTTAAATAAAAAGTCAGATAATCACTGAACACCTCATGTTCTATTAAAATAATTTCATCTCTTTGAGGCTCAGATAAAACACCTGTTCTGCATGCATCTCAGTATTGTGATGATCAGATGTACTTTGAATACTTTAAAATACTGTATGAAAGTTATTTTTACTGTTTTCTACCTTGAAAATTGTGATACTCTCTGTAAATTATTTTCACCATCATGAACTTTAAAATTTTGGCTACCTAGCTTTGGTACTTCCTTCTAGACTGTTCCAATTTTCTTTTGGGGTAGCCCTCATATGCTGTGAAGATATCCTTGGCAGGAGGGTGATTCTTGTTCTCTCCATCCACACAAAACTGGACAAGACTGGAGGCACCACTCATTCCTGAGACTGTCAACATGCAGGCAGATGAGGAAGTTCAGCAGAATCCGGTGCTTACTTCTGAGATACTGGCTCTAAAATACGGGTGAAAGTCAGCAGCAGCCCTAGATGTGGTCCAGCCTTCAGGGAGGCTGTGATGGAGGCCATGGCCTCATTCTGAGTTGACCATTCTTGGGAGTAACCATGGCTGTGGCTCCTGACGCCCAGCCTGCCTCCTTGTCTTCAGACCATTTTCCAAGTCACATTTTCCACTCTCCCATTAAATTCTCAGTATCTAATAGCTTCTATGGGTCCCTGTCCTCTTTTATTTTACATTTTCTTGTAGGTATTACAGTCATTTCTACTGCAAAAAGGAGCCAAGGGTGATGCAGCGCCTGAGAGGAGCAATAAATGTGGACCTCAGACTCAGGTCAGTGTCTTGTTATTGTGCTTGAAAGGTAGCAGGTGCTCAATAAATATGTGTTGAATAAGTGAAAGTATGGGATACAACCGGAGAAGGCAATGGCACCCCACTCCAGTACTCTTGCCTGGAAAATCCCATGGATGGAGGAGCCTGGTAGGCTGCAGTCCATGGGCTTGCCAAGAGTCGGACACGACTGAGTGACTTCACTTTCACTTTTCACTTTCATGCATTGGACAAGGAAATGGCAACCCACTCCAGTGTTCTTGCCTGGAGAATCCCAGGGACAGCGGAGCCTGGTGGGCTGCCATCTATGGGGTCGCACAGAGTCGGACATTACTGAAGCGACTTAGCAGCAGCAGCAGCAGCAGCAACATGGGCTACAACGACCTCTGACTTCTGTACTCTAATCAGCCACGTGCTGATCCCAATGCAGCTCCAGACAATGTGTCTGAGATCAAGCTGGGGACAGCCAAGCTGGTTGCATCTGTCCTCTTTGATGAGGGAGGGAGATCTTTCCCACCAACCATCCTGCTGGCATCTCCTGCTTCCACCTCTATCAGCACCCCCAGCTTCCAGGGTAGGTGGAAAGTCATGTACCCCCGCTGGCGCTGGGTCCTGGTCACAAACAGATATGGGGTTTTGTCAGTAAGGAAGACATGGGTGACTAAATATTGGGTAAGCAACAAATGATGTCTTCCAGGAAAAAAAAAAATCTAACACAAAAGAGATAATCATCCTGGTCCTCTGAGAGTTAGAAACCATGCAAATCTGGGCTAAGGAAATGAGAAACCTTCCTAAACTTCCATGATCCCTCGTCCCCACGGTCCACCCTTTCTGCTCCAAGCCAAGCAAAATGTCCCTGCATAGGATGTGCTAAGTCTAAAGATGGGGCCCTACTTTCAGACACAGACATGAAAGCTCTGGCTGGGGAGGAGGACTTATTTCTTCAGAGGAACCAGAATTACTATAGCTGACCAAGGTCTTCTAAGTCTCAAGGTGCCTACCTGTCAGCAGTGAGGACCCCGAACTGCTCGGCATCGCAGGCCCCTGTCTGTGGTGTGTTTCCCATGATGCAGCTCTTCTGGCCAAGTGTTTTTCGTGCTGCCAATAGTCCTGCCGAATCCTTTCTGATGGCCTTAAAGGGCTGCTGCAGATTCCTGTCCCTTCAGGATGGATGGTCCCAGGGGAACCCCACTAACCCAGCAATGACCCTTGCCACGCTGACCTCTCCCAGAGTTCCCTGCCTCTGACCGCAAGAACTAAACAGTCCCATACTATGCCCTGCAGAGGCCCCAGACACTGGGCCCAGGGACCGGCTAATTGGTTTTTTACAAGCCTAAGATAATTCAGACATTTAAATATTGATGTTCATTTCTGGGCAGCTATAAACACAAAAAGCGGGGGAGAACATGCTCCACTGTTTCCTCTCATTCCATCTCACTGTGATAACGGTTCTCAGTCAATAAGATCAGCTTTCTAAAGAAGGGGACTCGTTTGCATCAAAAGAGATATTCAGTGTGCTGTATCTCATGACAGAATGGTCCATCACTTGGTGTCTACTCTGTCCTCCCATGTATTGGGGTGGCAGGAGGGCTATAGGAATCCTGAGTCTGGGGCTGAAGGCAGAATAAAGCAGGTTATATTCAGCACTCAAGGAAGCATTTCCCAATAGATGATGAGACTCAACCGAGGATGGGGTTATTAGACAGCAGATCAAGAGTAGGAGCCACTGTCTTCCTCTCTTTGCAGCACAGCTATAAGGAAGGACACAGGTGGGACTTGAGATGCCAGGGGTAGATCACAGAGCTGACGCATCCAGAAAGGAACCATAGTACCACTTCTATTCCTCCTCTCTGATTAAGGCATTCTGTGCATGTCTTTTTTGTCAGACCCTCAAACCCACTTGCCCATATGTCCCTAGCATCTGCTCACCTTTTTTTCTTCTACTATTTTGTACTGTTTCTTGAAAGTTCCTCTCAACAAGCAGACAATAATTTATTCTGAATGCTGAGATTTCTGTTTTCACATGTGTTTATTATATTAAAAGCTCATAACCCACCCATAGGATCCGCATCTTTCTTGACCAGGATCAAGGAATACTATTAAGATGCAGAAACAGTGTTAATAATGACAGCATCCCTTGGTTCAGTGAAAGCACCATTAATATGACAGTATGGGTCATAGAATCGCAATTTGCCAATGTACGCTTAATTGAAAGATGGTCTCTCTCTCTCACACACTTATGTGAATGGCTACTTTATATTTGCTTCCCTGGTGGCTCAGTCAGTAAAGAATCCGCCTGCAGTGCAGGAGACCTAGGCTCGATCCCAGGGTCAGGAAGATCCCCTGGAGAAGGAAGTGGCTCCCCACTCCAGTATTCTTGTCTGGGAAATCTCACAGACAGAGGAGGCTGGCGGGCACCAGTCCATGGTGTCCCAAGAGTCTGACACGACTTAGCAACTAACCCACTGCCACATTATATTTTGTAAGGTTCTCATATTATCACTGTCTAATTCTAGACTTCATCATTCTAGAGTTTTAGAGTCACAGATTCACTTATGGTACAAACCAGATGTTAATAGAAAGCACAGTTTCTTTCATTTTTCTATTAACTGATCCTTTTTATAAATGCTTAACTGGGTAGCAGGGGAAAAGAAAAAGCTCAACTTCTTTTAACAACCCGGAAGATTTCATCTTCTTGATTAATTTTTACACTTTTTCTACCTAAATGCTCTATTTTGGAAGAAATACTCCATCTTTCAGATTTCTGGTTTCCTCTCCCTGTTTTCCCTGGGAGGGCCTCTCAGCAGGTAGGACATGGGGAGCTGTGGGGCTCTGTGGCTTTGTGGTGGTTATAGGGTAACTGGGTCTTGGGGTCAGCAGAGTCTACCCTGGATCCTCACAAGGTTGGCTACAGAGAAACTGGCCTGGGCTGCCTGGGAACCGAAGACCACTGAGGGTTGGTGGCTCTCCTTCTGGGAGGTTCTGCTGGGAGCTGATCTTGGAGCCCAGGGCCAGCGTGACTGATGGTCAGCATTCTCCTCCATCTGAATCTGGAGCTGGTCACTTCCGTGGTGACTTAGCCCCACGTTGCCTTGCTGATGCTGAGGGCTTCCCGCGGAAGCTGACTCAGGCATCTGCTCCAAAGTCCTCACCACTGCCCCCACACAGCAACCGCCTTCCTTCTAGAAAGTTCCTGTCAGACTCTCCTGTAACTTTCCAGACTCCCCTGGGCTCTTCTGGGTCTCATTCATGCCATGGAGAAGCCGACAGCAATTCAGGAGGTCCACCTTCTGCCTCATTTGGGGGGATCTGTGAGTTTACTTGGCTACGGTTGCTCTTGGTTGCTGAGGGTGGGTGCAAGTTTCGAGCCCCACAGAGCCCCAGGTAGAAAGGAGAGCAGAATCCCCTCTCTTCACCTTTTCACTCAACTTAGCACATCTTGTTGCATCAAAGGTGCCATTGCTTTTAAGATCTTCCACTGTTCTATATGCTGCTTAAAAAAGAAAGTGTCTAGGAAGATCCATGTACACGTCCCGATGCATTCTTATTTCAGAGATGTGAAAACGTGAACATCTGTGTACATGAAATGAGTGGATAGTTTGTGAGTAACACGTGTTCCTGTCCAAAGAGCATTGCCCTCAAGAAGACGGAGGCATCTTCTAACCCCTACTAACCTTCCTCCCTCACCTCCTTTTCTCCACAGCCCCTCCACAGTGACAGGAATACGCTGTGGGCTTTTTGTTTCTTGTCACTGCATATTTCTGTTACTCCAGGGCAGAAAGCTTCATCACCAAGGTTCCTCTCTCCATGGACGAAATTCATCTACTCAGTTCTGCCTAGCTCTCCATGAGATAAAAACAGTTAATTTGAAAAGTCTTCTGTTTTGACAAGGCTTGGCTCTCGAGACTACATTGACTTTTGACAAAAAAAAAAAAAAAATCCTTTTTATATCAGAAATGAAATATTAGATTTTTTTCCCCTTTTTGAACCATTTCTATAGAAATCCTTAAACTTCTAGGAGGCATGCTTTTTGGATGCCTCTGGCAGAATGAGGAGGAGCTCAGTTTAAGAAAATATGGACCAATCAAACAAAATCAAGTGGATCAAACTGTTATTAAAAAATTAACCTGTTTCATTTTTATCTCACCACAGGCTTAGCATGAATTAACAGGCAAAACTGAATATGTAGTAAATTCTAGCAGAAATACAAAGAATGAAGTTATTTTACTTGTTCCCATAGCCCCTTCTTGTGAATACTTCTGAAGGCAAAATTTGTATCATTGATTTTCTTGGCAATTTCCCATCAAAAAAACTAAATGAGATCTTCATTTTTCAAGGAACCCACTGTGGATGTTGACTTAGTAGTTGACCTCTTTGCCATTTCCAAATTGATATCTCCCCCACCAAAAATAACCCCTGAGCCTGGAACATTTTGTATTTCTTCATGCAGCAATCTTTGGATGAAGAGTGAATATTTGCTTCTTTTTGCTATTCTAGTATTAGTATTTCATAGACGGAAAAGAGGTTACACGTGAAAACTGTTATCATTATCTTGTATAAATGTGATTTTTTTTTAGTGTTACTTCAGAGCAGGCCAAAAGAGAAATTCCAGGGGCAGGACCTGCCATAATGTAGGGGTTTTGTGCTGCCTCTGAAGCTTTTTTCTTCCTGGCTTTCTTTAAAAAGGAACTTTATTGAGATGGCTGGTGAGATAATAGGAGTGGTTTCTCTGGCCAGGTCTTAGCTGGCTATACAAGGAACGACAATCTCTAAGGGCCTTTCTCCTGGCTAGTTTGTCCCAAGACACTGCCAGAAGATCTAAATATAAACTTAAAGTAATTGTCAGGTCAAGAGCTGATAGTACTAGGAGAACACAAAAGAGGTCACAATATGATGGCATTTGCTTGTAAATAGGCAGCTCAAAGAAGTGAAAAACCATAGAATCACAGGGATGTTTTCCATCATAATTTTTGTGCACCAAAATCTCATTAATTATTTCTTTTTTTCAGTTACATTGTTTTAATCACAGGACTGTCATTTAAAACATGATTTTAAGGGAAACCATCATATTCCTTTAAATATGCATTTTGAAGTGTAATTTTTACCATATTTAGGGCAAATGTGTGTGTGTGACACTAAATCTCTAGTACCCTTGACTTTAATATGGAAGTCATCAAAAGTGAAAACAAGTGAATGTTGCTGAAATGTACATTACAGAAGTTTGTTTTGGATAGTGACAGTGAGCTAAGCTATGATCAGTTTTGCAAACTGATCTTTCGGATCCAGAAATGAATGGAAGGTTTTAGTTAAAAGACATTTGCATTGTATTGGAGGGATTACTGGCAATGGGAACATTTTTTATAGTATTAACTGTTAATGACTTTTTCTAGCTGCAAGTATGAACCAATATTTTCTCATCAGTTTTAAATTTTGCTTGAAATAACTCCGATGCCTGACTCTGAGTAGCATTTCCCACCAGAAGGTTAATAGGCTGCAACAAACAAAAAGGGCCAGTGAATCTGTTTGTTACAGTCTACTTACTAAAGCTGTGGCTACAATACTCCAGTGCTGAAGTCAGTGAAAAGGCATCATCCAAATACAATCCAAGGAAAATGCAAGCTGATACAGCACAAAGATGCTTTGTTTAAGAATGGCAGAAATTTCCAGCAACTATCTGTTAAAAAAAAAAAAAGCAGGATGGGAGGGAATGTAATCAAATAACAAAACAAACCCAAACTAAAAGAGAATCTTTATAAACCAGCACAAGGACACTTTGTTTTTAAGTGCACACAATGAATTTTAAAGATCTTTGTTCAGAAGGGAAATAAAGTATTATGAAGGACTGACACATTTGATGGATGGATGGTTTCTGAAAAACCACATTATCAATTACTTTTTCCTTGTTTGGCTCCAGTCCAGTAATTTTTATTTGAACAAGCCACATGCTAGCATGGTTTTGATTGCAGGAAGTGACTGGTTGTTGTTAAAGACTACTATTTCACTGATGAGCTTATCTGTTCCTCCCCCTCCCCGTTCTGATGGAACTCTGATATGAAAGGCACAGCTTCAGTTGTTATAAACAGAGTCAGGGATTGTTTGGCAGACCCACCCGTGTTTTGCTTTCAGCCTTCCGTGGTACAAACCGGACAATATATTCAGCAGTACTTCAGAAAACAAACGCTTGAATTTGGCTTATTTCTGTTTTTGACTTTGATATGAAAATTTGAATTTTTCTGACATTCAAAGCCCTTGTAAATCTAAGTTGTTAGCAGAAACAGTTCTGAAAAAAATTTTTTTCATTAGACTTTTATCTCAAGTGAAACTTTCAGAGAAAAAAAGAATCTTTATAAGACAGTCAACCTAAAATGTGTCAAGGATCTTCTCAAAAAAGGGTGTCTTGTTCTTGCTTCACATATTTTTTATCTAATCAAAATAACTACATTAGAAAATTGCTCATTGGTCTAAACATAAGAAACATAGCTAATTAAACTATACTATTATGTATTATCAATCTTGCTCTGTAATTAAAGAAAATTTGGGAGTAGCCATCAGCAGGCAGGAAATTATCTATGAAATCAACTGTTGATACTCATGGGATGTGTGTGTGTGTGTGTGTGTGTGTGTGTATGTGTGTGTATCCGCTATTCATGATAACTTCCTTTATGATTAGATTTTTTGCATGTTACCATGCCTGAAACTTAAACTATTTCTAAATTCCCAGGATAGTATTTTCACAATAAGCTGTGGATAGTTGCTTGAGTATGGTTCCTAGTTCTATATTTTAAATGTAAATTTTAGTGACTACTTCCTCTAATGAGAATTAAAAAATAAAAGATAAAAAATGAAAAGATGGGCTTAGCGACTGGGTCATTTGATTAATCGGAACATGAAAATAATTTGAATGAATTAGGATTTAATCTTGTTCGGCGGAGGAAATATAAATTTAGCCACCATTTGCTGACTCACTGGTTCGTATAAAAATTCTCCTAAAAAACTCCTAGCATAGCAAGATTTACAAAATGTATTATTAACCACAGCTTATTCCCTGAAAACAAAATATATTTTATATCAAAATGATGTATCTAAGTGTCATACTTCTTTCTGACTTAGAAAAGGATTGTTTGAAAATGGCAAAAAATAAAACAAGAAATTCTTCTACAGAAATAATCTTGGGTTTGAAATTTTTTTAGAATGTAGATTTAAAAAAATAATTTATTTAATTTTGGCTATGTTGGGTCTTTGCTGCTGTGCAGACTTTTCGGTAGTTGGGCAAGCAGGGCCTACTCTCTAGTTGTGGTGTGTGAGCTCATTGTGGTGGCTTGCCTTGTTGTGGAGCATAGGCTCTAGGTGTACGGGCTTCTGAACTTGCAGCACGTGGGCTCAGTAACTGAGGCTCGTGGGCTTTAGTTCCTCCATGGCATGTGGGCATGTGGGATTTTCTTGGACCAAGGACTGAGCCTGTGTTCCCAATATGGGAAGGCAGATTGTTATCTACTGTACCACCAGGAAATCCCCTGGGTTTGATTATTACTCTGCAGTGAGCAGGTTGGGTAGATTTATGTAAATTAGGGAACCTGTCCAATAGTCCATGGGCTCACCTTTAAGATGAAGATGAAATAGAGGCAGATCATTTATGTGACAATGTCTGGCACACTTAGTAAATGCTAGCCACCAGTGGGGTTGATTACATGTAACCCAACTGTGAAATAAATACAGGTCCTTCATAGGACATAATTGAAGACCATGAGGTAAGGTTCGTATTAGAAATTACAGGCTTGCCAGTTCCCTAGGTCTTAACAGTCAAAATGTAAAAACCAAAATCACACATCCCTTTTTATCACTATTTAAATTTCCAGTTGAATTGACTAGTTAGTACTTTATTTGGCAATTCCTCTCCCAAGGAAATATTTCATGCAAAGATGGGCTCAATAAAGGACAGAAATAGTATGGATCTAACAGAAGCAGAAGATATTAAGAAGAGGTGTTAAGATTATACAGAAGAACTGTACAAAAAAGATCTTCATGACCCAGATAATCACAATGATGTGATCACTCACCTAGAGCCAGACATCCTGGAATGTGAAGTCAAGTGGGCCTTAGGAAGCATCACTATGAACAAAGCTAGTGGAGGTGATGGAATTCCAGTTGAGCTATTTCAAATCCTAAAAGATGATGCTGTGAAAGTGCTGCACTCAATATGTCAGCAAATTTGGAAGACTCAGCAGTGGCCACAGGACTGGAAAAGGTCAGTTTTCATTCCAATCCCAAAGAAAGGCAATGCCAAAGAATGCTCAAACTACCGCACAATTGCACTCATCTCACACACTAGCAAAGTAATGCTCAAAATTCTCCAAGCCATGCTTCAACAATACCTGAACCGTGAACTTCCAGATGTTCAAGCTGGTTTTAGAAAATGCAGAGGAACCAGAGATCAATTGCAAACATCTGCTGGGTCATCGAAAAAGCAAGAGAGTTCCAGACAAACATCTACTTCTGCTTTATTGACTATGCCAAAGCCTTTGACTGTGTGGATCACAATAAACTATGGAAAATTCTGAAAGAGATGGGAATACCAGACCACCTGACCGGCCTCATGAAAAACCTGTATGCAGGTCAGGAAGCAACAGTTAAAATTGGACATGGAACAACAGACTGGTTCCAAATAGGAAAAGGAGTATGTCAAGGCTGTGTATTGTCATCCTGCTTATTTAACTTCTATGCAGAGTATGTCATGAGAAACTCTGGGCTGGAGGAAGCACAAGCTAGAAGCAAGACTGCTGGGAGAAATATCAATAACCTCACATACGCAGATGATACCACCCTTATGGCAGAATGTGAAGAAGAACTAAAGAGCCTTTTGATGAAAGTGAAAGAGGAGAGTGAAAAGGTTGGCTTAAAGCTCAATATTCAAAAATCTAAGATATGGCATCCAGTCCCATCACTTCATGACAAATTGATGGAGAAACAGTGTAAACAGTGGAAGACTTTATTTTTCTGGGCTCCAAAATCACTGCAGATGTTGACTGCAGCCATGAAATGAAAAGACACTTACTCCTTGGAAGAAAAGTTATAACCAACCTAGACAGCATATTAAAAAGCAGAGACATTACTTTGTCAACAAAGGTCCATCTAGTCAAAGCTGTGGTTTTTCCAGTAGTCATGTATGGATGTGAGAGTTGAACTTTAATGAAAGCTGAGTGCCGAAGAAATGATGCTTTTGAAGTGTGGTGTTGGAGAAGACTCTTGAGAGTCCCTTGGACTGCAAGCAGAGCCAACCAGTCCATCCTACAGGAAATAAGCCCTGAATATTCACTGGAAGGACTGAAGCTGAAGCTGAAACTCCAATACTTTGGCCACCTGATGTGAAGAGCTGACTCATTTGAAAAGACCCTGATGCTGGGAAAGATTGAAGGCAGGAGGAGAAGGGGATGACAGAAGATGAGATGGTTGGATGGCATCACTAACTTAATGGACATGAGTTTGAGTAAACTCCGGGAGTTGGTGAAGGACAGGGAGGCCTGGTGTGCTGCAGTCCATGGGGTCACAAAGAGTCGGACATGACTGAGTGACTGAACTGAACTGAAAGTATGACTTTGTATATATTTGTGGGGTTTTTAAAATGTATTTATTTTTTATTGAAGGATAATTGCTGTACAGAATTTTTCTATTTTCTGTCAAACCTCAACATGAACCAGCCATAGGCACACATATATTTTATATGTGTATTTTAATAATTAGTAAAGTTCTAGTTTATATGAAGTAGCTTCACAGATAATAAAAATTTAATTAAACTTAGTTTGATGCAACTTTGATTATAAATTTTTCTAAGAATTGCATAAATAATCCAAAAATGTATGTGACTAACATACTTCATTCAACAAAAATTGAACTGTCAAAACTAAGTGTCAGATGTGGTTGTGTGAGACTGTTGTCAACACTCTGCCCTTGAACAGATAAAACATGCACAGATAGAATATTTTTTGCCAGTGTAGTTTTTACTCGCTAGTGTTTATTTCTTTATTTTTTTGATCTTCGAGGAGATTTCTGGATCTGACTAATTTTTACAACATGATTCACATGTTTACTGTTTTTAGAGTAAGTTGTTAGTGAATACTGATTGCTGCACAGCAATCTAAATGTTATATAAATGTTTCTAAATACAACTTGCAATAAATATTTGACAAGTTTTTATTTCACATTTTCAATGTCTTATTAAAATATATATGATAATTACCATCATAATAAATCATTTCCTACATGACTAATTACACATCTTACAGTTTTAAAAGAATATGGAATCCTCCCAGGACTGAAAAACAAACTATTTCCTTTCAAAAAAGCATAAGCATCAAATTTCTTGAGTGTGTAAAGGAGAGACGGTTGTCAATGCTACTGTTTAAATCCTTGATGAATGTCATTCCTGGAGATTATAAGATTATTTTCAGCATGGCTTCCCTTTTAAAAGCCTTAATTTCTGCTGAAATTCTCTCCAGATAAATTATACAAAAATGCTTTGATTTGGATTATAAAATTAGATTCAGAAATCAGCCCTAAGCTACAAAAACACTGCACTCTAGTAACTGTGCTGGGAAAAGGTATGTCAATTATGCTCTTATTAACTGTGCTGTGAAATGAGGGGAGATGAAGAAGTGTGGCTAGACTGATCAATGGATGGGTGGTGTCTATGACTAAGCCGTTCAGAGGGTAGCTCTAGTGCAGTGGAAAGAAGTGGAATCTGAAAGCTCAGGTTGGATTCCCAACTTGCTTGTTTACTAGCTGTATAATCTTCAAGAGGCCATTGATTTCTCTGAACATCAGTTTCCTCATCTGTAAAATGGGATTTTAATACCCATCCATCCTATCTTCTTGCTCCTTTACATACTGCTAATACCAGATGTAATAATATGTTGCAGTTGTAGGTAAACCCTCATGGCCCATACAGAGATAAGGTATCAAATCATCTCTTATGGACCTATTTAATAAAAATCATACAAATCTTTTTTTTACATGAAAGCAAGCAGCAAAAGTGGGGGTGTCTCTATGAATGAAAACTTCCCAGAATATCAGTCTTTTCTAAATGCAGCAGTGCACTGGACCAGAGTTTACACTGTGAATGATGGTTCATTCACACTATTTTACATGGATTTCTATCAAAGGAAGTCATATGATTTACCAGAATTGTTCCAAGCCACGTAATAGTTAAAGACAAGTCTTGAATTGAATTACGGCAGTGGGAGCCCACATAGACTCTTATGATTTTGCTCACTTTATAAGACAACTGATCAATTTTCAACAAAGTGCACTGCTTCTACTTCTTCCAAATAACATTCATCCCAGATTGTTTTGGAAGAGGGAAAGAAAAGGTGATCAAGCTTGGCAGATGATCTTGAATGTAGACCTATTCTATATGACCAATGCAAGTTCCAAATTATAAAACAAAACATTTTTCGAGCTGCAAATGTTTGCATTTAGCATGGAGGGATCATGCCTCCTTTATGGATGAGATACCATATGGCTGAAATCAGAAAGGTTAAAAGAGTAGGCAGAGTTAACCAGATCAGGTTAATTGTGAATTTTCACAATTCCAGTGAAAATAATACTGGACTTTCAAGAATTATTTTCTTGAACAAAGCAGTATGGAATTGAGCTATACTTTCCTACCCCTACCCCATTCCCACGCTGCCCATTTTCAGAAAGTAAATGCACAGTTTTTCCCCTGTAATATCTACCTGCAGGCTGTTGTGATAGTTAGCACCGGTGGGAGCCAGTGTGAACACATGGCAAGAGCAGCTGAATGGGTGTGAACCCTGCTGTTGTGAAAAGTAAAAGGACCCGAGCTTAAGCACAGTTCCTCTCTCTTGAACTGCATTTCTCAAGCCGTCAGTGACTCTGAGGTGAGAGGCTGATGGGAGGAAGGGAGCCAGATTTGCTTCCTGCAGCCTGGGGAGTCTTTGGGTTCAGCTTTTGCCCAGTGGCAGCTGGAACAGTCATCTACCTAATTCACCCTCCACTTTTATTTTAGCCGGAAAACATCTGCTGGGAAAGGAGTAAACCATGCAGGTGGGGTGAAAGAAAAGAAAGTGAAAGTGAAGTCGCTCAGTTGTGTCCGACTCTTTGCGACCCCATGGACTGTAGCCCACCAGGCTCCGCCATCCATGGGCTTCTCCAGGCAAGAGTACTGGAGTGGGTTGCCATTTCCTTCTCCAGGGGATCTTCCCAACCCAGGGACCGAACCCGGGTCTCCCACATTGTAGGCAGATGCTTTACCATCTGAGCCACCAGGGAAATCCAGGTGGGGTGAGGTGCGCTTAAATTGCATCAATTCAATATCCACGTGTGGAACTCAAGTTTTGTACAGATACGAAATAAGGAGGTAGAAGACAGACAGAAGTTGTGATCTCTGCTTCAGTACTTGCAAGCTCTACAACCTTTAGCAAGTAACTTCTTCCTGAGCCTCAGCTGACTAATCTTTAAAGTGGGGATAATAATACCTTATTTACTTAAAGGTAGAGGCTGAATGGAGCAGAAAAATCTCTTGAAGTTTTCCTCTAGACTCAAGTAAAGATAACATGAGTATTTCTCAAGTAAGAGGGTTATTTTCAATAGTGTGTTTCTTAAATATGAATTGCTTTATCAGCTTGGAGTATAAAGAAACTCACTGCTCCTTTTAAATATTCAGACTATTAATTGTTCAGACTAGTTAGAAATTCAGGATCTCTCCAAACAGTCAGAACTATTGCTGACATAAGGTATGACTGTTAAAGACAGGATGCTACTCATCATTCCCACACACTCAGCCATTTATCCTGAAGCATCCCATTAGTACCAGGGTGAGTAAGGTGAAAGAAGCTTTCTATCATCAACCAGGGGTTCTTTCAGAACGAGAAAGACCCATACTCTTTGCCTCTGGCACCTGGGTCATCTCCTCCAAGAAGCCTTCCATAACCTCCCATCTAAACGAGTCACACCACACCAGCCACACCTACCCCCACGCTCCTTTATTTCTCTGCATACCATTTAACACCACTTTTACATTTTGCTGCTTGCTGCTTGTTCAACTGTTTCTCTGCCTCCCTTGATCAGGATGTAAGCCCCAACAGGGAAAAGATTTTGCTTATGCTGTTTATGTATCAGTCTGAGTCCAATTAGAGGAAAAACATGTAGTAATTTGAACAAGGAAAGTTTAGGATAAAGAATTATTAACTATGACGGGAAGTGGGAGTAAAGTGGGATTGGTGAATAAGAGGTAAAGAATATAAAAATAGCAGATATACGGAGCAGCCATTATCTCTAGGGCTGAGACAGATGACTCAAGAAACAGCCTCCCCAAGGCCCACACATAATCTATGACTGAAATCAAGACCTTGCTCAAGAGGGCACAGCTGGTGTGGGCGGGCCCTGCTGGAAATCTTGCCTTTCTGGCAAGATCCGGAAACCCACATTCCACACCTTACTGGAAACACATCCTCTGAGGTGCCAGGGAAAGCTATTTAGGAAGATGTCCCATCAGGGGCACTCAACTCCAAAACTACTTAAGGAGGATCGTGGAGGAAGCTGCTGGCTGCTCTGTGCTACTGATTGTCACCTGTGCTGTAGGAACCTGCTAGGCTTGCGCACCAGAACCAGAAGCATCACTTCCTATGTCTTTCCAGTGCCCTCTATTGTAAAAGCTTTGGTACCAGGGGCAAAAGAAACTATTTTAAGGGCCCAGATCCATATTCACAGAGCAGGCAAAGATGATGGATACATTTGGAGCTGAGAGCTGATAAATCAAAACTAGCCACATTTACTGCTAAATTCCCTTATCCTGGCACATATTAGGTGTTCAATAAATATTTGATGGAGAAATAAATTATTTAGAGCATATAAGTGGAAACAATATGCTTGCTTTGCATATCACTTTAAGATTGAAAGCCCCTGGCATAGCTTCTAACCTGAAAGCTGCTTCTGAGCCTCAACCCCACCCCTACTCCCCAATTGTGGAGTAGGGATGAGACAAGCCCTCAAGTGATGTCACAGCTTGGCTAAACAGTTTGGGAGAATGCAATGACAGAAGCACAGGCAGAGAGCAGAGGAGATACTCTGTGTTGGGACCTAGGCTGGGCTGTGGATTGCTTCATGTGGCATCTTTCTGAGACATCCTTGTGAATTATGTAGATCTGCAACATGGTCAAAATGTGAAACATATCCAAGTGATGCATTTTAAAATTACATTCAATAAAAAATAAACATCCTTATTTCTCCAGCCAGTATTCTGTTGACACAAACTGTCAAAAGAGATTAGGACAAAGGTCCTTAATACAAGTATTTGATACTTCCAAACAGAGCATAGTTTCCCCTTTGTCCACTGACCCCTTCAATGGCTTTTCAGGTTCTCTTATTAGGATTCTCATTCCCTGTCCTGAGAAATAACTGCACAGAATTTCCATAAATATGGCCTAAATGATGCCAGATCTTTCTGTATTGACACAACATGGCTTTTAGTCACTAATGCCGTTAAAAAATATTTACTGACCAGCAACTATGTGTCAAACATCATTCTAGGTATCTGGAGTGAGGCTGTGAACATAACCAGGTCTCTGTTCTCATAGAACTTGCTAAGATTCGGGCCAGAACTTCCTACAGAGGCACTATGGGTAATTTAACAAACTATTGAAAAACTCCAGTGGGGTGGGAGTCAATAGCCAACCCTAGAATAATTGCTGGTGTTCTTAGAAGATTCACTGTCCTAGTGTAGAAACCGTATCACCCAAGTCTTTTAATTTTTGGTTCTTGTGTTGTTTTTCAGTCGCTAAGTTCTGTCTGATTCTTTGCGACCCCTGCAGCACGCCAGGCTTCACTGTCCTTTACTATCTCTCAGAGTCTGCTCCAACTCATGTCCATTGAGTCGACGATGCTAACCAACCATCTCATCCTATGTCACCCCCTTCTCCTCCTGCCCTCAATCTTTCACAGCATCTGGGTCTTTTCCAGTCAGTTGGCTCTGAATATCAGGTGGCCAAAATATTGGAGCTTCAGCTTCAGCATGAGTCCTCTCAATAAATATTCAGTGTTGATTTCCTTTAGGATTGACTGGTTTGGTTCTTGGGAATGTTTCAAAATCGTGCAGTCCAATGGAGATATGTGAGCAACATAAAGTAAGGAGGAAATGGCAACCCATTCCTGGAGAATTCTATGGACAGAGGAGCTTGGCAGGCTACAGTCTATGGGGCCGCAAGAGTTGGACACGACTGAGAGACGAAGTACACACATATTGAGTTATTTCACTTTTTTCTTTTTTTTTGTGCTCACTCTTCAAAGCTTCCTAAAGTGTAGGTGGAGATGCAGCATGTCTCATTTTGGACTGGCCACATTTTAAGTACTCAAAAGCCACCTGTGTTTGGGTACTGGACAGAGAAAATTCAGAAAAGGCCCGTGGAGTCCTCCACTCTCTTATTTTGGGGAGGGGGAAGATATTTGCTGAATTGAAACATTCTGTGAAGTCTAGCTGCAGGATTTTAGTATAAATAAATAAATAAATAGAAGAAGGTGAAGACCACCATAAACTTCCTTAGAACCAGTCCTTTAAAGTGCCCGGCGGAGAGAGGCTCACAGAATGTGCTAGGTTGGACAGTAACTAGTTCATTCGTTGGATTCGTCCACTGAAGCAAGGGATATTATTAAGAAGATTTCTTCATGAATGCTGAGCCATCTCGGTCAATGTCTCATGTTAGAGTAGGGAAAGGACACTCAAAAATACACATCAAAAACTCAGACCTTTTAAGTTAGCCACACACACCCCGACCGCTTGATTTTATCTGAATTCCTCCCGCCCCTCTCAAAGTTGGAGGCTAGCTAGGAAAGACTGAAAGCTGCACGGCTTCCCCTTAACCCAGGGAGCTGCCCCTGGCTGGACGAGGATTAGTGGTGGAAAAGCTGCCGGTCCTAGGCTGTCCCTTATTGCCACCAAGTCCGCTCATATTCCTTAGCCTCTATCATAGGGATGCCCTTCCCCAGGTTCCAACCCCCGGACACGCCCCCACCTTTCCAGTCCCGGTCCCCTTTCCAGGTGGCCGACCCGCCACTTCTCGCGTGGCTTCCTGCCCGTTTCAACCGCGACAAGCTCGACTTGCTCTTCCCAAAAACGGGAAAATGAGGGGCAGTCTTCTTCCTGCTGATCTGGGAGAGGGAGCATGTTGGGGCATGAAGGTCCGTTTTCTTCCAGGTGTCGGGGACCAGCATCTGGATGACCCTATTTTTCCCGCTGACCAGCTGATAGTCTGCGGGGTGCAGGTGGCTCTCTCGACAAAGTTTCTCCGGGAATCGGGCGACCCCTGCCCACCTCGGGCTTCCAGTCCCACCCTGAAACTCCACGCTGACGCCCCCGCGACCCCCAGTCTGAGCGTCCTGGGGAGCTTCCTTGCAGAGTTGCTTGGGGAAGGTTGCCCCACTTCGGGGTTAAACGGCAATCACAGCCCGCTCGGGACTCGGAGGGCCACCCCTCCTCCCGCGTCCCCGCCCCCCGCCCGGGTCAGCGTCTTGCAGCTCAGTCTCGGGCTCTGAACAAGAACAGGGGCCCGAATCCGCGTTCACACGGAAAATTATGCCGGCTCCAGCGGCGCGTAAAATTGATGTGAACCGAACGAAGTGGGATCGGCGTGATCCTCCCTCTCTTGTCTCAACAGGGGTTTCAGAGCGTTACACAAGGCCGAGCTTGTCTCTTTAAGGAGACATTGGACCCTAATTAGTCCGCATTCCTGGCGCGGCCCGGAGCAAGGGGCCGTGGATGTTTGGGTTGGTGAGGGGCGGGAAGGAAGACGAGACTCGGAAGATCTTCTGACTAACTTCCAGTCTTACCGCCCCCTGAACCCTCTTTATTTTGCCGCCACCACCGCCACCAACATCCAGTTCTGAAGATGCAGCCAGGGCAGCAGCAGCAGCAGCAGCCACCGCTGCTCCAAGGCCCACGTTACTTTGATTGACAGCCGAACAAATGTTTCCCCGGTTCGAACGCTCGCGCTCAGGAACGTCAGCCAAGGCGAAGCTCCGCCTTGGGCGTGCCATCTCCGCCCCGCCTCCGCTCACCCCATTTCGTTGCATTCATTGGTCCGAGCCACGGACGACGCCCGGGCCCCACGTGGGTTCCATCCCGGCCGGCTCCTCCCCTCTAGTTCGCCATTTGTCAGCAGTGAAATGATGGGCAGTTACACAGAACGGCGATTAATGTTCAGCCATCTCTGATTGGTTGTTGGAGACGCCTACCGCGCCGGGGGTGGGCGGGACGCTTGGAGAGCCCCCCAAAGTGGTCGCGTGGCTGGCCGGTGATTGTAGTCAATTTGGCTGAGTCTTCGGCTACCGTCGCTGGAGGCAGACTACATCTCCCGGGATGCTCCGCGGTCCCTCCAAGGACGGTTGTGAATATGTATCAGAATGTTAATGATTAGCGGCTGCTAAATTTGGTCAAAGAAGTCACCTACACAGAGCGTGTTGTTAGAGCTCTTCTGAGCGGGTGTTTCAGCTGTTGGCTGCTTTCTTCCCCCTCTCACACACTTATATATTATTTTGAGGTGCTGTTCGCAGAGTTTGAAAGGAGAGAGAATTAAAAAAAAAAAGCCGCAAGCGTTTCACTCTTTTATTTTTATAATCCCCTTCAATTTGGGGTTAAAAAAAAGACAAGAAAACAGGAAGGAAGAAAAATAAGGAAATGAGATGTGGTAAAAGAAGCTAAAAGGTGCCTTTTAAAAGATCGTTGCTGTGAGGTGAAAAAATCTCCAGAGAAACCAAAAGCACCGCCGAGACCTCTTCCGAACCAAAGGAGTTTGTGTTTGCTTTTAGGAAAGAAGAGAGAGATCATTCATTCGGAGGAATAACAACCAATTAAAAGACAAATAAAAAAAAAGTTTGGAGTGGGACGCCGAGCGAGCCAGCGAGCGAACGGGCGGCGCTGCCGGCGGGCGCTGGGGCGCGGAGCTCGCACTTTCCCGTCCCGGGTGAGCGGCGCGGCTGCGGCGCCGGGCTCGGCGGGCGCGCCTCAGCGGAGCGAACGTCGGAGCGTTGCCGCGGGAGACGCGCGCCGGACAATGCCCGCGGCGGGCCAGTGACGCCCGCGGGGAATGCGGAGCGGTTCGGCCGCCCGCACCCAGGCGCCGTCGCCGCCGCGCGTTCTTGCTGCCCGCGTCACGCGAGACCCAGCGGGGGCCGGGACCGTCCGAGCCGCCCCTCGGACCCGGCCGGCCGCCTCCGCCGCCGCTGCCTCCTCCTCGGGGCCATTAAAGCCAATGAGCCGCGCGCCTCTGCCCAGCGCAGCCAACTAAATCGGTTTGGATGATTCGCGACCTGAGCAAGATGTACCCGCAGACCAGACACCCGGTGAGTGCAGGCGGTGGGAGCGCGGGCTTACCAGGCGCCGGGGGATTCCCCGCGTCGCCCCCTGCGCGCTGAGTTGTGTCTTTGGCCTGAGGGGCGTGGAGGGCGGCCCAAACCCCGCGCGCAGCTCGAGAGTCGCCCTCCACCCCCCGCCCCTGCTCTCCCCGGGCGCGAGGGCACTTTCGGAGAGGGGGTGCGGAGAAGCAATTGAGTTGTAGCCATTTTCTTATTGTTGTCTTTGAAGCCCCTGGAAGCCGCGCGGAGCTGTTCGCCGTCCCTGCGCCGCGACTCCTGGAGGAGGGGTGGCGAGCGATGGAGGAGGCGCGACTCCGCGCCGGGGCGGGGAGGGCGCCCTCCGCGGCGGCGCGGCGTGTCCGGCGGCGGCTCGGGAGTGCGGGGCGCCGGCCTTTCGCGCCGCGGGCCCCGGAGATCAGCGAGCCAGCCGACGGACCGACCGGGAGAGTGTCTGCCGCGTACCCCCTCCCCCGACCTGACCGCGGCCCGACGCCATGGCGCGCGTCCCCACGACGGGCCAGTTTCGATTCCGGGTGGGGAGGCTGTGGGCGCGGTGCGCCGGCCCCGGGGCTCCCGCCGTTGACGTGGGAAGGGAGCGGGGTCTCGAGCCCGCGGGGGCCCGGGCGGGCGCCAGAACGCGGGGGCCCGGGGCCAGCCTCAGCCTGGCTGTGCGGCCCAGGGGAGGGGGCGGGAGGAGAGTTTTCCACGTTCTTTGCCTGAGATGACACCCCCCCACCCTCCCGCCAGTGCCGCGTGGTGGTTTCTCCATCTCTTTGCCTCGCTTCTGCTGTGGGCTAATTAAATATTTTATTGTTGTTCTTTAGGCACCGCATCAGCCTGCTCAACCCTTTAAATTTACCATTTCCGAGTCCTGTGATCGGATTAAGGAAGAGTTTCAGTTTTTACAGGCTCAGTACCACAGGTAAAGATATTGACTTTAGCTGATCCTTCTGTTTGCTTAGCTCTTGTCTTCCCCCAACATACACCCCCCCCCCCGTTTTTTTTTCCGCCACCACAAAGGTATTACCGTGTTTCCTTGTGGGCAGAAAGGGCAAGTCAAGGCCTCTTTTCCTTAGGCAGGTGTAAAGAAATTAAGCGTTTCTTCCTTTTCCCGTAAATTAAAAAAAAAGGCCAAACAATCGAAACTGGGGACACTTGGAAAACGCCGAGGCCAAACTTTCAATATTGATTTATTGAGGCCAGGCGAATAGACGGTTGGGAACATTATGGGGCCTTTTGACTTTCTTGGTCCTTTATAATTCCGGGCTTGATTCCTTCTTTCTTTATGCTATTCCACTGAAACCGAGAGCCCAGAGCCTTAGGAAGTCGCCAAGTAGGCGATTTCATTACTTTTATGCTGAAAAGATGTTTTCGTCTGAAGAGACAATCACTAGATCTTAGAGTGCCTTTGAAATATTTTTCTTTAGGTAGATTTTTAATGGCTTGTACTTCTTATTTCATAAACTACAGAACCAAAACAAGCCACTGAACTTGATCCACGCCTTGCCCCTGGGTGGTGGTATTCAACTTGTCTCTGTGTTTTGGAGGGAAAAAATAAGACATCATTCATAAGACATGCTTGATTCATATTTTCATTAATCTTTTCGTGGAACATTAAAGAAAAAATTTTCCTGTGACATTTTTAGGGGACCACTATTGCTTGGAGATGTAAGCATTATTGATGTTTATTTCCTCGTTAATGTTGTGTTTAGTGAATTTAGTGAATATTCATTTCTGAATGAGATTCTGGAGTTAATTGGCTAGAGGGTTTTTTCTTAAGCAAAACCCCCCACATTTGATCCTTGTTGAAAGGACAAGCTGGGACTGGTTCCACTCACCCTTTTCTCTCCTGCCTGTTTTTCTGTAATGAGGGTGGTACTTAAGATAGTTGATATGGTGTTTTGTAGGTGATGATTTAGAGGAGGGAATGTGTATTTGAAGGATGTAAGTCAAGATCTGGGTTGTATTTAGATTTCCTTATTTCTTGAACAGCCTGAAGCTGGAATGTGAGAAACTCGCCAGTGAGAAGACAGAGATGCAGCGGCATTATGTGATGGTAAGAAAACCGTATCGCAGATTCAGAGTAGCTATTAGTTTGGGGTACCAAAAGCTAGAAATATGTTCAGATTGCTGGAGGCTGCAGGATTAGAGGATAGTCACTGTGCCAGTGCAGTTGAAGTTGTGGGGATGTTATAACTTGCCTCTGACAAGCAGCTTTGATTTGAATTTTTGAAAAGTTTAGTTGCACAGGGTATAATTTTCTGTGCTTTGTTTTTACAGATTGGAAAAAACAAAAACCTCATTTACATTTCGTTGAGGTTCATAGGCAAAATGTTTTTGTGTTAGTGGTTTTCTTTGTTGTTTTATTGCTCTTGAAACAGCTTTTAGCCAGAGAATTTTTCAGTAAACTGTTAAAGTTTTAAATGTGTTTTATTTCTTTTAAACAATGGTGAATAAGAAGAGACACTAGACATCTTTTCAGATTTTCCCTCCCCGTTCTTCCCCTACATTGTATATTCCTAATGTGTGTGTATTTGCGTGTATTCTGTGTGTTTTCAGTTTCTATACTGTTGCATTGTGGATTGTTGTAGTCTCCTGTATAACCGATTCATTCTGGCAGAATTTCTTTAATGCCAGTTATACTACATGTTTAAAACAATCAGATCTGCTTTTTTAGAAGTATTACCACCTGTATTTTTACTCTGGTTCATAAAGGCTCTAGAGTAACTCATTCATTTCCTATCAAGCCTTTTTCCTTTGAATGTATGAACATGAGTAGTGTCCTAAAAATGAGAAATGAAACTCTGAAGTAGCATCACCTTTTCAAATAGTTCATGTCAAAGCCTCAGCATTTGTATGAGGCGTGTTGTTCTTGTTACTAACTTGCCCACTGTGCCTAGGAATTAGAGTCCATAGAGTACCACATTTTCATCAGACCTTTGTGAGTCATCTGCTTGTGATGTATAAAGATCATTGGAGGTGTTAAGAATGCTATGTTTGAGCTTGATTTTCTGACTTTTGTGAGTTATTCCCTTAGATTCTGTGTCTTAAGGTGGCTTTTAGTTTACTAAGCTGAAGATACTCATAGAGTGTTCCTTCTGATGTACCATCATTGGAAGGATGGATATTTTGGTTTAGGCGAGGCTTTTATGTTTGCTTGGGGACATTGTGAACCAACTAGGAGGCTTGTTTGAAAGGCTCAAAATTAATTGCTTTTCCTTCTTTGACAGTATTATGAGATGTCCTATGGGTTGAATATAGAAATGCACAAGCAGGTAAGCTATTATTTCTTTGTAAGTGTTTTAAATGACAGTAATACTGTGCACTTAAGAAAGGAAGTTGTATGTTTTGCAGTTTGATTCTGCATGTTTTTGTGGCCACCTGTATTTTAAAAGTCCATGTACTGGAGAGAATGCTCTTTATTCAGGTGTGGTTCCTCATCTGTTTAGCATGTTATCTTCATTTTAATCATTTAACAATGTAAATTAAAGTGTCTGAATGCATATTAAACTTTGTACACTTTCAAAAGCAGGGTGCTGAAATTAAAAAAAATTTTTTTTCTTTTTAAAGAATTAATTTATTTTGAACATTGCAGACTTGCCTAATGAAAGCTGTTCTTGGAAAATATTAAAATGTAAGATTGTAAATTGTCTGGAGCTTTCCTTGGGTTGGTGTGAAAGAATGGATAGAGGGTGAGCTGGGAGGATCAAAATGAAATCTGTGGCACTACAAAAGAAACTGATGTAAATTCCTTGTACTGGTCCCCAGAGGCAACTTAGTTGGGTCTTACCAGGAACTGTCACTGTTTCTTCCAAAATTTGCACAGACTACATGAGCCTGATAGGAGGATGTGATAAGGTTCAACACTGGGTCTTGAAATCTAACAGTTACTTCAGTCAAAAAAACAGAGGAAAGACAAAAAATGATTAGTCTGAAAGTGTTGAGATGTCTGTCTGAACCAGACTTTTTTTTTGCAAGAAACTGAATAAAATGGCTTGGTTTAAGTTTCCTAGAAAGAAAAATAGCATATATGTATAAATACTGTTTGGCAATAATAATAGACATTTGTTTTAAGTGGTCTCCTAGTGAAAGTGCTTCATATCTGTCTCATCAGCCATTTCGGAATAGGTGTGTATGTGTTTACCTGCTGGAAAAAGATGAAGGAAATCTTAATGCTTTTCATCTCTTATATTCATGGATTTCATTACCTTCTAAAATTAAAAAATGTAAAATGATCACATACTGTTAAGCTCTACTATGTATGGATTCCTTTTTCAATATGGTTAATTATTACCTACTCAAAACATACATCTTTAAAAGATGACTGTTAGACAATAAAAGCAGTCAGATAGCATTTGAAAACAAAGTTAGGGGAAAAAAAGCGTCGTCACATTGATTATTTCAGATACTTTTTTTTTTAACTTCAAGTGCTATTGGTTATGTCAGTATTAGCATTATAATATAGTTTGTCGCATGTTAAAATTCTTTATTATTTCGGCATCCTTGTCATGTCTGTTCAGATAAGTCATGTAAATATCTCCTGCTTAAACAAAATCCATCAAACTTATGCTTGGGTTAGCTTGAAGCCCCTTAGCTCTACCTTACATAAATAATTCACATGAAAGATACTGTTTGTTAATTATGCTCAATACATGATGTCACTTTAGATCTGGATCTTGTGCATGTCTGTCCCTCTCCCCCTCCTTTTTTTTTTTGGTCCTCATCCACCACCCAGTACTAATTAGTGTCTTTTTAAAGACTGGACCAGGTGATTAATACCCCTTTATTTCTCCTCCTGTATCTTATTACCACTTAGTTTCCAGATCTCTTTATACTGTTTACAATTCTGAGAGGCACAGAGCTTGTATTTGGGTGTATGTATTTCTTTTAGGGGGCAGGGGGTGCTCTATAAGATCCCTTAATTTTACACATTTTATACTTCTGTAATTCTGTCATCTTGTCTAGCTGGCCTCAAATGCCATCCATTTAAAATTGAGAATGGAGTACATTTTCCCTTTTTTTCTCTTGCTTTTAAATTCAATCATATCAAGAATCCTGAGGGCAGTTTATCACATTATGAAATACAGACAGCCCTGCAAACCACCTACTTATTATATTTTCTTTCTTTCCCCCCTTAAGCACAGAGGCATATCTGTCTTTATTTGTTTTCCTAGGCAGACAGCCTTGGTTCCTCTTGGCCTCTCTTCCAGATGCACTCACTGGATACCCTCGTAATGGAAAGCAGCAATAAGGCAGGGAAGTTGCCCTGCGGCATAATTGGGCCTAGTTCTCAAGATCGGGTTAGGCTTATTCACTTATTAGATTTGTGTCTCTGAAGGGTTCAAGAGTAGGAGTCCCTGGAGTCCTTGGAAGTACCCTAGTAATTGGTGGCCCTGATATTTGAAACCTTTGTGTATTTTTTGGTTAATGCTTCTGTTCTTGCCTGCTGCCAGCCACAGAGTATTTATTTTTAGAGAAATTTTTCACTGGAACAGAAAATGATGGCTGTGATGGAGTCATGACTCTGTGACTTAGCAAATTGATAAAAGGATAAAAGCACAGAGCACTGACAGGCAGGGTGGGGGGGTCCAGTATTTATGGTCTCCCCTTACTGTATGATGTTCATCGTCAGTCACCCTGTGCTGATTCTGATAGAGGACTGTAAAGTGAAACCTATGGGGAATTTGTCATTCTGAAATGAAAGCTAATGTAATTAGTACCAATTAAAGTACATTTAGTAAATTGGATTTAATCTTAATTAAGCCTGCATAATGTTGCCAATTTTTAACAATTATGTTTGAGAACATAATTAATTTAAATTTTGGTAACTGAGTAAATAGCATTAGTCTGGTAGAATTAGTTGATTTTTTTTTTTTAAAGGGGAACTCAGTGACATGACATGGAATTAGAGCATAAAATATGAATCTAATTTCTGGTAATCTTTAGTAGGATCAATAGAGCTGAAGTTGGGAGAAAACCCAAAAAATTTAGAGTGGAGTGTTCTAGGCTGTAAAGTGAATTAATGTTTTGCCACTGTCTTTAAGTTCTAGCATGAAAATGAAGATGATAAGTGGGACATGGTTGGAAATGGCCCATGTTTTATTGTGATTTCTTCATAATGGGATTTTTAAGAATGAAAGAATATTGGCCTTCCTTCCTAAGGATTTCCCTCAGTTGGGTCTTTCTGTTTTTTGTTTTGAATGGGACAGGTGGTGGCCAATGGTTTGGTTGTTATTTTTTTTGTCCCCCCCTGCTGATTGTTCCTTATACATACAGAGTGGCTTCTAAATGGGTCAGTGACTGTGGGCAGAACAGGGTGGTGTGTTCGGTTGATAACATTGCTAAATGCTGCTTGTTGCCATCTTCACCTGTAATGCTGTAATTAAAGAAGAGGCCCTGATTTAATCTGACAGCAGGCAGTTACCACTTTAAAAAGTGAATATTGGATGTAGGTTAGGAACAATGGATATATAAATTCGACCTGTAGGAACTGTAAATGGAGATGAACATACTACATTTTGAGAACATCTATGATTTTCTCATAGTTAATAGTCTGCAACCTGCCAATCTCTTTGCATTTAAAAAATTAGTTTAGTATTTGAATTTTAGAAATCGGAAAATATTAGAAGTCTGCAACACTTAGAGCTTGCATTCTAATGTACTGCACATGTACATATACATGTCTCTGTCTTTGTATGTGAATATATACATGTTTTGGAGAAGGAAATGGTGACTCACTCCAGTATTCTTGCGTGGAAAATTCCATGGACAGAGAAGCCTGGTGGGCTACGTCCATGGGGGTCACAAAGAGTCGGCCACAACTAAGCAACCGAGCACCCATACATGTTTAGTTTGGACATATATGTGTATATATAGTTATTATTTTTTTCCAATCAGAGAAAGCAAACTCCTGTTTCACTATAAGCCATGTAAATTTTATTACAAGACTTGGGCCACAACCATTTGAGTGCTGCTAAAATATTAATTGAATAGAAATGAAAGGGCCTTGCCAACTGATAGGATATCATAATCATAGCCTCTCTGGTCGATGGTAAATGATGATAAATGACATTAGGAACCTTTTAGCAAATTGTAATAACTACAAGGAGGGAAGCAGTATGGATTTGCATTATATCTGATACCCTCTAGTACCAAGTGGATTGCCAATACTGCTTGTTTAGCATTTTCTAAGGGCAATAGGATATTGATTTCTGACTTACAAGGAACAGCTCTATTTTCACCATTGAAAAGTATTGCAGGTTGTTAAGAAGAAATTGACTTGAAGAGGCCGACTGCTGCCCATCATGGAGCAAATAAAGCAAAACTGCCGAAGCATGGTGGAGCAGCGAGACGGGCCCTCAGCAATTTGTTGCTATTAATTTACCATGCTCGACAGCAAATCAATCGGCATCTACTTCATCTGCTGGAGAAAATGCTGTCCAGGGCAGATAAAAGGCTCGGCATGGTACAGAGAATAGACTGGATTGGCCAAAAGGAGGCTGCAGTTAATGTGTAAATAAGTGAAATCAAGGCCACAGTTGCAGAGGAAGCTGTTGTTAATTAGGTTGGTGCTTTTTCGTGAACTATTTTAGAAAGCAGCCGAGGATTTGGAGAGTAAAAAGAGATTTATTGAGGTTGAAGTAATACACGACTGGCCTGGCATTCCAGCCTTGAGTGTACTTGATTCTAGGGTGCAGTAAATTTATCTGGGGACAGTGCTTGCAGTGGAAGCAAGCACTTTGTTTAAAGTTCTGTTTAGACCAGGTTTCCCATAAGGAAACTTTATTTGTGGAGCTTTACTAGTTTCTTGTACGTGTCTTGTCTTAGACTGTATATGCTTGGATTGGAGGAGTAGATGCAGGAGTATATGTTTGAGAATGTGAGCAAAAATATGGCTGTTGTCTTCTTATGCAGTGACAGTTTTTCAGGAATGAATGTGATTGAACTCGTGTAATAATGAAAGGGAATTATCAAAGGTGGGATGTTTTAGCACAAAGTAAGTTAATAAACCAGTGAAAATTTTGCTGCCAGAACTTTCTTTTGCTGTATAAACCTTAGGAAATAATAATCTAGAGGGGCTAAACAGTGGTGGACACTGCTGGACCAGATATTTTCAAAGAGAGATTACAGGTGAAATTTTGATAATTATGTGAAAAGCTCCAGATATAATTAGGAGAGCATGGAGGGGAGGGGGCTTGTGTTTTTGTTTTTCATTAAAGGTTTAAAGCCACCTCTTGTAATTTATGATTACTTACCCTGGTGGCAGTGGCACCCCACTCCAGTACTCTTGCCTGGAAACTCCTATGGACGGAGGGGCCTGGCAGGCTGCAGTCCATGGGGTCGTGAAAAGTCAGACATGACTGAGCGACTTCACTTTCACTTTTCACTTTCATGCATTGGAGAAGGAAATGGCCATCCACTGCAGCTTTCTTGCCTGGAGAATCCCAGGGATGGAGGAGCCGGGTGGGCTGCCGTCTATGAGGTTGCACAGAGCAGCAGCAGCAGCAGCAGCAAAGGGAAGTCATTGGTGATAATTTTTCCGCTACCTCTCTGATTGGTCATTTTGGGATGAGGATTAGCTTCAGTCTTTTTTGTAAGTCTAGATATATGTAGATTTTAAGAAAATTTTTTCCCAAGTTTAGAGGATCTAGTATTGGGACAGTTGAAACCAACTGTCAGTGCCTTGGGGAGGGCACAGGAGCTGTTATTTTGCATGTCACAGGACCTTCAAAAGAAGGAGGTCTGGAGGAGGAAATTTACCCAGTCAGGGTATGTGCATAATTAGCATTTTCTGGATTGTGTGGGTTTCCCCCTTTTCTCTTCTTGCATGTTGGGTTCTTAATTTTCTTTCTGAGGTTTTATAGAATATCTGAAGATTTTTCACCTGAAGCAGTGATTATTGAATGGAATTGGAATTTCCTTTCAGTAGACATGAATGTTTATTACGTATTTGGCTTGTGCTTACAGCTGATCTGGGCACATTGCCAGAATTCTTTAATTCTCACAAAGATCCTAAGAAAGGGATTATGACCCATCAAAGAATGATTAAACAGGATCAGATCTGCACAAGGTGATACAGTTATTAGGTAGTGGATTCTGGATTTGAGATGAGTTTACCTGGAAGGGTGTTTGTTGGGGGATGGGTCTGCCTTTGTTTGGAGATCAGGCCTCAGCTCATTTCTGGAATGGAGAACTCCTGGAAGGCTGGGCTAGTCCTTGTGTTTGCCCTTGAGCCACTGCACTTTGGGCTTATAACCAGACTCCTGGAGTGTGGGGCCATTCTCTGCATCTCTACCTGGAGTCGGGGCCAGCGGCTTGGCCTGAACTCTTTCTCCATCCAGATTGCTTTCAGTGGGTGAGAGGGCTAGGGTCGCTTTCGCTTGGAGTCTCCCACGCATGGGGGCGAAGAGAGCTGCTTATTTATCAAGATGAATTTGCTTCCTCCCTTGGTAACCTATTTCTCATTTGTTTACCAACTTGCTTTTCCATTTGACTTTTATCTTTTCCTTGTGGCCTCTAAAACTGCCTGAAGACAACGGGCTGTTCTGTTAATCGCCATCTTGTGGGTTTTTGAAGGGGGAAGCTGGGAGGGGAAAATGTGATGTTTTGTGGCCTTTTTGTAGTTCAAAAAGAGGTTCTTAGATGCAGGAAATCGCTCACAACTCAAAATTTTAAATGAAGGCAAATGTTTTGCTTATACTGTTAAAAGACTTTCTTTGCAGCATTCAAATGAAGGGATATTTCCTTTCTCAATGTCCCTTAGTCCCTCCTGGATAGTGCTTATTTTTGTTCCACTTGTTTTATTTGCTGGACAGAATTCCTTGTATCCTAAATGATATTAGTTTGAGCTGGGTTGGATTAGTGGACTGAGGGATAAGATGCATCTTTTTAGGTGCTGTTCCAGCCTCAATGAGGCTGGGATAGTGCAGGCACTGGCCCTTGCTTCTTGCTTTCTTCATTTTGTCTTTCCTAGAATTGTACTTGTTTTTTTTTTTTTTTTTTTTAAACTTTTTGTTTTCCACCGTAGACTAGGTGAAGGCAATTGTGAATTAAATGTTTCAAATGTGTGATTAGAAGCAATTTGTGTTTGTTTTTAGTGAGAATGTTTTTATTTGACATGACTGGATAGACTGGTTTATGGCTTCAGGACAGTAGTAATCACTTGATGGCTCCAGAGCCAGTGAAAGCGATGTGATAGCTAGATGTTTTCCCTCTTTCCCTCCCCACACCTGCTCTTAAAAAACCTCTAGAACTTTAGCTGTGGTGGCAGGTCCAGTGGTCTCGTGGCTCATTTACCATCAGTTCTGTGGGCTGGGCTGTTGGAGAGAAGTGGGAGGCAGCATGTGTAGGTGCGAACAGCGAATATTTACACTGATGATGACAGTTTGCGAGATTGAGGACTTGTTCAGAGTACGTTCACTGAGAAGAGAGTTCATGGAACTATTCACTCCTAAGAGGGAAGGGCCTGAGAAGTTTTAGTCAGAAGCAAAAATTAGAGTCATTTTGCTGTGGCCTTAGTAACAGCTGTCAGTTGCTTTCTTGCTTTCTGTCTGTAAAGAGGGATTTGGCTGGCAATCAACGCAAATCTGTATGCCCTCTCTGTTTTCATTGAACTTGACCTAGTGTTTATGCCAGGCTTTGACAATTTCTCTACCACCGAGCCCAGCTTTCCTCAGAGTTGTAACCATACTCCATCCAGGCAGACAAAGGGAAGTGTGGGTTTTCTTAGCTGGATTGTCAAAAAAGCAAAAGAAAAACATTACCAGATGCCGCTCAGGTCCTCTGCCATCTGGTGCGTGGGTCACTTTGTCATCATTTTTGAGGATTTTGCCCTCAAATACTTCACAAGTTGTGTTGTGGAGGGAGCTTCTGTGATAGATGGAGAGAAATGCTGGCAGCCCTCCTGGGCTCCACCTACAACCTGTCCGGCCTGCTGTATCTCGGCCCCCATACTCACCCCACAGCTTAGGCAGGAGAGGTGGAGCCAAGGAAGATGGATTTGACTTTCTGATTTCCTCACAAGCTTCACGTAATTGTTACCATTCTAATTGGGATTGTGTTCTTATTTTCGAAATACATATTCTGCTTCTGAAAGTCTGTGGGTTATTTTGGATAAAGAATTGGAAAATGCAAGGAAATATAACTGAAAGAAGAATAATTGTAGGAATTACAAGCACTAGTTCCCTGTAACACCTTTCTTTACAGAGAGCTTAAGGCATTTTATATGTTCTCCTTAATCTTCCTGATGTTCCTGTAAAGCAAGTAGCAAGCTTGGACCCCTGTATTTAGTTTTCAGTGGAGTGCCCGACAGTTTGCCAAGCAGTGTCATTCCACTGGCCTCCTTGAACAGATGACACCGGGGCTTAAGGGCTTAAGGGACTAGCCCGGTGTCACAGTACAGGAGGATCAGCACGCGGGCTGGTAGTCCATGGTTCATGCGGGTCAGCGGGCGTCCAAGGTGCTGCTGACCGAAAAGGAAGCCGTAGGTTTCTTGACTTTCTTCTCAGGGCTCCCTGCACTGACTGCACTGTTCCCAAACACCAGACAGTGCGCTTGTTTCTGGGGTGTTCTTGGCTGTATGCAGCATGAGAAGATGGGGATGCTCCTGGCCCTCCACGTAGTGTTAGAGTGTTGCCAGAGACCTGATCCCTGTGTGTGTGAGCACAGAGCCTCCCTCTCCTCTCTGCTGTTTCCAGAGTCCCGGCCCTGCCAAAATGGAGGCTTGGGATCACAAATTAAAATACAAAGCCTAGATCCACTGTGAGCACAGCGCTTAGTTAAACTGGCTGTGTTCGCATTCCTTAAGTATACTGTGCAAACACTAGGTATAAACTTGTTTCTCGCCAGCCTCCTTGCTCCCGCTTGAAATTAAGGCTCTGTGAGAACGGGGTGTTGATGGCCTCTGCTATGTCCCCGGTGCTGATAACTGTGCCTGCCACACAGAAGCTGTGCGTGAAATATTTGGTAAATGAGGGAGTCCCTGCATTCAGATCGAGGGAGCCAAGAATGTGTATGGTATTTTTAAGGATATATGGAGGTTGTAGGATAACACACCTTGAGCTTCCAAGCCTAGTAAGGCCTGTGGTGCCTACTTATTAAGTTTGTGGAAAAATGACAGGAAAGGTGAAGTAAAAAGCACCTGAGTTTGGTTTGCTTTCTAGGAGCAAGTTAGGCTAGTTAAAGTAGAATACATGTATTTTAGCATGTGGGATTTGCCTTCTTAAAGATGGAAACATGAATCCTTCCTAACTGAATTTAAAATTCAGTTTGAACATCCCTCTATCACTTGTCAGAGTGTATTTGAAGAATTCTTTTACTATTAATAGGTTTGTGTACTTGTGGTTTGAGTGAGTGTGGGGAGATATTGATCTTAGCCATAGTGTGGTATGCTTAGCTAACTTCAAATCAGTAAAAATGCAAGCTTCTGCTTCTTTTCAGGGGACAAGGAAATGAAGATATCTTAGTTTTTTATTGGTGGAAAGGATACCGTGTCATTGAAAGTGTAAGAATCCTAATCATAATAATAAGTGATTTTAGAGAGCTTATTTAGAGGTAATATTTTACTTATTCTCACAATAACCTTATGAGGTTACTGCTCTATATTATCATTGTTATTTCCATTTTGTATATGAGGAGGCTGAGGCACATAGAAGTTAAATAACTTCTTGAAATCAGCCAGTAAGACAGATCCTCGGTTTGACTCAGTTTCAGATCACTGGTGTGGTAGGTATTTCTGTCCAATCTCCAAACATTTCAGATGCTCTGTTTGGAATACTCTACTACGTCCACCAAAGTACTTTCCTGAATCAGGGGATTCAGATTCCAGTTCTGACCTTGCCAGTACCCAGCTGTGTGATGTTGCTGAGTACCTTAACTTCTCAGCACTTTGCTTTTCTTAGCTTCAAATAAGAGTGTAAGTAAACACTGAGATCTCTTAGTTCTTTTGTCTAAAATGATTCTTCTGGTTATTTTCTAAAACCCAATGGACAGAAATAGAGACTTCTTTTCAGTCTCAGAAAGTCCCTTTTAACACCTATTTTCAGAGGTTTTTGTTTTTCTAAACTACAAAATTAACCTATTTTATATTTTAAAGGATACTTTCTCATCCATGATTTTATTTAGATTCCAATAATGTTGCTAAAGCATTTCCCCATCTTTTGGATGAATAAAATAAGACTCCAGTTTTAAATGACAAAGTCCCTCAGTTAATTAGTGGATGGTTCATAATTCACTGGCTCCCTGAAGGCCATCATTCAGGCCAGAGTAATGTTGATGGACAACTAGAATAGTTATTGTAAAACATGTAATATTAATGTCATATGGTGTCTTCTGGGTTTTTTTTTGTTTTTTTTTGGGGGGGGGGTTGCCACTATACACATATTAATAGTTCCCTGATTGGGGATCAAACCTGGGCCCTGGCATTGAAGGCCAAGTCCTCACCACTGGACCACTTGGGAATTCCCTAAAATTAAATATATTTTGTATGTATATAATTCTAGTGCTGCTTTAAAGTGATTTGTTTTTATACTTTTCCTTTGGTGTATATGGTGTTGGAAAAGCATTGGAAAATTTAATCATACAGCTTCTGAAATCATGTGAATTGACATGTGGTCCAATAATTTTCTCCTAAAGTGCTAGAGGAGAATATGTAGTAGTTTATTACCCGTTGTGTAATTAGCTCTGGTGGCTCAGCAGTAAAGAATCCACCTGCCATTGCAGGAGATGTGGGTTTGATCCCTGGGTTAGAAAGGTTCCCTGGAGAAGGAAATGGCAACCCATTCCAGTATTCTTCTCTGGGAAATCCCATGGACAGAGGAGCCTGGCCAGCTACAAATCCTTGGGGTCACAAGAGTCAGACACGACTTAGTGACTAAACAACAACAGCAGTTAGCTCCTGGGATTAGTTACACTTCCAGAATCCAGTGCAGATGTCAGTTTCTTTAGCTAAGGTTTACCTTGATGATACTCAGGGTAAAGCAGGCCTGTAAACTGACTTACAGTGAATTTGAGAGCTTAAGTCATTGGGTTTCTTGCATTGTCTTTTACTTAGAGTTAAGTTTGGGCTTTTCAACTTGGCTAATAAGTTAACTGTAGGTAAAAATAAGGGGAAGGGGTACAAGGGGGAATGTATAATCTTGGCCTTTGGTGAATGAAGGACATAGTAGAGATCAGGTTCCATCACTAAGTTGTGCGCTCCAAAAGAGAAGGTGTTTTGTTCCTGCTGTATCTCTGACATCTGAAATCAGTTTTTGGAACTTAGCAGAGGAAAGGCTGGAACAACTGAAGGGATGGTTTAATTTTTCATTTGTACTGCATTTCCTATAGCAGAGTGTTAACCACTAGTATATGAGCTTTATTTCTGAGCTCTTCAGTTCAGTCGGTCAGTCGTGTCTGACTCTTTGCGACCCCATGAATTGCAGCACGCCAGGCCTCCCTGTCCATCACCAACTCCTGGAGTTCACTCAAACTCACGTCCATCGATTCGGTGATGCCATCCAGCCATCTCATCCTCTGTCGTCCCCTTCTCCTCCTGCCCCCATTTTCTCCCAGCATCAGTCTTTTCCAATGAGTCAACCCTTCGCATGAGGTGGCCAAAGTACTGGAGTTTCAACTTTAGCATCACTCCTTCCAAAGAACACCCAGGACTGATCTCCTTTAGAATGGACTGGTTGGATCTCCTTACAGTCCAAGGGACTCTCAAGAGTCTTCTCCAACACCACAGTTCAAAAGCATGAATTCTTCGGCGCTCAGCTTTCTTCACAGTCCAACTCTCACATCCATACATGATCACTGGAAAAACCAAAGCCTTGACTAGACGGACCTTTGTTGGCAAAGTAATGCCTCTGCTTTTGAATATGCTATCTAGGTTGGTCATAACTTTCCTTCCAAGGAGTAAGCGTCTTTTAATTTCATGGCTGCAATCACCATCTGCAGTGATTTTGGAGCCCAGAAAAATAAGGTCTGACACTGTTTCCACTGTTTCCCCATCTATTTCCCATGAAGTGATGGGACCAGATGCCATGTCCTTCGTTTTCTGAATGTTGAGCTTTAAGCCAACTTTTTCACTCTCCTCTTTCATCTTCATCAAGGGGCTCTTTAGTTCTTCACTTTCTGCCGTAAGGGTGGTGTCATCTGCATATCTGAGGTTATTGATATTTCTCCCAGCAATCTTGCTTCCAGCTTGTGCTTCTTCCAGCCCTGCGTTTCTCACGATGTACTCTGCATATAAGTTAAATATAGGCAGGACTCATTTTTATGAAGAGCAACAAAGGTCTTGATGGGCAATCCAAAGTTAGGAGTTGTCATTGCAGTTCTCTGCCACAGGCCCTTGAGCTGGTGAGGAGAATTTTTTCAGTTGAGGATTGGATTCATATGGTTTTAAAATGACCAGTGTTAGCAAAAGGTCTATGCCTAATTTCACTGCTTGACAGTAGTGGCATACTGTTCAGTTAATTTAAGGTTTTGAATAAATTTTATGTGTGATGAAAAATTTTTTTTAAGAATTTTCCTTTGAGCAGTGTTAGGCTATTATAGACAGAAAAAAAACAAACCAGAAACCAAAAAAATCCTACTATTGCCAATATTTTACAACCTAGAACCATGTGCTCTGTTGCTAATTCCGTAGGTATGACCACATCTGAGGTGTCTTTCTCTAGGTTAAAAGAGTATCAGTGACTCTGTAGGTACAGATTGTCCTTATGTATTGTTGTTCCTAAGTTGCTGAGTCATGTCCAATTCTTTTACAACCCCATGGACTATATAGCCTGCCAGGCTCCGCTGTCCATGAGATTTCCCAGGCAAGAATACTGAAGTGGGTTGCCATTTCCTTTTCCAGGGGATCTTCCCGAGCCAGGGATCCCAGGATCGAACCTGAGTCTCCTGCATTGGCAGGCGGATTCTTTACCAATGAGCCACCAGGGAAGTCTGTCCATATGTGTACCTTTGACAGATATTAATGATAATACCAGGTAACAATTGAGCACCTACTGCAAACCAACAGGTGCGCTAGGTGTTTCAGATGTATTGATTTGTTTAAGTGAAGTGAAAGTCGCTCAGTTGTGTCTGACTCTTTACGACCCCATGGACTATACAGTCCATGGAATTCTCCAGGCCAGAATACTGGAGTGGGTACCCTTTCCCTTCGCCAGGGGATCTTCCCAACCCAGGGATTGAACCCAGGTCTCCTGCATTGCAGGTGGATTCTTTACCAACTGAGAGCCACAAGGGAAGCTCGTTGATGTGTTTAAATCATAACCTGTAATTAAGGAAGGGATCTGGATGCCACCATTGTATATGAGGAAAGTAAGGTAAAGAGAAGCTAAGAAATTTGCCCAGGACGTTACAGGGTATAAACTGCAAGAGTCTGCCCAGCTCCAGACCCCCCTCCTAAAGGACTGTTTTTAATATGGTAAGCTTGTTTTGTTTTTGGCTTTTAAATGTACCTAGCTAGCCGCTGTGTTCTGCACACAGTGAGTTTAAAAGTGTTACAAATAATAGTGGGTCTACTTTTAAGTATATATATTTGTATCAGAAAAAGCTTTTTGTGTTCCCAGATTAGCAAGTTCTTTGCCCCCTTATCCTTGTAGAGAAGTGGTGTGGAGGGGAGCAGTCTTCCCCTTAACTCAAGCGGCTTTTTCTGCGTCACTGCCCAACCCCTGCTCTGGCTCTGCTTCACTAACCATACAAGAGGATGGAGCACTTTTTTTTAACCAAGTGGAAATAGCTTTGGTCTTCAGATTCAGTTTTTAATTTGCAAAACAATTCCTTTATTTGCTTCAGGACTTTATGCTATTGTAACAGTTGAATGGAAACATGGGTTGAGGGTAGTTTTTCAGCCAGGGCTGCAGGGCCATGAACACTGCCGTGAATTGGTTAGTTATTCCAGGTTGGGGAAAAGTAGTATACTTTTTCTGTGAAAAAGTGCACTGGGTTACTGAACCAATGGTTCATCTTTATTGTAGATTGCACTGCTGGCTTATGGCCTGATGACCACAGGCCTATATTTTTGTGCTTCTGACCGTGACATTTCTGAAACAGGCACAGTACCTTTTATAACCACTTGGGAAGGTCCAGAGGACTGAAAAATTATTGAGTGCCTGCCTGGGATGAGAATTGGAATTGGGGGATCCTTGACTGGGTTTTAAAGTATCCACAGAGTCCTTGAACTTATATGCAAAACTGTGTGTCTTTTTCTGTGGGAGAAGAGTTGATAGCACTCATTGATCCAGGGAGGATACCAGGACCCGAAAGGAGTTTGAAGTTATTTCTCTAGAGCAGTGTTGTCAAACAGAGCTGATCCTTTCTCCCAAGGACATTTGGCAGTATCTGCAGATACTTCTGGTTGTCAGAACTCAGAGGTGCTACTAGCATCAAATGGGTAGAAGCCAAGAATCTGCTTTGTCTGACTTCTCTAGCTAGTTGTATCATTATGAGAGAACCTGTCAAACCATACTTGTATGGTACACAATACATGTATACAATACTTGTATTTTCAGGTGGTGTTCTCCCTTTCTCATGATGATAAGCAGAGTTGAGTTGGTGGTAATGGGTTTTTCAGAATGAGGATGTTACATGGTTTTCTGTAGTCATCATTTTCATTGGACATTTTTTGTTTTAAGTGAGGCCAGTTTGTCTTGCTACCCATTGAGGGTCCCAGAATTAGTCACTTTTTAGTTCCTTTCTCTTGTTGTTCAGTCACTAAATTGTGTCCAGCTCTTGTGACCCCATGGACTGCAAGCACATCAGGTTTCCCTGTCGTTCACTATCTCCCTGAGTTTGCTCAAACTCATGTCCATTGAATTGGTGATGCCATCCAACTATCTCATCCTCTGTTGCCCCCTTCTCTTGCCCTCAATCTTTCCCAGGATTAGGGTCTTTTCAAATGAGTCAGCTCTTTGCATCAGGTGGCCAAAAGTATTGGAGCTTCAGCTTCAGCATCAGTCCTGCCAGTGAATGTTCAGGACTCATTTCCTTTAGGATTAATTGGTTTGATCTCCTTGCAGTCCAAGGAACTCTCAAGAGTCTTCTCCAACACCACAGTTCAAAAGCATCTGTTCTTCGGCGCTCAGCTTTCTTTATAGTCCAGCTCTCACATTCATACATGACTCCTGGAAAAACCATAGCTTTGACTATATGGACTTTTGTCTACAAAGTGATGTCTCTGCTTTTTTTAATCCATTGTCTAGCTTTTCTTCCAAGGAGAAAGCGTCTTTTAATTTTGTGGCTGCAGTTACCATCGGCATTGATTTTGGAGCCCAAGAAAATGAAATCTGACACTGTTTCCACTTTTTCCCTGTCTCTCTGCCATGAGGTGAATAGGTCTGGATGCCATGATCTTCGTTTTTCGAATGTAGTTCCTTCTAGGTAACAGTTTTTCAAAAGTATTGTCTTTTGATAGCCTTTCTCTGTTCATGCTGAACAGTGTCCGTGTTTCAACCATTTTCTGGAGGGTACCTATTTGGTTATTACCAAGATAGAATAGACTGGGCCACCTGAGAATTCAGTATAACCTTGGGTTGGTCTACTCCAGCTGAGAAATTAGGGCAGTTCTTGCTGCAAATTAGTCCTTCTGCTCTTTCCCTTAGCTTCTTGGTTAGATCAAAGTGTGTTGTACTTGACTTTGTCTAGTCCTGATTACATTGTAGTAAACAGAATGGAACCTGGAGTTTTCTAAGTAGCCTATGCATCTAGAATATGAGTTTATTATATCTTTAAATGTTTTGGGCACTGTTCATTGAACTTCTTTTATTTGGGCTTATTTTTTTTACCTTGCATATTCTGTTGTGCCTTGCTATGAATGTAGATGACTGTTTTAAAGGCTTTTGATTTGGGGGAGAACATAGAGCTGTTTGGAACTATGGCTTATTACTTCTAAGTATGTCTGTTTTGGTTAACCTCAAAAAATATTATAGTTCACCTAAAGTGGCCAATAAAAAAACATAGTGGCAATTTCACAGTTACGTGCTTGAATATTTTTTGGCCAAGTTGGGGAATCCAGAGTGCTTGTTTGGGCTTTTACATTTTTTTGGTTTGGACATTTTAGTAGAGAAAGTGTGTCCTGCAGAATTCCAGAGTGTCCTTAAAATTTTTCCTGTATGTAGGTTCCAGGAATGTGGAGATGACAGCTCTTCCTTGTAAGCCTTAAAAAAAAACTTTTTGTTGTTGTTGTTTTTTACATTTTTGAGGTTTCAGATTTAGGAGAACCTGGGTCAGACATAGTACATTTTTGCCCAGAAGCCTTCTTAAATAGCAGCTCATTTACAAATGCTTGATATGGCTGACCTAGGAAGGAGACCCATGGTTAGGACCTACTTTAACCCGATCTAAGCAGAGCTGATAGGATTTCCTTAGTGTCTAAGCAAGAACTCTTGGCATATTTTGCATCAGTTTAGGATGTATGTAGAAAAAAGTTTGGTGAGGTCTTTGTCGAATTTGTTCTGAGGTGGTGGTCATGCCAACTTTCCAGATTTATAATTTCCGATTTTTCTTTTTTACAGTGCTACAGTTTTCTTTTTTACATTTGTCATTTTTGTTTCTTTGAAACTCATACAAAGATTAATTTTCTGAATAGAAATTTTTAGGTTCTCAACTTGAAATATTTAGAACTAGACCTTACAAGGGCTTCCCTGACAGCACAGTTGGTAGAGAATCTGCCTGCAATCCAGGAGACCCCAGTTTGATTCCTGGGTCCAGAAGATCTGCTGGAGAAGGGATAGGCTACCCACTCCAGTATTCTTGGGCTTCCCTGGTGGCTCAACTGGTAAAGAATCCACCTGCAGTGTGGGAAACCTGGGTTCGATCCCTGGGTTGGGAAGATCCCCTGGAGAAGGGAAAGGCTAACCACTCCAGTATTCTGGCCTAGAGAATTCCATGGACTGCATAGTCCATGGGGTTGCAAAGAGCTGGACACAACTGAGTGTCTTTCTCTTCACTTCACTTCAGACCTTAAGAAGATTAAGAAGATTATAACCTAAAGACTTAAACCTGAAAAAAAGATCTAAATTGTCATGACATTGTTAATTCTTCCCTCATTGATAGAGATGCAGAGTTAAGTCACTGGTGCTGGACACCCCAGATGGAAGGCAGAGGCTACAGTGGCTTGTAACTGTTCATTCAACACATGCTAACTGGTCTCATACTTTGTGGAGGCCACTTTGAGGGTTAGGGAGATAGGGGAGCCTCCATGAGATTCTTTTGTTCTAATGGCATTGGGACCAGTGTGGACAGTACATGGCAGTGTGTGGTGATGACACACTTGTGACATAGGCAGAAGAGGAAGAAGTCTTCCTGGCTTGGAAGCGATAGAATGCTGTTACAGAGGGTGTGGGGACGTTTTAGTGGGACTGCAGAGGAAGAGGTCTTTTGGACAGGAAGAAAGGAAGAGAGGAGGATTCCAAGTGGAAGGCACAGAGACAGGAAAAGTGATGTCCATGTTCAAGTGGCGGCTACAACCATTCTCAGCCTGGTTGGTTGATTCAGGAAATGGTTGAGGACATGGGTCTGGGAAGCATTATAGAAAGTCTTAAGTGCTACTTCTATTACATGGGCTGTTGAAGGAAAGTGTAAGGAAGACAGTAGGGCAGGGACCATGTCTGTTGGCTAATTTGCTTGATTCTCAGCAACTTGCATGGTGCCTGACAGCAAATGTTAAATAATGTTGGTTGACATGATTTGAGTGGAAAGGGACACGGAGAGAGGCTGGGCTGAAGAGATGACATGTCCTGGAAAGGAGGAGTCCAAGTGACCCTGAATGCAGAATTTGGAAATGAACAGAGAAAGACCTGAGACACTGACCTCTGTAAACTCTCAGAATCAGGGTACCCTTGAGAGAAGAGACCTTGGAGGGGAAACTCGGTCTTGATTATGCCATTGGATGTGGTGCCTAGGGAGGAGCGAGAGATAGAAACAGAGAAGAAGGACAGGGAGTTTGTGGGTTCACTTCTGCCTCCGTATTAGTACCTTCCCTTCATCTCCTGCCAAAAACCTCAAGGATTCATTTTCAGCTAGATTTGTGTTTGTGCCTTCATTCCATACCCAGACCACAATGGACTTTGCCAGGCAGTCCTTTGTGGGCTGTGGTTTTTGGAACTTATCATTTTAAGGAAGGTGTTAGACCTTTGTGTCAATGTATCAGAGAGAGTCTCTTCATCATTTTGCTTGATTACTGCCATTACCTTTATATAGATACAATAGTGGGAGTTTGCAAATTATCTGATTTTGTCTTTTATCCTTTTTAAGTTTGGGCTTTTTTTTTTTTTTTAACATTAAAAATAGGTACAGAATCCTTTAAATTATTCATCAGCTATGGAAACTCTTTGCTTCAGTCATTCTTTTCTTCTGTTGCTTTTACATTTTTCTATCATTCAGCCAATGATAGGTCAATGATTCTTTATCCTTTTTGTGTTGAGAAATTTTATGTAAACAGGCCAAGTCTCTGTAATTGTCTTGAGAAACGACTGTATTTCCAAAGAAATAATTATTCCATTGTTCATTAGGTATGAGCTAAATGCCCAGATTACAATGAGTACTTTAGTTGATGTGAATTACATGTGTGTGGCTAATTTTCCTTTTTTCCTAATTTGAAGTGTATTCTGTATTTTAAAGCCTTCTCCCCCTTTTAGGACACTTGTCTTAAGCTGGTCTAGTTGAGTGAGAACAGCAGTGATAGTAAGGAAAGTTAAGTAAACATGAAATTAAAAGGCCATAGAGTACATTTTGGTAAACCAAAATATTGCTTGGTGGCATAAAGCCACAGATCCATTCCAAAAAAAAAAAAAAAAAACATGCGGAAATGTGGTTTTGCTGTCTGTCATGCAGTCTGTTTCAACTGTCAGAAACATACGTTGCTTTATGGGGTATTTTTTTTTAAGTCTGACCGCAGCTTTTAATTTCCTTCACTCCACCCACACCTCTCACCACACCCCCATGTATCTAGTGCTAATTTATGGGCGTTTTAAATGTAATGACATAATCATCAACCTCAGCAAAAGTTTCTTGTCTTAGGTATGCCAAGTATCACTTCTGTACTTCTGGAAACTTTTGTCAGAACACAGCGATTGTCCTTGGTTTTGAACTTTTCTTTCAGAGTAAAATTGGATCTTTAATAGGTGGTTTTGGGCTGCTTTTTACTTTTTGGTTTTTGTTTTTGTTAAAAAAAAGTAATACAGAGATTTTAGAAAGAAAAAGAATCTTTCATGGTCCTACCGCTCTGACCTAGGCAATCAACCAAAGACTCAGTATTCACTGTGTCTCCACTGATTGCACTGTGACTGGTAGAGAATTATGTCCCCCCTACCACCCACCCCTGCTGTCGAAAAATACTGGATGAAGTTCAGGGGGTTATACATAAATATAAGCATGCTTTTATTTCATTTAAAAGTACAGAAGTATTGAAAAGCATATACCAAAATGAAACCTTCAGTTCAGTCGCTCAGTCATATCTGACTCTTTGTGACCTCATGAACTGCAGCACGCCAGGCCTCCCTGTCCATCACCAACTGCCGGAGCCTACTCAAATTCATGTCCATTACATCGGTGATGCCATGCAACCATCTCATCCTCTGTCATCCCCTTCTCCTCCGCCTTCAGTCTTTCCCAGCATCAGAGTCTTTTCTAATGAGTCAGTTCTTCACATCAGGTGGCCAAAGTATTGGAGTTTCAGCTTCAGCCTGAGTCCTTCCAATGAATATTCAGGGCTTATTTCCTTTAGGATGGCCTGGTTGGATCTCCTTGCAGTCCAAGGGATTCTCAAGTCTTCTCCAGCATCACAGTTCAAAAGCATCAATTCTTCGGCACTCAGCTTTCTTTATAGTCCAACTCTCACATCCATACATGACTACTGGAAGAACCATAGCGTTCGTTAGATGGATCTTTGTTGGTAAAGTAATGTCTCCACTTTTTAATATGCTGTATAGATTGGTCATAGCTTTTCTTCCAAGGAGCAAGTGTCTTTTAATTTCATGGCTACAGTCATCATCTGCAGTGATTTTGGAGCCCCCTGTTTCCACTGTTTCTCCATCTATTTGCCATGAAGTGATGGGACTGGATGCCATGATCTTCGTTTTCTGAATGTTGAGTTTTAAGCCAATTTTTTCACTCTCCTCTTTCACTTAATCAAGAGGCTTTTTAGTGAAAGTGCTGCACTCAATATGCCAGCAAATTTGGAAAACTCAGCAGCGGCCACAGGACTGGAAAAGGTCAGTTTTCATTCCAATCCCAAAGAAAGGCAATGCCAAAGAATGTTCAAACTTCTGCACAGTTGCATTCATCTCACACGCTAGCAAAGTAATGCTCAAAATTCTCCAATCCAGGCTTCAACAGTACATGAATGGTGAACTTCCAGTTGTTCAAGCTGGATTTAGAAAAGGCAGAGGAACCAGAGATGAAATTGCCACATCTGTTGGGTCATTGAAAAAGCAAGAGACTTCCAGAAAAACATCTATTTCTGCTTTATTGACTATGCTAAAGCCTTTGACTATGTGGATCATAACAAACTGGAAAATTCTTAAGGAGATAGGAATACCAGACCACCTGACCTGTCTCCTGAGAAATCTGTATGCAGGTCAAGAAGCAACAGTTAGTACTGGACATGGAACAACAGACTGGTTCCAAACTGGGAAAGGAGTACATCAAGGCTGTATATTGTTTATTTATTTAACCTGCTTGTTTAACTTATGCAAGAGTACATCATGCAAAATGCTGAGCCGGATGAAGCACAAGCTGGAATCAAGATTGCTGGGAGAAATATCAATAACCTCAGATATGCAGATAATTTCTTATGGTAGAAAACAAAGAGAAATGAAACCCTAGATATTTAAAATTCGCTTGATTTATTGGTAACTGTGAGGTTTCTTTGACTTTTTTTGAAAATGGGCAGGACAGTCCTAAAGATTTTTTAGGATCTACTGTTAATTCAGCCAGTAACTTCCTGTGATCTTGACAAATCATCTAACTTTTCTGAGTCTCAGTTTCTCATCCATTTCCATAAAACAAGGGAGTAGAACTGGATCAGTATGTTTTATAAGGTGCTGATTCTCAGGCTCCCTAAATTGCGACCTGGGCATCAGTATTTTTCTAAATGCTCCAGGGATGTTTCTGATTTGTGGCAGGTTTGAGAGCTGGTGAACTAGAGGAGTGCTTCCACACTGTAATATGCCTACTAATCACTGGGGATCATGGTAAAATGAGATTGTTTCTGTGGGTCTAAAGTGGTGCCTTATAATTCTCCTTTTCTAATGCTCCTGTGATGCTCATTCTGTTGGTCCAACAACTACTTTTTGAGTGGCAAGGAGCCAAAGCCTGCAGAATTTTTTTCCAAGTCTGTTAATTTTTATTTCCATGGTATAGTTTTGGTAGTGCTTGGGAGTCCATGTGCTCCTTGAATGAGAGTCTCCAGTTAGGATGTCAAGATTGATAGGCAGTGTGGTGTCTCTGTGTAACTTCTCATTTAAGTTTAGACAAGCATCTCTGGAGCAGTTCGACAGATGGAAGCAATTTTAATGGTATATTGCTTAGGTAACCTGACTGAGCTTCAGCTGATGTCTGGGGTTGTTTCATGGCTATGGAGATGAGGGGCACTTTTCATCTCTCCCCTCTCTGCTCACTGAGACCCCACTCTGATAAGTACTTAATGCTTTCAAATTCTGTCTCCTTTCTTCTCATCCTTCAATGGCTGCCGTGCTTATATTGGTCTCTAGTTCCTGAGTGGTATTTTGAGTGAATGGGCAACAAGAATCGTGAAATAGTATATTTTGTTGTAATTTAGTTTCTCATGTTGGCATGTTCTTTACAGAAAACGAAAATTAAAGCAAGCAAAACTCTCATTTGGAGTGTATTTGTTGTGAAAGATGGGCAGGCATCCTTAAGCTGTGACATGTGTCATGATCTCCTTTAACCCTGTCATTTAGGATTAAGAATACAGTATGTGATGGTGGTGTTTGATTTTTGTCTGTTGTAGCACAGCAGCAGACTAGCAGGCAGCATGATCTCATGGGAAGACCCTGTGGCTGGGGTGTCTGCAGAACTGATTTCTAGGCTGTCACCCACCCTGAAGGAAATATAACTGTGGACACTTGTGTCTCTACACAACCAGGCAGGGCATCAGGGAATGCTCCTTATTGGAGCTGTATTGGAGAATTTTGTGGCCATGAAGGGTTAGGTTGTCTATCACCTATTTTAAAGTCCCAGGCAATAAGAAGTTACACGTTGCATTGTAGGAATGTTGATCTAGAGCTGTGCTACTCACTGTGGTCCACGGACTCATGCAAGTCCTTCAACTATTTGCTGAAGGTGGGCTTTAAAGAGCTCGCACATGCGTGCTTAATTGCTAAGTCGTGTCAGACTCTGTGAGACCCTATGTACTATAACCTGCCAGGTTCCTCTGTCTGTGGGATTTCTCAGGCAAGAATACTGGAGTGGGTTACTGTTTCCTCCTCTGGGGGATCTTCCTGACCTATGGATCGAACCCCACATCTTTTGCATTGGCAGACAGATTCTTTACCACTGAGCCCTCTGGGAAGCCCCAACCAGATTATAATCAGTGTATGCTCCCCCTCATCAGGAATATCTTTATTGTTGAAAAAACAAAACCGAGGAACAGCAACAACAAAAAACCCCCATCTAGCTGACTTAATTCTGAAACAAGCCCGTTAGTTTCTTGCTGATAGGTAACAGTTTGGGGACTGACTACTTTCAGTAGCAGTGCTTTGGAATATTAAATCAGAAGGTTTGTCAGAGTTGTTTTATGAATTAGGAATAGATAAATTGCTACTGCTACTGCTAAGTCGCTTCAGTCGTGTCCGACTCTGTGTGACCCCATAGACGGCAGCCCACCAGGCTCCCCCATCCCTGGGATTCTCCAGGCAAGAACACTGGAGTGGGTTGCCATTCCCTTCTCCAATGCATGAAAGTGAAAAGTGAAAGGGAAGTCGCTCAGTTGTGTTCGACTCTTAGCGACCCCAGGGATTGTAGCCCACCAGGCTCCTCCGTCCATGGGATTTGCCAGGCAAGAGTACTGGAGTGGGGTGCGATTGTCTTCTCCGAGATAAATTGAGGTTCATTAAATGAAGGAAAGTTTAACCCCCAGAATAAAGTAAATTTAAAAGCCACTTAGGTGAAAGGTAAGATCAAGTTCAACATGTGTAAAATATTAAGTTAAGGCATCTGACACAGTCACAAGTAGGAAGCTGAGATACCCTGCAGCTTGTGTTTTGGTTAAGGCAAAACTTGTTCAAATTCTTCTGAGTACTTCTGAATTCTTAAATTTAATGACTTGCTTTAGAAAGAAATTTTGTTTTTCATTTTCATCATCTTCCTAACACAATATATTTCTGTAAGGCTCAACTGTTGTCTGTAGTCTTAAATTGCAAGAAGCTTTGAAATTGAGCCTGACTTCCCCCTCCATCTCTTCTCTTCCCCCAGCCTATTTTTACTGTTTACTATGATATATAAAATTTACTGCATCCAGGGCAAGTATCTGTTTACCAAGAAAAGAGGAAGAGAGATCCTTTGCCAGTAGCAGAACATAAATACCAAGAATGTCTTTTCTGGGTCACAGTGCAGGAAAGTGGAGAAACAGCAGATTTTCTTGGGCTGGGCCTTTGACTTCATTCCTCTTTGCCATCAATTGGAGGGACTGTTCTTTATTATTACTGTGCCTGGGAGTCTGTCCTCTCACCCCCTTCTAGATCTGGAGCCCTTCTCCCATGTAGTATAAATTAGTAGTGATGTCTTCTTAATTGAGAGACAGGAAGAGCTCTAAGCTTCAATCGATACCTAACAATACAGCTACTCAATTTGTAGCACTATCTAATCTCAGTCTGTCTTAAAACAAATAGTACTACATACCTTAAGGGATTATATTAGTAAGTCTACTCATAAATATTTCTGCCAATGAGATGTGGGGCAGCATTATTCTTCCCATTTCATGGTTGTAGAAACAGAGTCCCAGATCACTTAGGGTTTGCTTAAAGTCAATGGTAATTAGAGTCTCCTTGGGATTTGGGGCTCACAGTTTGTCATTCACAGTATCTGGTATGCTTTGCAGAATGTTCTGCCACTTGATCTGGATTCTTCCTGTACCTTTCCATAACTGTCCCCCCCAGGTAAACCTTGAAATCAGCCTTGTGACTTGCCTATCTTAATGAATGGTGGCACCATATGCAGGCTTTACACTTTGAAATCATGGATTCCTTATTTCCTCCTATTGTCCAAATCTAGTGACGTCACAGCGTGCTGCTGATTCTCACTGTGTGGCTTGCCTCCTTTGCTTGCCCTCCCCATTATTCCCTGTCAGACCCTTGTTTTCATGCCAGGACAGCTGTGCCTCGCAGCTCATCACCTTGTCTGCAGCCTTTGCCTTCTCTGCTCCCTTATCTGGGCTTACGGAAGCTCTGGGTATACTTCTGTATCTATCTATATTGTGTCATTCTTTAAGGGCCCTTCTCCACTCCAGGCAGTCCAGCCAGTATTTCCAACATGGCTCTAGCCTCTTTAATTTGTACAGCTTTTTTACCTCGGTGATCTTGTCCACTCTCAGTAGATGAAACCTCATTTTTTTCCTTATAGCCTGGATCTTTCCTCTGAGACCATTGCATGTAACCTAGTCCTCCTTTCCCTTGAATGTGTCACAAGTACTTAGACTCAACATGTCCCTAGATGACATCCTCCTCCACAAGCCTGCTTGTGGTCCTGTGATCTTTATCTCAGGAAATGCCAGCACCATCCACCCCATTTCTCAAGCCAGAAACCCAGAGGCAGGTAATGATTGCCTTTCCCTTTCAGTAGCCACACTTTGTCAGTCCTCTGGTCTTTTGCTGTTCTCTTGTACTCCCACACTTGTCTCCTCTCCAGCTATCTGATCATGGTGCATGGCTTAACCAGTTTACTCTTCTGTGGCTTTATCTGTAAAACGGGGGCAGAGGTCATCCTTTAAAAATTTTTCTCCACTGAAGTGAAGTACCTGGCTGAGAGGAAAGCATCTGTGCATGTTAGGATGCGTAGGATACTGATCATGATCATGAGTAGTAGTACCTTTACCACCATATTTAAGATGACTCACCGTGGGTAATCCTGTTGTCTCCTAACTGTTCTAACCGCTTTGGAGATTATCCCAGTACCTTGGGTTCTTCTGGACTTGCCTATTCGGCCTTATCTTGTCCCCTTTCCCGAGTCCTGTTTGTAGAATCTGAATCAGGCTGTTGCAACAGGCTGATCCTTTAGTGGAATGTTCTTGCCCTTTTCCCTGCCCTCTCTCCTTTGTCTAGCAGACTCACTCCAACCTTACTCAGGAAAAAAGTGTCTCCTGTGAAAGCATTTAAAAATACCCAGGGTTTTGTTTTCTCTTGTGTTTGTCTCATTTGTTAGATTATGGGCTTTATAAATCTTGACTTGTTCTCCTCCTCTTTTCTCAGAGGGTAACACAGTGCCTGGCAGTATACAGACAAGTATTGAAAAAGTAGGGAATTAATGTGACTCACATGGTGTTGCTCTCTCCCTGGAAAGTCACTGTAATGACTTCAGCAGGAAGGGGCTGCTTCCACCCTTCCCCATACGTTGTTGGGCTTCTCTGTGTACCTCCTGGGTACCACATGCTGTCTGTTACTGTGTTTATTTCCATTTAGTCTTCATCCGTACTAGTATATAAAAACTTCAAGTGAAAGTGAAGTCGCTCAGTCGTGTCTGACTCTTTGCAACCCCATGGACTGTAGCCTGCCAGGCTCCTCCGTCCATGGAATTTTCCAGGCAAGGATACTGGAGTGGATTGCCATTTCCTTCTCCAGGGGATGTTCTTGACCCAGGGATTGAACCCGGGTCTCCTGCACTGCAGATAGACTCTTTGCCATCTGAGCCACCAGGGAAGCAAAAACTTGAAAGGGTCCAGATCAATTTGGCATTCACCTCTGATTCCACTGTCACTCCCAGGTTAGAGTAGAAGTGAATGAAAGATCCGATATCTGAAAATGCCTTGTTGAATTTCCTGCGTTTGTGGTGCAGTGGGAATTCCTATTGTTCCTATTCTGAAATTGTCTTTCATCCTCCATCTTTCCTCTTGTGGTATGTTTTGTGGTTATAAATCTCTTCTGTCCTTCCACAGCCACTCCAACACAATCAGTGACAAGAAGCAGGGTGGAGAGCAGAAATGCCCTGGAGGGTCTTGACCTCCTGTCTGGTATTTATCACAGCTTTACTAGGAATCGTCCTTGATAGGTCCTTGCTGCCTCCCAAATAAAGTTCAAGCTCTTTAGTGTGGCATTCAAGACCTTTCACAGCCTGACCCCAGTGAACTTTCTGTCCTTATTTTCCACTCTGTTTTTTTATTGCATGCATCCCATGCTCCAGCTTAATGGTTTTCAATCCTTTCTGTGCATTAGAGTCACCTGGGGAGCTTTAAAATAAATGCTGACGTGTGGGTTTGCCCCTCTGAGAGTGTGAGTTCATTGGTCTGGGGTGAGGCCTGGGCGTTGGTGTTTGGGAAAGATCCACTACTAATATTAGTGTAAATCTAGGGCTGGAAACCATTGACCAGCTTAGTGCTTCCCATGAAATATAATCTCCTCTAAGAGCTCTGAGAAGAAAGGATTCCACAGTCAAAGAAGCTTGATTAGTCCTGCATTTTTATATACACCTTTTCAAAGATTTATCACATTGTCCATTGAGAGGCTCTGGGATGTCAGCAGGAAAGAAACCTGTTTAACTTTATTTAAGCTCTGTGTGGCCATCTGACCAAGGAGTTCTTTATGTATATAATACCTGTTAAGAACTTCTGCATTGCTTGGCATAGAACCTGCTTTGTGCGGTGCTGCTTCCAGCCACATTTCACTTTTAAGTTGCTTCTTTGTTTGTCTTTCCTTGCCCTCTCAAGTAAACCAGATACACCCCTTTCCCCAGGCTTTTCTCTTCAAGCTCCCCCCAACCCTAGCACACACCCTTTTATCTTTTTCCTAGCACGGTTCAGCATCTGAAATTCCTCTCCATACACTTGTGTTTGCTTCTGTCTCCTGCTCCCGCCACCCCCTGAGTGTGAACGCTATGACAGCAGAGACTCACTTGTCTTGTTCACTCCTGTATCTCCCTCCCTGTGTCAGCACTTCAAGTAAGCCTGACAGATTGTAGGTGCCTGATAAATATTTGTTGATTGGACAGAAAGGCAGTGTTATATTCGTGGTTCTGGCTGTTCCTAAGGTTCACATGTTTAAAATTTTTAAACTCCCTGCACAATAAAAAGCAGCTAAATTTACATTTTAAAAGTAACTAGGAATATAGGAACGCAAGTAGATGATAAGTCGTGTTCTACGCGTTTAATTTTCTCAGCTGCCTGCTAAAATATTAAAGAAGAAAACATGTAGAGGTAAATGTGAGCCTGATGATAGGAAAAAATACTGTTCTTTTTCTGATTTCTGAGTCTGTGGTATGGGACTTCTTTTTAAATTAATTTCTTAAGCAGCTTGTCACTGGCAGCTTCTCCCAGTTCATAGGAATCGCACCTGTGTGAGTCACTGACAGTTTGGGTGCGGAATCAGTGAGTTCTAGTGGACTTGTGTGTGTTGTACACTGCACCAGTGATGGAAAAACTCTGCAGGAACAGGCAGGGATTAGTAAATCTGAAGTTAAAACTTCCTGAGTGTTAGAACCCTCTTCCAGTGAGCATATTCACACAGGTTTGTCTGGGGTTGGGGATTGGGTTTGTATATCTAAATCCATACACAAGATCCCGTAAGTGTGGTGCTGCAGCAATTCCTGGACCTTGTTTGGAAGGGATTCCGATGGCATCATCTCTAAGGGGGTCTTCTTTCTGTGGCTGTGTCCACTCTCCCCAAGCCTGGCACTGAGTGTCTGACGTCTGAGCAGGGTAGGTGGGCCTGAGGTAGTCTACTCTTGAGCTTGTGTGTATGACCCCTGTGACCCACTACACCTGGAACTGTCAGGAATTGCTCTTCCTATGAGAGCTGTGAGGGGTGCTGGTGCCCTGCTAGGGCCTTCTCTTGAGCTGTTAGAATCATTACTAATTCACTCTGGAAATATCACTGGGGAGATTTATCATGACTCACCATACAAGGTGCCCTCCTAGCATGCCATCTAACAAATACCCCGTCTCCAGTGGGTCAGGTGATCACAATCTGGTATGAATAATCTCAGAAAGGAGGTTGAGTGCCATCTCCTTTGTATTTCTCAGATGATCTTTTAAAACACACATTCTGCCAGGGTTTCAGAATGAAAGCTTTAATCATTTACTTATCAGGCAGGAATTGTCCAGAGTGGATTTGCATTTCCTTTTGTGGCCTGCTGTGATTACTTATTATTCTTTCTGAGCAGTGTGCCGTCCTAAATGCCAGAAAAGTTGTGTGTTGGGTAGGTAAGCATACCAAATCAGTATAAGCAGTTCTTCTCTAGGTGGGTATCCCTTTATGGTTGAAGTGTTCTAACTATTCCCAGACAATGTTAGCATGCTTGGAAAAGATTCCAGGAGATTCCAACCACCGGACCTGTCATTCAACAAGTATTTCTGAGTGTTCTCTACAAATCAGGGTTGGGTTATAGACAGATCTATCTCTGCCCTCATTGCTTCTCCATTCTCGGGAACCTTGCTACTCGGAGTGTGGTCTGCAGGCCTCCAGGGCCAGTGTCACTCTGCAATTTGTTAGACGTGTAGACTCTTAGGCCCCACTCTAGCTTGGATTTTAAGCAGATTCCCAGGTGATTATTATGCACACTAAAGTTTGAGAAGCACTACTGTAGTACGTGTAAACAAAAACATAGCTGAGATAATTTCAGGTGATTATAAACGTTGTGAAGAAGACTGTAAATGAGCTGGAGAATGACAGGGAGAAGAAGTCTCCGAGGATGGTGAGTGAAGATGTTTGAGGAGGTGTTGTGTGGACCGAGACTGAAATGATGAGTAGGGAATGAGCCATGAGATCTGAGAAAGGTGGCTCCAGGCAGAGGGTCTCTCACTTATCCTTGCCAGGCTTGATTTAGCCCCGTTTTTGATGCCAGGGTCAGAACTCTGGCAGCCCTGTGGATGGAGGCACGTGCAGGATGGCAGTGCACATGTTTGACGGGGCAGCAGGAGTGCAGGCTGTGGAAGAGCACAACTCCAGTTTTGAAAAGAACCATTTTATTCAATAGAGGAAACAGTTGAAGGGGATAGAAGGGTTATCTTGGCAGTGATGGTTTGAAGAATTGGAATCTTATGTAATTGGGAGGAGGAAGAGGAAACCGATGGGGGTCACTGTAGAGTTGAAAGGACAAGGGAGAGGGAAATGCTGAGGAATATGGCTGTAGAGAAACAGTCAGCTGGAGCTGCTCAGAGAGTATAGGGGAAGCCTGCAGCCCAGTCTAAGAGGGCAGACTGAAAAGTAGAGCTTGGCTCTCTGTATGAAAGGTGCCTTGTGGCTTTCCTGGGAGTAGGTGTACTTGATGAGAACTTGGGAAGACCCATTATTGTTCTTGGTTTTCTTGCTAGTTTTATTCCAATATTCAAATTCCTATCTTCAGACATTTCTCACATGAATGTGAATCATATAGATCATGTTGGGGAAAATAAAGGTGAATGATCTTGCCTTTAACCGTGTGGATCACAGCAAACTGTGGAAAATTCTTAAGGAGTGAGAATACCAGACTACTTGACCTGCCTTCTGAGAAATCTGTATGCAGGTCAAGAAGCAACAGTTAGAACTGAACATGGAACAACGGACTGGTTCCAAATTGGAAAAGGAGTTCGTCAAGGCTGTGTATTGTCGCCCTGCTTATTTAACTTGTATGCAGAGTACATCATGCAGAATGCTGGGCTGGATGAGCACAAGCTGGAATCAAGATTGCTGGGAGAAGTATCAATAACCTCAGATATGCAGATAACACCACCCTTATGGCAGAAAGCAAAGAGGAACTAAAGAACCTCTTGAGGAAAGTGAAAGAGGAGAGTGAAAAAGCTGACTTAAAACTCAACATTCAAAAAACTAAGATGGTATCCAGTCCCATCACTTCATGGCAAATAGATGGGGAAACAATGGAAACAGTGAGAGACTTTGTTTTCTTGGGCTCCAAAATCACTGTAAACAGTGACTGCAGCCATGAAATTAAAAGACACTTGCTCCGTGGAAGAAAAACTATGACCAACCTAGACAGCATATTAAAAAGTGGAGACATTACTTTGCCAACAGAGGTCCATCAAATTAACGCTATGGTTTTTCCAGCAGTCATGTATAGATGTGAGAGTTGGACTCTAAAGAAAGCTGAGTGCCAAAGAATTGATGCTTTTGAACTGTGGTATTGGAGAAGACTCTTGAGAATCCCTTGGACTGCAAGGAGATCAAACCAATTAATCCTAAGGGAAATGAGTCTTGAACATTAATTGGCAGGACTGATGCTGAAGCTGAAGCTCCAATACTTTGGCCACCTATTGTGAAGAACTGACTCACTGGAAAAGACACCTTGATGCTAGGGAAGATTGAAGGTGGGAGGGGAAGGGAATGACAGAGCATTGAGGTGGTTGGATGGCTTCACCGACTTGATGTACATGAGTTTGAGCAAGCTCTGGGAGATGGTGAAGGACAGGGATGCCTGGCATACTTTAGAACTTGGGGTCTCAACGAGTTGGACATGATTGAGCAACTGAACTGAACTGACTGATCCTCTCCTACTATGGCCACAGGAATGTTTGTCCCTTTCACTATTACCAAGAATGAAAATGCTTAATCGTAGGTCCACATTCTAGGCACCTGTGCATTTATGGCATTGGAAAAGAGTGGGGAAGAAAAAAAAGACAGACAGTAAGTGAGACTCAGGAGATACCAGAAAATAGCTGGCAGGTCTTGCTATGTGATATGCTGGCCCACGAGTGCAGAGGAAACGAGCACGAGCAGAACTTGAGTGTCTCTGGACTCAGTCATCAGGTCTCTGACCAGTTCCACCTGGTTCTGTGAAGGCTGGTCCTTGCCCCACCCCTCTGGTAGAGCTGAGTATAACCTTACCATTGGTTCCAGTATTTTTCAGACTTGAGAACTGAAATGATTTGACCTTATGGGAGTAATTGGATGTCTGTCTGGCGAAAATCGGGGCTTCCCTGGTGGCTCAGATGGTAAAGCGTCTGTCTACAATGCGGGAGACCCGGGTTCAATCCCTGGGTTGGGAAGATCCCCTGGAGAAGGAAATGGCAATCCACTCCAGTACTATTGCCTGGAAAATCCCATGGATGGAGGAGCCTGGTAGATTACAGTCCATGGGTTCGCAGAGTCGGACATGACTGAGCAACTTCACTTCACTTTCACTGGCAAAATGATTGTCATTCTCAACGATGATAAACTATCACTCATCCCATTAGGAACAGTATTTAAATACTATAACCAGAGCCCAGAATATGTTGGTAGGGCAAGCAAATGTCTGGTAATTCCCTTAAAGACCTTCTAGAAAGCTCACGGGGCACTTTTTTTAAACTATTGCAGAATTGCATCAGTGAAATACAGCTTCACCTTTGGGGACAGATGGAAAGCATTTCATGAAATGTAGGCATTCTGTGATACTCTTTGGGAAAGACCTCATTCCTTGTGTTCCTGCACCAGCACTGCACTCATTTATCTTGTTAGAACAAAGGAATGGGGAACCTCAGTGTATGCAGATAACTGCTTGCTGGGTACTGTAAAAGGACACTTAGCATGCAGTAAGTGGAATAAACATGGGTTCAAAACACAAAGCAAATTGACCTTGCTTGAGTTATTACAATTAATAGACTCATTGCTACTCCCTAGGGAAGGGGAGTGAATAAAAAATATTTGATTATTGGCACTTTCATATCATTCAAGGTAATATAATTGAGTATTTCTATATAGTACCTCTTTCTTGTTAGAGGAGGTAGAATGATGAGAGCTTTTAGAATTGTCTTAATACTTTTCAGGAAAAAAAGAAGTCTTCTTAGTTTGAATCAGTCCTTTAGGGAACTCATAGATGTCCTGTTAAATTGATTCTTACAATGTTACTGCTTCATTATATTGCTTTATTGAGCAGTATAAAATATTTTGTGCAAAATAATCACCTGTATGTATCTGGTTTATCAGCTTGCTAGTAATGCTGACAATACTTTTGATCTAAATCTCTAAGCCTTACTCCAGTCTGGCTTTTAAAAAATACAGTTAATTTTATTTATTAACATGTTCTTACCTCTTTTGTAAAGTTGAATTTTTATGACAAGATAAACACTTGTTGTCAGTTTAGAAGAATACTACAACTCACATGTTTTTTTTCCTATGTTTATTAAGTTGGGAAGAATTTCTCTTTAGTCTTCTGACTTTTTAATCTGTGGACAGGCAGGATCAGTTCCAGAAGTAGTACTGTTTCTCAAATAATTTAGAACAAATCAATAACAAATCAAGGTAATTTATCTTCTGATTGAAATTAAGAAAAATAGTCTTGGTTCTATAGTAGTAAAAGGGGCTTAAAGGAGAGAGTTGGATTTATTTGTACTTATTCTGAAAAGCATTTCAGACAGAATAAGTGGGGATTTTTTTTTCAGTTTTTTTGTGTTTATGTATATGGTGTATATTCTTGATAAACAATACAATAAATAGATTCATCTTAAATTTTTTTGGCAGAGAAACTGCTGTATAAAAACAAATTAATTATGAAATGTTAGTCTTTGAGAATGTTTTCCTGAAACTATAATTGTTTTTTTGCACCTACCTCTCACCTCACTGGCTACTGAAATAGCATTGTTTTGTTATTCTGTTTTACTTCAACAATACTATATAGTAGTGTTGTTCCTATTTTGATGAGAGAACAAAAACACAAACATTTTTTAAACTGCTACTTTTGATGCTTGTCTTTGATAAACTAATCTGTACTTTCTCTCGTTTATTATGTCATTAAAGTAAAATTTATTTTTTAAAGGAAATCATATAGGCAGAAATAATCAAAATAAGAATAAAAATTAAATATTTTATTAGGATGATTTGAGGGGATGTAATTCAGTTCAAGTGTAGGCTTAACTAGTTTTTTGTCTTAACTAGTGTAATTTGTTACAAGTAATAAAGAGTTTATGTGATATAATGTCTTAGTATTTGATACATTTTAAGGGATTGAATTGTGACATTCTTTCCAGTGCATGACATTGCTTTCCCATGATGCAAAGTAGTTAATAAATTTTGCAGTGATTCTTGAGTTGGAGTGTGAAGAAAAAGGGTATAAATGGTTTTTCTCAGTGTTTTTCTGTTTCGTTACTAACTGGTCATGCTGCCAGTCTACTGGCCATCACCACTTTGGGGGGTTAGTTAGCCTGCCAGCATTCATGTGCCAGGTGTCAAGTGCGTAACCAAGGGACTTTCATAGAATGCCCTTTTTGTTAAGTTGCCTTTTCCTAAAATATTTTGTGCAAACAGATTTTTGTTTTTTTTTTTTAGTGGGATGGTCATTGTTTTTGTTGGTTCCTATTGGAGGGTGGCATAAGGGTGGGAAATTATAGGAAGAGGAGATAGAATGCTAGTCAGTTGAAGGTAGGAAAATACGTGTGGAATTTTAAAAAAATGAATATCTTGATGGATTGAGGTAGTCGTAATAGTGTCAAAATTGTTAATGTATTTGACAAACTATGGCTGCAAAAACAATAATTTTGTTATATTTTGGCATGAGCAATTGTTCTTTTATGGGGGCCATTAATGCTGTTTTGGAATATCACGGGCATCTGAAGCAGTAGTTAGCAGTTCCATAAAGCACTGAATACCATGATAACATCCAGAAAGCCCCACAGCAGTATTTCAGAATCTCTGCCCATTTAAATGGGCTATCTGTGAATGGACTTGCTCAGGGATGCATGAGCCGCTTCACCTATAAATTTGATTGGAAGCTACAGCGCTGGCATAGGCTGATGGATAGCAGATTAGAGCCCTGATTAACCATGAGATTCGAAGACTGGGAATATATTGTCTAAGCAAGATTCGTCAGATGCAATCAGAATTTCAAGTGGTCAGATGAAATTCAAATGTGTATTGTGGCTTTTCCTCCCCTGGTGCTTTTCCTTCTTGGTTGTCTCCCCGCCCCCACACTCCCTTTCTTTCTGCAAAGCTGAAAAATACTTCTTTGATGAATCTGCTCCTTACCCTAAAGCTGTCTGTCTGTTATTCATCAGAAAGCAGGTCGCAGTTCAGTGAGCAGAAGAAAAGATTTTAATAGAAGCTGTGCCAAGGGCTGTAATGCATCATTTTAGGGCCCTAATTACATTACAATGACAAATATCAATGGTGACAACAGCAATAACCTACATCCTTTAATGGCTGTGCTGGAAAAGGAGTTTGGGCCCCACGCCATTAAATTAGACTCAGTTTCAAAACATAGGCCATTAGAAGTGTGTGTCCACAGTATTATTGGCTGATCGGTGAAGCCCAGTGGAAAGGCCTGTAAATAAATGATGCCTCCCTAAAGCTGGGTCCTGTGGGACAAAAGAGGCAAAATGAGATGACCATGGAAGCAGCAGCGTTTCCGAGGCAACTTTAGCTTTCAAAGTGAGGAATGACCTGCTTAATTTTATGAAATCACACACACGCATCCAACCCCCCTGATGCCAATTAGCCAGACCAGGACGATCCATTGGCGTGACAACTTAGAGAAATTAAGAAGTCTTTTAGACAAAAGCAGACCTTTAAAGACAAAAGTTTGGAAGGTTTCTGCCCCTGCCATCCCCCGTTCTGTTGTGTATGTGTGTTAATGTACATGAATCAATAAAAGGACTTTCTGACTTTTCTACATTGATTTTTGAGGAAGTGTAGATTTGCGTTTTCATAGTTGCTCAGACTTAACATAGCCTCGGCCCCAAATTAAAGGAGAAAAATAAATACTTCTTGGTTTTTATTTTGCCAGATGAGTGAGTTTCCTTAGAGTAGTTTTTATTGCCTAGATTATGTAGGCAAACTAAAGAACTCAGTTTTCTTATGTGCCCACACATTTTTCAACCCTCCTAGCAAGGGACTATTTTATTTATGTAAACAACATAATGAGGAAAATATGCTTGGCAGATGGTTCTGAGCATTAGAATCATCAGTTTGGTCTGCCCCAAAGTGTCTCATTATCTTTTATTCTCTCCCCCTCCACCTCTCCCTACAAAAAGCTTAACAACCAAATGCCTCTGAGACTAGTGCTTTCAGTCTGGTGAATGCTACTCTATTTTCTCAGCTCGCGCTGGAATTTCACCCTATAACCACTGTGGTATGTTCATCCAGGTGGAGAGTGGTTGGTGATTCCCATTGCAGCTTTTCATGGTGGTTTAAGCATTCTTAAAGGATAGCTAAATGCTCCATGGGGCCAGGGCAGTAAATTAAATCAGGTCAGCACAGTTGGGTCCTTATTCACTGCTGCTTATTGGTGCTGGGTTTTTGTCCATCCTATTAGGAATGCAGGCTGGAATGGAAAGCTGAGGTCTGAAACTTCATGGTGAATTTGTGTTTTCTCTTGGCTGGCAAAATTTTTGAGGTGCAAGTATTTGAAAGATTGCATAGCCACAAAGTCAAAAGGGTTGCTGAGGAAAGAAGGAAACCTAGATTGCACAAGTAGAGTGTCGCTGTCATTCTGGTTATGACTTAGCAAGAAAAGGAGAATTTTTGTCCTCTTGTACAATGAGGAACTGACTGTGGATGGAATTTATGTTAAGAATGTCTCAGGGATAGAAATTGCTTTTTGTTTTCTGTCTCCCATCAGTTCTTGCCTCTCCTTTTCCCTACTCTGTCATTAAAAAATAAGCTATTTTGATAGATGTTAACTGAACTTAACTGCAGTCATCTTTTCACAGTTTATGTAAGTCAAATCATTATGCTGTACATCTTAACCTTATAGAGTGTTGTGTGTCAATTATATCTCAATAAAACTGGAAAAAATTTTTGTATGTGTGTGTATAAAAACGCTGTGTCTACATGGCTCTTTGTGACCCCATGGACTGTAGCCTACCAGGCTTCTCCATCCATGGGATTCTTCAGGCAAGAATACTAGAGTGGGTTACCATTTCCTTCTCCAGGGGATCTTCCCGACCCAGGGATCAAACCCGAGTCTCCTGCATTAGAGGCAGACACTTTAACCTCTGAGCCACCAGGGAAGCCCAAACTATATATGGAGCCGTCTGCTAATATAAATTAAGGTGAAGATCAGTGAAGCTCTGGGTAGCTTTTTGTAGAAAATGTATTGGTATTTCTTTTTTATTTTTAACTTACTGTAACATGCTATTTGTCTAAAATTTTAACACTTACAAAATTAATAGAGAATAAACTATTTTCTGACATTATTGACACTTTTACAGCTCTGTAGTACCGTGATAATTAATGTTCCTGAGGTTAGTCTCCATATATAAACAATTGCTTTTTTGCACACTGAAAACCCTGATGGGGCACATTTGGACATTTTAATGGTTGAGGAAAACATGGTATTTCCCAGCAGTATATAACTAAGGATCTGAATTAGGTCACGTGGGTGGGTTGGGTGCTGTTCATTTGGAAGGTTGGAGACTTGATCGTGAAATCCCAGTGCCTATGTTTAAAGCAAAGGCCACAAATGTAGAAGTCCAGTGAGTTACTGGAGAAGGCACTGGCACCCCACTCCAGTACTGTTGCCTGGAAAATCCCATGGACCGAGGAGCCTGGTAGGCTGCAATCCATGGGGTCATGAAAAGTGGGACACTTCACTTTCACTTTTCACTTTCATGCACTGGAGAAGGAAATGGCAACCCACTCCAATGTTCTTGCCTGGAGAATCCCAGGGACAGCAGAGCCTGATGGGCTGCCGTCTGTGGGGCTGCACGGAGTCAGACATGACTGAAGCAACTTAGCAGCTGCAGCAGCAGCAGTGAGTTACTAAGAAAAGTTGGGGTGTAGGGAAGGATGTATCTTTACCATCTAAACTCAAAGACAAGGTTTTATAAAGAACCACATAGAATGAATAAGGGTCCTGTTAAACGCTTTTGAAAACAGATTTCCAGTCATGAAAATTAAATTCCTTTTTATGTTGTTCTGCTGCTTGAAGATTGACTTTTTTAGATGAATGCTGGTTAATAAATTGTGGTATTAATGTGGCACTTGTCACTGCCTCCTTCTAATGGGCATGCTGATGATAGTTTGCCTCTTCCTTTGGAAATACTCCTGCCAGAATATAAAGTGTGTTTTAATATCATCCTGCTAATATTTTGGGAATTTGTAACCAGCTGACTGTTCTCTTTATTGCTTTCCTTTCCTTTTTTTTTCTTTTCTTTTTTTCTTTTTTGCAGGCAGAGATTGTCAAGAGGCTGAACGCTATCTGTGCACAAGTCATTCCTTTCCTGTCCCAAGAGGTAAGGCAGGTGGTTTCAAGCATTGGGCTAGAAGGTACCATTTTAGTGGTTTTGCAGATAAAACTTGACTCTTTGGCCTTGTCTGTCTCTTGGTGTTTGCATTGCATGTTTCTGAGATACAATGTCTGCACTCCAACTTCCACACCTTACTAACATCCATTGGAATATAGTTGTTTTTATATAATGGAGTATTTTCTGATTTGCTAAGCGAAATTCAGTTGTTAAAATACTTTGCTGTTGTTAGACTACATAGTGTTGCTCAGAATTATGATTTTGTCATAACGGCATCTAATAGGGCAGATTGAAAAATTGCCTAGAGGACAATAGCTGGTTCTACATTTTTGTCACTGAGCATTAAGAGTTGGCAGAAGCTATATCAAACATAAAGGCTTTCCATAGTAAACAAGCTAATGTAACTTTTGGCCAGCAGCTTTTCAAAAGTTACTTCTTATTACCTGACGAAATCTTTATATAGTGGGTGCATTTGGGAAAAGACACAAAGGATGGACTCAGTGGAGTCATTTCTCAGTACCACGGCCTCACACCTCGCCACGGCCCAGCGAGCAGCTCACCTTGCTTGCTTCTGCTCCTACTGGTGGACATGTGCACGCTGCCCACAGGTGTGCACAGGGTGGGAAGAGAAGGTGCATTTTGATTGCATTGTGCTTCCTGGTGGCTTTTTTTTCCCCTTCCCCCTCTGCTTACTTGCTTTTAGTAGTTACAAAGTTTGGGTGCCCCTGCTGGAGAGGGAATTTTTGCTTCTGGACTACTGAATTCTTCATTTGCTCAGATCAGATCAGCTCTGAGAAGGAAGAAGCTAATAAATGGAGTATCTGTATGCCTTGCAGCCACAGTGCTTGCCGTGGGCTGGAAGGCACCAAAGCACTTTACTCCCACCGTTTGGTTGTGTCATGTTGCTTTTCAGGAGGGCAGTTCACCTGCCTGCCTGCCAGTGGGCATGCGCTGAGGTTAGCATGCAGCCGGTGTTTGAACATGCATGTGTGTTAGAGGTATGTGGATCCCTGTCTGACTTCTTATTTGGTCATTATTGGGTTAGATCTCAATAGCCATGATGACCTTTCAGTGGGAATATATCCTTTAGAGGCTCTTGTATTCACAGACTGTGGACTTAAATTAACATCCTGAATTCAAATGCTTTTGTGGATCACAAACAAGAAAGGATGTATTGTCTTTCTCATCCTTTAGCTGTGACCACAAAACCACCACCCACTGTATCCCCATTTACCTATTTCTACTCAGGATTTGCTTGTTGACCAGATTACATGGAGTGGTGAAAGCACTAAAGGGGCTCATTTGCATTTCTTTAGGAAGCCTGGCTGCCCCTTGCCTGATCCAGACCAGCATGTGTCTCTTTAAGCAGCTCTGCTTTATGGAGATGGCCAGTGGGAAGAATGTGTAACCGATTGTGCTATGGACAGGCTAAGGTGTTGTTCCCCAAGGCAGAAGGAGAAGTCTGAATTTTTCTTGGGGTGGTGTTAGATTTTAGACTTCCTCAGGCACAGACTCCTACACGTAATTACCAGTACAGCTTATTCCCGTGGCATTTTTTGTGGGATCTGTGGGGTTATGTTCAGATGTGGGAGGAGATCTTAGGGTGTTGGTGGAGCTAGCCCATTTGCCAGTAGGTCGTTTTCCCATGTGAGTTATGTTGTTTGTGTGAGCAGGCCCGGTAGGAACAGAATGTGTAATGGTAGTGGTGCTGAGCAAGACTGGACTGGAATTAATTGGCTCAGGAAGTCGTACCCTGTAGAGGAAAGCCGTAGGGAGATACTGGCAACTCCTTTTCTGCTTTCAGCTGGGAGGATGGGCGTCATAATCTCACTGCTATTTATTTCCCTAATGCTTTTGGCATTTCTTGGTTGAAATCCTTGACATGTGTCGTGAATGACCTGTGTCACGGTTTTCTAAGTCCCGCTTCTGTGTATGTCTTCTCTTCTGCTTGCTTTGGATCTAATTGGCTTTTCCTTTTTTAGTTTCCTAAGGTGTGTGTATATCCTTTAATGTGTGGGCCTCTGACATGTTTGTTCCTGTCCATTCCAGGCCTCTGTGATGTTTTGTGTCTGAACACTGCCCACCTTGTTTCCTCTTCTGGGCATTCTGTGAGCGTCACACTCCTCGCTTCTATCCTGAGGCCAGATGGACTGTAATCTGGAGGGTGGGGAGGAGACAGGTTATTAGAGGAAGATGAATTCTATTTCCTGTCTCTTCAGAGGCATGGAAAATCACTCTTGCATGGCTGCAAGCGTCACTTGGTGCTGGGACTGAAGGCTTTTAATCTGATCTCTTAACACCAGCTCTCCGTGTGACAGTCTTGCTGCCAGGATGGCAGCTGCGGCATTAGAATTCATTGTGAAATATTTTTATTTAAAAAGTAAATGAAACTAAAAGTAAATAAAAAGTGGTTTTATTTCTAAAAGTATTTAGAAAAAAAAAGACTAGGCCTCAAGACTATAGTGTGTAAGCGACAGGACAGTGATTGGAGGCATTTTTTGGAGTTTCCCAGGAACAGGAGGTAAATTTCCAGACACCTAAATAAATGTATTTTTAATTTAGCTCCCATATGCTGATTAATGTACCTACTTAATATCGCTTGTGTCTAGTGTACTGCATTTTCTAAAATTAAAAAAATGTATATATAGTACTGGATGACAACTATTGGATAAATTTAGTTTTACCTACAAGACTTTTGAGGGGGAAATAAGTTATATAATTATAGCTCAAGGATTTGGAGTATGTCTATGTATGTAACATCAGAGAAAAGTATTTTCTTATTAGGTTTCACTAAAACACTTTAAAAAATTATAGCCCATCTCTATTTCAGTGAAGTGCTTACTGCACTCACAGCTACTTCCAGAGTCCCAGAGATATTGCCAACTGTTTACATGAAGTGAGTAATCATCTCTTACAACTCTTAAAAATTTCACAGGATCCTTAAATCAGGATTTCAAGAAACCTATGAGTGAGTCCTCATCTACCTGAAGCTGCTCTTTTCTCCCACTTTCTTTTGGCGTTAGGGGATGGGTAAGACTTCTTTATATCCTGTGGCCCTCAGATTTCAAAGGCAAATCTCAGAGTAGTAAATGGGAAGTACTCTGTTTCACTTCAAGTCTCGTTTACTGAGGAGGAACTATAATCAGCTTCCTGTTGGCAGTTCCATAAACAGGAGATGGCCAGGGATGATGATGGTCACGTCTGAGTCCGGTGCTGGGCTCCCTGTTACAAATTGCATGGCTTACTATAACCTAGTTAAGCTGGATGACCTTTAGCAAGTGATTTGCCTCTTTAAGCCTCAGTTTCCTCATCAATAGGATGACGTTAATAATAGCATGTAGCACATATGATTGCTTTGAGGATTACCTGGGATTGTCCTTGTTTAGCTTGGCACATAATAATAAGCAGCTATTGAGGCTGACTGGCAATAGTAGCTGAGCAACAGCCGAGAAGGTCTGAGTTCCCTTCTAAGAGGATCTGGAGCCAGGCCTCCTCCCCTTTTACTCACTGCTCTTTGGAAGAACGAGTATTGCTTATCTTCCTCTGATGTCCTTACAGAGGAAAAAAGTATAAATTAAAACAACAGCCTGTGAACTGTGAACTAGCTGAAAATTCAGTGAGGCATATTAGGTAGGGCTCAAGGGTGATTCTCTTGTAGCTCCCAAAAATAGTTTTCCCATTTAGTAAACACCTGTCTCTTCCCCAACCAGCAAAGATCCAAAAGGGTGACAGCTCTTCAAGGTGTTCAACCTATAGAGCTCACCTCAGGAGATGCAGTGATTTTGGATGGGGTCTGTGTTCTACCCACAGAACTATCCAAAAAAAAAAAAAAATCTCAACCCTGTTGGGAGACTGGCCGTTTTAAATACCTGGCGGCTTAGCTGGAGTTAATTTTGTTTTTCCAAGTAGTTTCTGTGGATGAACTCATTTTTTTCATCAGCGATTTCAGGATATAGCTTGAAGACCCTTAGACCTTAGGAGCCCTCAGCAAAATTGAAGAATGCCTGTAAGTCCATACTTATGGCCTTATCTCCAGTGTCCCCTTGCCCCCTTTCCAGGGGCATACATTTAGGGAGATTCTGACGTAGATTGAAAACTATGTGCCACTTGTTACACCCTGGCAGCAGGGCACAGTGTTTCTGCTAATTTGGCATTTACACCAGCTCTGGCTCTTACTGGCTTTATACTGGGAGAGTTCATCTCTGTGGGTTGTAATATTCCCATACATGATGAAAGGAACCCCTTTTGTAATGTGTATTATTAAAATGTAAAGCACTGGGGATAGTCAGTGCCAGTAGTTGTTGTTGTTTCAACATTTCTTGGGAAATGAATTTTATTCCGGCTTATTTTGGGTCCCAAGGCATTTGGAGAGGGAGGGACTTGGTAAAAACTGGGAGGAGTTGAAGGTAACGCTTCCAAAAGGGCTGGCTGGAGGTCTTCCTGTGAGGTGAGCTAGGCCTGCAGCTCCAGGGGTTGCTTCCAGCAGTGGGTGGTTAGCTCCGTACAGACCACCTTCCAGAATGGAGGAAATACTATCTTTCAGAACGGAGGGTATATTTTTGGGAAACCAGTAAGTATTCTCTTATCCTATTAGATTAAGCATTAAGTAAATATTGGGCACTAGCTAAGGATCTTACTCAAAAGACGTTTGTGCTTTTTGGACTTTCCTCCCCTTGAATTATAAAATGGAATAGTTTATTTTTGAGATGGTTATAGAGTATGTTTCATGATGACCAATAGGTGTTCTTAAGACATTTGAGAACTTCAAACCCCTAGTAGACTATAGGTCAGTAGATGGTAATGTATTATGTGATAGTTGAAAGTCTTCTTTCCCCAGAGTAATGTTTGTATTTTTCAGAAACTTGTTGCTTCCCTAATAGGGAGCAGAATTCATTGAAAGAATTAGGTTATGCGTGAAGCAGTGTACTAAGAGCCCAAGGTCAGGCAGACTTGGGACCAGATCCTGGCTTAGCCACTTGCTTCTTTTATCATGTTGAATGCAATACTTTTATTTTTTTTTTTTGGATTGAAGTTTTCTTATCTGAAAAATGGGACACCTGTACTGCAGGGTTCCTGTATGAGGACTTCAGTTCAGTTGCTCAGTTGTGTCCGACTCTTTGCAACCCCATGAACCTTAGCACACCAGGCCTCCCTGTCCATCACCAACCCCAGAAGTCCACCCAAACGATGTCCATTAGTCGGTGATGCCATCCAACCATCTCATCCTCTGTCGTCCCCTTCTCCTCCTGCTCTCAATCTTTCCCAGCATCAGGGTCTTTTCAAATGAGTCAGCTCTTTGCATCAGGTGGCCAAAGTACTGGAGTTTCAGCTTCAACATCAGTCCTACCAATGAACACCCAGGACTGATCTCCTTCAGAATGGACTGGTTGGATCTCCTTGCAGTCCATGGGACTCTCAAGAGTCTTCTCCAACACCACAGTTCAAAAGCATCAGTTCTTCGGCGCTCAGCTTTCTTTACAGTCCAACTCTCACATCCATACATGACCACTGGAAAAACCATAGCCTTGACTAGACGGACCTTTGTGGACTAGTGATCATGTAAAAGCCCTAGCTGGGTATCAGGCTGCTGTTAAAGAAACTAAAGGAACAGTGATTTGGGCAAGTTTGTTTTCCTCTCAAATAACAGTTTGCATAGAAGCACCTGTAGCTAATTTGGTGACTCCACAATACTGTGAAGTCAACTTCCTTCTGTGTTGATGTTCATCAGGCCTAGCACCACCATGTCCTCTCCCAGCCAGCAGGAAGGATGAGACAGGACATGTGCTTTCTCTTTTTTAAGGACATGATGTGAATGCTGCTCCCATTTGTGCTCACTTTGCAATGGCCAATGCCTAGTTACGTGCCCATAGCTAGTTGCAAGTGAGACTTGGAAGTGTAGTCCTAGCTGAGTATGCCCAGCTAAAGCTTAAACTAACAGAAGAGAAATGATTTCAGGAGACAGCTAGCAGTTCTTTCTAGATACAGTGCTATGCATAAAATAGTGAGCATTATTATTATTGCCAGTGTTGATTTGAAGGGAAGTCATATTGAACCAGTGGTATGTGTTTGTTACAAACTTTAGCTCTGACTATATAATCAGCACAACCCCATATTTTAGCAATCATGTAAAAGATAAAATAATGCATAGTTCTTGTTATAGAAATCTCCTCCAGGATCTAAAGTGTAGGGAAAAGAATCACCCCTCAGGGATTGTTTATCATTCATACATCCACAGAGGGTGGAAAGGAACCCGACATGAACAGTGATGGGCCCTGTGGGCTGTCTGGATCTAGATGCACAGCCTGTATTTATGCCCATACTTTATAAAAAGCACAGAGACTTTTGAAGACACCTCTTAATTGAAGAATGGGATATAGGAGGTCACTCATAGGCCTGCCACTTTTTATAGTAGCCTTGCTGGAAGGAAAATGCTGCTTGAAACTGGAAAAGTTGTTAAGGAAATCGCTTCTAATAAGTGGAACATTTGTGAGCCCTTAAATTATATCTATCTCAGACATACCCTTTGTCTATCTCAGACATACTCTTATGCATACATCTTGTCCTTGAGCTGGAAAAAATGAAATCACTATTTCTTGACAGTTTCCTTCCCCTCCAAATCATGGAAAATAAATTGGATAAGTCATTCTTGGTTTTTTGGAATTTTAAGACATCTCAGAAAAAGTAGTTCAGGTTGACTGTTTTGCAGCATCAAATTTGATCCATTTTAGTGTCTTGGACTTCAAGCCATTTGTATCCACAGCCTGAAGTAACCTGAAAGATATGTTTGTACCTCACTGGACAGGGTGAAAGAACAGGAAGTGGTTCCTTAGGACCAGTGGCTCCCTAATTCCCATTTATTAAACCATGGTCATCGTTAGCTTTGGAGAAATGGCATTATTCATCTTTAACGTTGTTTTTGACAGGTTGTTACAACTTGTCTCTAGGGCCTTCTGTGCCAAGGAGATAAATATTATCCTCCTCCTCTAGACCTCTGCAATTCCTTTGCTAAGGCTTTTTATTCCTTGAGTTCTTTAAGCAGAAAGCAGGCTTCTTGGAGGCTGTGGAGGAGCCCAGATTGGAGTGAGCAGCTCTTTTTGCCTTGCATCTGTGATTATTAACTTGGGAAAAAAAAAAGAATTCAAATCATTATTTTGAACACATTTTAACAAAAAAGCTCTCTAATCATTAGAATTTTTAGAAGTAAAAATTTTAAGCCTTTTTACTTCTATTTTTATATTTATCTAAAGAAAAGGGAACATTCCAACTTGAATGCTTTTGGGGGCAAATTTAATTTTAACTCAGAAGTTTTTATTTCCTTGTTAGCTTTTCTAACGAGTAGTAGTACCAAGTAGTTGTGTTTTCTCTAGAATTCTATAGGTTTATTTAGGTGGTCTACCTTGCATTTAAATAGTAGAAAAACAATACACAATTATATAATAATTACAATTGTATAGTACTGATAGCATAAGTTCCAATAGGCTAAGATAGCCAGTCAAATCAAATGACACATGAATTTCTGTTTCGTATTTCTACTTTCCATAAATTTGGTCATTTTAATTTGATGAAAAACAAAACATTTCACTATGTTATGAGATACGGTTGTATGTGTAGTGCTGGGTTTTTTTTTTGGCACCTAGCTTAACATGATACTGAATTACTCTGAACTGCATTTTGCATGTATAGAATAATTGTAAAATAGAAGTTGAAAAATGTGATCAGTCACTTTCATATTGTGCCTTAGGGAGGGAATGAACAGTGTGCAGTGGTTACATGCACTGGTGGCAGTGTTCTCGCCTCATAATGGCACCAGGTTAACTTGTCTTATTCCTTGTTAACTTCGTAAGGAATCAATGGCTTGTGGATAACGTGGTTTGATGTAGGAGAACTTGCCTGAAATCACCAGAGATCTCCTGATAAGTATGCAGTGACAACTGTAAGACCATCTTCTGAGATCATTCATTAAGTGCCAGCAACCTTCACCGGTCACGTCTGCTTCGCATTCAGTGCCATTTTATCAGTGTTGGTAATGTGTTGTGACAGTGCTGTTATGTCTAAGGAATGTCCTAAAATGACTAATTCACCTGGGTTGGGGCTTTAGAGGATTTGGACCAGTTTTCTACTTTTTACATTGGGCAACCTTTCATTTAAAACATTATTTCTTACAACACTGAGTGAGGCATCAGAGAGCATAATCCTGTACCATGTTCCATGGTTGACTAATTGGCTTGTTCTGCATGGTCGTGTATTTTGATTGACAGTTGGACACTTGGTGAGATCCTTATGGTAGCATCATAACCTGCTTCCCCTTAGGAAATGAAAGATGGTTCTCAAGAGGGAGAACTTTTTTTCTGTAGGCTTTTTTGCCTTGCATCTGTGAATATAAACAAAAAGAAAACTAATTCAAATCATTATTTTGAACACATGTAATCAAATGTGGGCCTCCTTCCAAAGGCAGCAATGCCAACTCTTATCAATATGTGTCCAAGAAAATCGGTGCCTATTTGAGAACCTGACTCATTTCTTTGACTTTTTGTTAGATAGCAGTTGGATTATTACTGGATCTAAGCTTTAAGGTCATGTTGGCTTAAAGCTCAACATTCAGAAAATGAAGATCATGGAATCTGGTCCCATCACGTCATGGGAAATAGATAGGGAAACAGTGTCAGACTTTATTTTGGGGGGCTCCAAAATCACTACAGGTGGTGATTGCAGCCATGAAATAAAAGACGCTTACTCCTTGGAAGAAAAGTTATGACCAACCTAGATAGCATATTCAAAAGCAGAGACATTACTTTGCCGACTAAGGTCCGTCCAGTCAAGGCTATGGTTTTTCCTGTGGTCATGTATGGATGTGAGAGTTGGACTGTGAAGAAGGCTGAGCGCCGAAGAATTGATGCTTTTGAACTGTAGTGTTGGAGAAGACTCTTGAGAGTGTCTTGGACTGCAAGGAGATCCAACCAGTCCATTCTGAAGGAGATCAGCTCTGGGATTTCTTTGGAAGGAATGGTGCTAAAGCTGAAACTCTAGTACTTTGGCCACCTGATGTGAAGAGTTGACTCATTGGAAAAGACTCTGATGCTGGGAGGGATTGGGGGCAGGAGGAGAAGGGGACAACAGAGGATGAGATGGCTGGATGGCATCACGGACTCGATGGACGTGAGTCTGAGAGAACTCCGGGAGTTGGTGATGGACAGGGAGGCCTGGTGTGCCACGATTCATGGGGTTGCAAAGAGTCAGACATGACTGAGAGACTGAAATGAACTGAAAGCCTTAAGATACCTTAAGTTAGAGCTGCATTGTCTAGTATAGTAGCCATAGCCATAAGTGGCTATCTAGATTTAAATTAAGGTTAAATATGAGCGGCTTTGTTGCTCAAATAGTAAGGAATCTGTCTACAGTGTGAGAGACCCAGGTTTGATCTCTGGGTCAGGAAGTTCCCCTGGAGAAGAGAATGGCAGTCCACCTCAGTATTCTTGCCTGGAGAATCCCTTGGACACAGAAGCTTGGAGGGCTACAGTCCATGGGGTCGCAGAGAGTGCACATGACTTGAGTGACTAATGCTTTCACTTTGACTTTTCAAAGTTAAATATTGTTAAAAACTCGGTTTTTCAGTCACAGTAGTCACGTTTCGGGTGCTCAGTATCCATCCATATGTGGCTAGGCGCTACAGCGCAGATTTCCAACATTGCAGAGTTTTGTGTTGGAAGACTCTGGACCTGTAGAGGTTATTGGACATATCAGTAAAGAACACCTTGCCTGCATGTGAGTGAGAATGAAGAAAACAAGGCCACGTGGTCAGTACGAGAAAGACATAGGCGACAGTTTCTAAAGTGTCTCCTGAGAGCCGAAGTTCCACAGCCAAAATTGTTTGGAAAGGCCTGCATATTTGCCTCTTCTGAGATTTGAAACTGAGCAAATGAGCAGTTTGCCTGGTGTTAGGTGAATTAAATCTTGTGAGTTTTAAAATTTTGTTTTGTGTAAGTAATACCTAATTTCTTAGGGGACTAACATTTTTTGGAATAATATTTAGGAAAGACTGACTAGAAGGATTTTGGTTAAATTTAAAGCTTATTTGTGTTAGTAAACTGCTGAAAAAGGCTCAGTGGGTTTTAGTCTGACTTAATAGACATGGAATGACACTTTTACTGGGGTTTGATCCGCTTGAATCTGGATGGGCATGTTGGGCACAACCAGAAGAGTATCTAGAAGGATGTGTCTCTGAGAGACTGACGTCGAGATGTTTACCCTAGAATGGATAAAATTGAAAACATGCATCATGCCATTTTCAAATCTTTGAGGTGCACTACTGTGGAAGAGAAGTTAGAGGCAAATTGGGTGGGAAGAAGTTACAGGGAGGTCGATTTCTACTCAGTAATAGAGCCCATTGCCCCAAAGTGGATAAAGCTTGTGCATGAGGTTGTGAGTTCAGGCCCCAGTATCTTTTCCCTTAGAATATTGCATTAGCTGTCTCTCTCTAATCTGGTTCACCCCCCCTGCCATCCAGCTTCTTCACTATTACCAGATCCATCTGACTAAAATGCAGCACTCAGCGGCTTAAAAATTTTAAACAAGAAGTATCTTCCCAGGGTAAAGTCCAGCTTCTTTGCCTGTCATGCAAAGCTTTTCACTGTTTGGCTCCTCCTGCCTCACAGAGTTCACTCCCCACTAGTATATGGTTCTGTGGAGTATGCCTGCATCATACTCAGATGACTTCACATGCCTACCTTTGTTGTCCTTTTTGTGAATACCTCTTCCACTTGAAAGAGTTTTCCATGTGTGTCTTTGCTGTGCCCAGGAAGGGCCTCAGAATCCTACCTTGCCTTATCTTTCCAATTTTGTCCCCTCCTCCACTGTTGTTCTGCAGCCACACGTTCTTTCTGTTCCTTGATAGACATGTTTCTTTATACTTCGGCACCTTATCCAAGCTGTTCCCTCTGCCTCCGCTTCGTTTCTCTGTCCTTTTTACTCACAGAACTCCCGCTTGTTCTCCTAGTCTCAGTTCTTAGGTCCACTTCCTTAAAGAATCTTCCTACAGCTCTAAGGTTTGATTAGCTGTTTTTCTGATGAGCAATTGTGTAGCATCTTGTCATCATCTTTGTGGAAACTATCCTGCAATACCTCTTGAGTATTCAATGTCTTATTCACTAATCATTCATTAATCTCGGTTCCTACCACAGTGCTTGACACACAGTAGGTGCTTAATAAATAATTGAATGAATGAATAAGAAAACAAAGCCTTGCCTTGTTGCCTCAGGAACTGTGCTAACCATTCCTGCTAGTAATCTTCCCTTGTAGTTTAAATCCTTGTATTATAAGATGCTCTCTGTGAATTGTGTATGTCGGGGGGAGGGACATGACGTGTGTGTGTGCTCAGTCATGTCCAACTCTTTGCGACCCTGTGGACTCTAGCCCTCCAGGCTTCTCTGTCCATGGGATTTTCTAGGTCAGAATACTGGAGTGGGTTTCCATTTCCTACTCCAGGGGATCTTCCTGACCCAGGGCTTGGACCTGCATCTCCTGTATCTCTTGCATTGGCAGGCAGATTCTTTACCACTGTGCCACCTATGGAAGATATATGTGTGTGGGGAGGGAGTGGCATTATCTCTTGCTCACTTTTGCATCTTCGCATATCTGGAGAAGAAACCTAGTTCCTTGTACATATCTGTCCTTACTACCCCTATCAAAAAGAGAGATATTAAAAAAAAATTAATAAGTTGTGATGTAGTTTTTAAAGTTTTTTTTTAGATTTTTGAAATTTTTATTGCCATGCTCCCAAAATATTGCCATGGCAGGTATTGTCTTAATAGTGCCCTCTGAGAAATGTATGTTCAACATATAAGGAATCTATATTCTAGTGGTTTGTAAATGCATGATTTTCAGTAGGCTTTATTGGACTTATCATAAGCTTATATTGTTTTAGTCTTGTAGGAAAAAATGTTTTCAGTACTTTAACTGATTAAGTGCAAAAGTTAATTTTATGATGATAAAAGTTAAGTAGGCAAGTGATTTAATATATAGAGTTTAATTTTACTAGTCCTTTTTTACAACCATGCATGTATTCCCTAAATCACAGTATTTTATTGAGATGTAATTTACACATCATAAAATCATTTTAGGTGTGCAATTCAGTAATTTTTAGTAAATTTCCAGAGTTGTGTAGCCATAATCAGAATCGAGGTATTTTAGTGTTTTTTTTTTTGGATTTTTTTAGAAAATGATAAACCACAGTATTTTAAAGAATAAATATCTGACCCCCCCGCACCCCCCCCCCCCCCCCGCCTTTTTCTTCCTCTTCCAAATCCCAGTTGGAGGTTCCTCTCTCAGAGACCCGTGGCTTATTAATACATTCCTAGTGGCTCCTTACTTGGTGCTACTGATAGAAAGTTCAGACTGGGAGTTTGTATCTGAGTGAGCATCTTGAGCAGCGAGACTGATCACAGGACTCTTGCTCCTCCAGATTTACTGGGGCTAGAGTGGCTGTCACCACTTGTGGTGAGGCCACAGAGGAGATCGGCAGGAAGTGGGAGAGGAAATGAGATGTGGGTGGAGTGGGATTAGAGGAGCAGATGGGGAAGGGGAAGAGAAGAGGAAGAGAGGACAGACATAATGGGAAAGCCATCATGGTTCTAAGAAGATGTGAAAACTTGCTGTATCTTGTGAACCAGAGAGCTTATATGTTAAAATTTGAAAATGGAAAAACGGTGCCTCTTTGGGTGCACTTGTGAGAGTATTTTGGGTTTTCTTCCTCCAGTGTACATTGTTTTATGATCGTTTGCCCTTCCTGCTGCTGCTTTAGGGTGTGATACAGTCTTAATGTGTGGCTGAGTGAGCAATGTCAGTGTTTCTGGTGCTTTCAGAACTCACACGGGAGGGTGCATTCTTTGTCTTAAGGAGCCCCTGTTGAAAAAGTCCTTAAGTGCCATATGATTCACAGTTGTAAGCAGAAATAGGGAAGTAAAATCCTGAACTACAGGTAAAGTTCAGTTGTGGTATTAGCCCATGGCCATTGCCATGACAGAAAAGGAAGGAGTTGAATCATGACTTCCATTGTCATTTTAGCTTTTTAGCAAGAGTTTCTATAAAAGCATCTGATGTCAGTGTTACGGTTCACTGGTGTGTTTCTGGTTTTCTCAGTAAATGTACCTGATTTTAATGCCAAGTCAGAAAGATATCCCCACTGCCTAAGGCATCTTTGCTCATCTTGGCAGTTGGAATCCAGTTTATGAAACAAGAGTTGAGCAGTCTTCATGGTAGGAAGGCCCTAACAGGATGTGTGTTCTGCATCTCTCTCTCATGGAACTGTTCTTTGAATACTTAATGTGAAGGAGATGATATCTCAGTTATATGGAAGTGTTTAAGTAACGTACAGAAATGGCACAGGGTAAGAGCTTTTAAAAACTTGAGTTTAATGAATGAGTGCATGAATGGAATGAGATATGTGTGTTGGATAAGTGTACCTGTATTCCTTTGGCTTTCAGTTTCTTTGAAGTTTTGAGCAGCCATTGTTGAGTGTTGGAAGGTAAAAGGTAGAAAATACCATAAAAAATTTTTGTCCATAAATTCACTTTGAGTATAGCTAATTCCCAGGATCTTCTGCAGGGTTTTTGTTTGTTTGCTTTTTCTACTTTCCAAGTGCTACTAGTTTTCACTATGCTGACAATCCGATTTATCCTAAATCTAAATATGAGCTCTGTGCTTGGCACATGGAAGCTGTTCAGTAAACACATATGATATGGTCATGTAGTCTTCAGAGGAGAATAACTATGATTGGCCATTTTTATCACCTATGCCTCTCTGTTCCCTCTAGTGTTTTCATGAATCTTTAGGATTTTTACTTTCAGAGAAAGAGGAAAGTGAATTATTTCACTTTGGCAAATATTTTGTTTTAAAGATGGATGGAAATATCTATCAAGATTTGGGGGATTGCTTCTGAAGCTCTTTTTTGGAAATAAACTTTTGCAACTAAAAAAATAAAGGTATAATGCACTGATCTATTATTTGACAATTTTCTTTGCGTTATTCATGGGCATAAAATAAAGATTAGGAAATCAAGAGTGAAGACACCACATGTAGATAAACTAAAGCAGTTTCCTTTTGCACATCACCTCCCACACTACCATCCTACTCAGCTGGGAGATGGAAATAGTGGTCACCAAGTTTATCCCAGTAACTGTGTATTTGGGGACTTTGGAATGTAATATTAGGTAGGTCACATAGAACTGATGGCCTTGCTCTTTCTGTGCATTAAGTAGTATGATAGCTGAGCTTCATAAGCACTTAAGATCAGTAGAGAAATTAGTATGTTTCTCAACTGGAATCAACCAAAAGAAGACTCTGCCCAGCCACACAGAGGAGTGCCTGTTTCACAGCACAGTCTCTGGCTCTTCATGTACTAAACCGAGTTGAAAGAAGTACAGGAAAGACCTATTTTAGACTGAATTGAGTATGTACTAGAGTGTTCAAGTGTATTTAGTTGGGAATAATATTTACATTGTGGGGTACTTGTATAAGTACTCGTGTATGTCCAGGTATGAGTGCCTCCAGGCAGAGACTTCTACGGTATTTAACTATTCTTATATTAGAAAAATGACTAAAATCAGATATTGCTCTTTCTCTTTAGAGTTGAATCGTGGTCAGAGGGATTTTCCTATACTCTCCATTCTATGTTTTCAAAAGAAAAATAACTTTAGGATTTTAGTTTTCCTATTGCATTTAAAAGAAATACCTGAAATCCTTAAACTTTACTGCTGGCAAGAGTTGTACATTTTAAATATCTTTTAAATATGCAGCCCTTCCTGACAGAAATAAAAATACGAGAAGTAAAAATACGAGCACTTTTTCACGTTTACAGAAGAAACAAACATTGAAGTCTGTGTGTCCTTCTAGTGTCTTCTCTAGCAAATACCAGGTGGAAACTTAAAAATAAGTGCTTATAGGAAATATTTTCAAAACATATTTTTTGTTGGTGGCAAAGAGTAAGGGGATACAGAGAAAGCAGGTGGGATGGGTTGTTTTATTTTGTTAGTATATTGGAAGATGTTGGGTCACTACTGACTCGAAAGTACGATTTAATTGCTTCTATCAGTTGTAAGCGAGCATCCTTCATGGGGGCGCAGGGATGATCCCTGCGATTGGATGTCCAGTTACTCCTCAGCTCTGTAGAAACAGAGGTACCCTAGACAGTTAGTCTTCCACCACTCGGGGCTTTTATTTGAATATGGAGACCCCCTGAATCCTGTTTTGCATGTGATTAACGTTAGAGGACATGTTAGGAAAAGCTGTTCTTGACCGACCAGAAAGCAAATAATCGTATTCTGTTTCTGATCTTCATTTATAGCACCAGCAACAAGTGGTGCAGGCTGTGGAGCGGGCCAAGCAGGTGACCATGGCAGAGCTGAACGCCATCATCGGGGTACGTGGCCTTTCCATTTTGGCTCTGATCACCTTAGCATTTGCACTGGCTCTCGCGCGCTCTCTTTAAGTTTTGTTCAGTCGAAGAGGCAAAAGGCAGTAGAGGATCACACAGTGAGATGGAGCACTTTGCCTTCAGTCTCACAAAGCTTGATGGCTAACTCAGAAACTCTGGACACATTCTCACCAACTCCAGTTGACATTTTCCTGAAAATTCTTCCCCTAGGGAGACTGGGTAGTTCTTTTTCATAGTATTTCTTTGCTTTGCAATCAACCTGTCACTAGCCTATTGCCAGTCAAAAGACACAGATTGCCCTAATATTAAAATGACCTGATTTCTTTTATCTTTCCTCAAATATAGATTGTCTTAATATCATGTGTAGTGAAATAAAATATACATTTTCATCTCTCTGCTGCTCTTCCTCCCCTTTGATGAATGGTTCTTAGACTAGTGTCCATTTGTAGTAAAAATGATAGATGAACTTTATAGCTTTTTGCAAAATCAGCAGCCCAGTTGGAAAATCCCTCATGGTACCAGTGACATTGCTTAGAAATCCTGCTGGAATTCATGGGCTTGAGCAGTTACTCCAATTCCACTTACATTTTTGTTCTCCTCAGTTAAGGTAATCAGTAATAAAAAGGTGCTAAAACTTAGAAAGGCAAGAAACCCTAGCTGAAAAAAGCACAATATTCACATCTCTGTTTATGCAGCTGTTAGGAGTGGTTCTGTAGGTTATTTTAATGAAGACATGTCAACTGTACTTTCCTCTTTCTGCCCCTCCCCCACCCTACCCCAATACTTTCTTTTGTGTATAGATTATACACAAAAGTCTTTTCTCTTTTTTTGCCCTCAGTGTATCAAACACACTTTGAAATGCTAATTATTCCATTTACTTTCATTAAAATTCAAATTGCTGAGTGAAGATGCGGATAAGGGTCGTCTGATAATCAATCTGAAGTGAAGATATTGCTTCAATTATGCCTCTGTCTTTTAACAAGGAAATCAGAACTCTGGGATGGCTGCCGATGGTGGTGGAGCTATAGTCTGATTGCAACTTGTTTTTTAATGGGCTATTTTGAGCTCTATTTTGTGTCCCTCTGACCACAAGAAAATACTGGTAATAGATTAGAAGGCATAGTAAATGGAGAAGAGTAACCTTTATTTCCTAGGAAGTGCCCCTTGGAAAGAAGAGGATGAATCACAACAAGCCATGTAGAGACTCGTTTCTTGTACATTTTCTGTGTTCCGGGGGTAGGGGAGAGATGAGAGATGAATACATTTCACAATTAGTTTTTATTTCCAGAAATTCCAGATAATGGCAATGTAATAATTTTTTTTTTTTTTAAACACTGAGAAAGCTTGAATTTTCACGTTAGCGTATATGTACATACCAGCTGTGTTTGCTTGAAGCACTTGTGTTCCTGTTGGGATATAGTTCTGTTACCAAATCTCTCAAGGTTACTCGGCATAGAACCTGTTTTTCCCACCTGCCATCCTATCTCCTGTCGAAGGAGAGAATGTGTGGGTGAGGACCCATAGGAGAGCCTCCTGGGTCATTTCTGGTGTGGTGTTTATTTTTATGTGAACTTCTGAAATACTGATAGCTAGCCTGCCTCATGTCTGGTGGGCAGCCTTTTCTGGAATGCTGTTTTGTTTCTTTTTGAGTCTTGTTAGTTGCTGTCTGTACAGTGGCGAGATTAATCTAAATCAAAACTGCATTGTTTTGTGTTGGATGTTGCTTAAAGATATGAGGGAAGATATAAAAGCAGAACAAGTTCCCTTTCTTTCATCACATCAAGTATATTTTTAACACTGTTTTATATCTATTTCATTTTTACATACTTTGTTTTGAATGGGATGGCAAATTGCCTTTTCTCAGGCAGATGATGATTTATTAGACTGTAGCTGAGTAACTGACAGACATATTGTGCATATATTGGTTTAATTATTAAAGCTAATTTCATTTAGTGACCTAAAAACTTACATGAAGAACTAACTCAGTAGAGCTTCACGCTGTCAAAGCAGTGTGTGCTGTAGTTTGTGGATCTGGTGGCAATTCCAAATTATTTGTATCTGAGCTGAAAATGGAATCAAAATCACATAATCTGACTATTCTGAAAAACAGATTGCAGAAATAGAAAAGCAAAACCAGCAGTTTTGGGAAATCACAAACCAAGTACAAAGGGAAGAGCCTGATCACAACCAACTCACCTGATGCATTTCTGTGGCTACTGTTCTTTTTCTTTGTTTCATCCCTTCTTAGTGCCTTGTATCCAGTACCTTTCAGAGTTACAACATTGTGTACCTTTAAATGCACCTGCTATTCTGTGCCCCGTTAGGCATGGCTGTGTTGTGAGGTGGTGATATTTTGACCTGCTGTCTGTCAAAAGTGATGAGGGGTCAGTTTTAGATTTTTGTGACTTAATTTTTTAGGTAGTCAACAGTGATTTTCAGCACCAAGGGAAATTTCCCTCCTGAGAGGCAAAGACCCATCTAAGACTCTGCAGACCTTCATTTATTTGCCACTGCATACGTATCTGTTTTATATGTAGGCACACCATCCAGACAAGCTCAAATGTTCCCCAATTTAATGAAATCTGATGAAGCACCTTTTTAACTCTGCAATATTATTCTACCTTCGTTGGTAAATGAGCCAAACCAGTGATCCATGCAGTTTAAATGCAAAAAGCTGAAGTGAGCCTGAAACCTGGAGAGGCGGCTTGTTCTCTTGACAATAAGCTAGTTGTGTTTAATGGAATGAAACACAGTTATAATGATTTCTTTCACAGGTCATGTTCAGTTTAAAACTGTTGATAGATTGAAATAAGTTAAATATCATTCATCTTTTATTTATAAGGAAAAAAAAATAAGGGAAAGGCCTGTGTTGCTTTCTATAGTTAATATTTCCTGTTTTGCTTTGAACCGTTCGTTTTTCACATTTCCTCGAAGCTTTCCCAGAGTTCCTCCAGACAGGCTGTGGGAATGCTCTGCGTCAGTTGGATCATGTCATGTGTCCTGCTAGCCACTGTGTTTTTAAATTAGAATCTCTGTAAGATCACACTGTTGGAACAACACACAAACTTTAGTTTTAAATCAGTAATATGATCTAATTAGAAATGATGTTTTCATTTCCTGTATTATTAAATTGAGTCATCTGATTGTCTTAAAATATTTTTTAAATCCATTACATTATATAATCAGCACATGCTGTGTGAATAATAAAGGAGGCTAAGTTGGAACCTCATAAGAATTTCACCAAAGAAACTACCATTAAGAAAAAAAGTTTTGTCAGTATGGACATTGGAAAAGAAAATGTTTGGCCTGTAAAAATAGGAAATGGGATTCCTCTGGATTCCTTCCTCCACTTTTTTAACCTTTTTACGACAGAAATGATATGAAATACGCATTTTTTTAAAAAAGCACACCCCCTTAAAAATCCTTAAGAACAGGTATGCCATGGTGTTGTAGGAAAATGCAGTTTAGCACAAGAAATGCTGAACCTCAATTTTTAGCAGTGACATTTTAATGATAGGAAGTCTGCAAAATTATTTGCCATCAATTGTGAAGGCAATAACAAGCCTTGGTGGTTTTTCACACTCTCTGTGTTAAGTGCTTTCAGAATGACAGCGTAAACTGTGTTAGAGAACTCCAAGGAAGTAAAACTGATTAAAATGTTCATGCTTGAATGGTGCTGATGGAATAGTTCATTTGGACTTTCTCTACCTCCTGCAGCTCAAGCTGAAATATTAAAATTCAGTGGATTTAAATCTCTCTCCTCTCAGCTCAGGAAAAAAACATTACATTTTAATAGGTTTTAAACCCATAATTCATTGGTTTGGAGCAGCACTATTAAATCTATTTAAATATTACTTGTATTACTAAGGAAATGATTTAAATGACTCTGCCTTTACCATCCTATGTATTTGAGTTAGTTAAAAAAAATAAAGACAATACACAGGGTTTTTTTTCCCTTCATCTTAGCATTTTGTTTTATGGTCCTTGTCATATGATTGGCTCTTAAATTATACACACACACCCCTATATGCATTTCAGATTGGCATTATGGCACGACGTCTTGCAGTATAACAATTTTAAAATGGTATATCTTGCTTTTTCCATTAGAGATTTAAAAACAGCCATTTTAAGTTTCAGAGACTTTTAGATCCACCATTATGATAGTTTCCCTTGTTGTCTTTATAAATTAATTAGCCATTAGGCAAAAAACACCCTGATAGATAGGAATATGTGTATATATTAAAAATATGTGTATATGTGTTTTCCCCTCCTTTACATCACAGCCTCCAATAGCACAAAATTTGAGATAGAAATACACCTACTCTTTTTTCACAAAAGCAAAATTTGAAGTATCTGAGAGCTGTACTTTTTCTCTTCTGTGTTTGCTAAGAAAGGGCTTTCCAGGGGTATTGTTAATCTTGCAGTGGTTATACTGTTAACCCTTTTGGCGCAGATATCTCCGCAATGCGGAAGCGTTGTTATCCTTCCTGGGCCCACCTTACCCTCATACCCTCCTTATCTACCTTTCTCTCTAGTCATTGCCATCACAGATTTTTTTCTGTGGCTTGGCAACACCTCTCTCCTCAGCTGACTGGGAGGCTCTTGTGTTTGCCCAGTCCTTACTGTGGGGAATCCACTTTTCACTTCTGCGTGTGAGTGTGAGGGAGTTTCTCCCCGCTATGGGATCATCCCAGACCCAGTCAGTGGAGTGCTTCCCTCCTCTCCATTTGTTGGGTGATTTTGAGGTGCATTCTGCACCTGTTCCTTCACTGAGGGTTCCAGCTGGATGGAGCTCAGTTGCCTGAAGTAGAGATTGACTACCTTGTTTTGAGGTTCCCTCCTTCCCTGATCACTTTGCCCAGAGCCACTCCTGTTCTGGAATCACTTCTCCAGATGCAGCCATGCCTTGTCCTGGAGGATCTAAGAAGCTCAGTATTTGACCTCATAGGCCTCAACCTCTTTAAGGGGGCTTTCTGGTATAGGCAGACAATTGAACTGAAGTGCCACAGTCTTAGTTTGTTTTCTGATGTGAGTTCTATGCATGAAACATTTTTTTTTTTTAACATCTCGGCTTTTGCCTTATTTTTTAAATGACTACTTTTCAATGAACTGACAATAACTGAAAGCTACTTTTCAGTGAGCTTCCCTTTCTTGTTATTCTCCTATCTGATTACTGTTGGGTATTTTCTAAATGTATATAATATGGAATAAACTTAAAAACAAGCTATAAAATAGATTTGTGTTTTATCAGAGATTGTTATTCTTGTTATTCTAGCTTTGTCATTACTTGACAGTGTGCCTGGAGCGTAAAGTCTTTACTAAAGTGCTGGCCATTGGCTGCCTGATGTACACAGATTGATGGGATTAAGGTTGGGGTAGGGGGTTGGTCTTCTGCAGTTGTAGGGCTTTGCTTATCTGCTCTTGCAAAGCATGATAAAAATATGATTGTACCTGAGTCAAAGAAAGCAGTTTTAACATCATTCTACACATTTCTCCATCTTATATTGGTATGTCTGCCCTCACTTTTTTTTTTTTTAAACTTGTTCATTTATTGTGGATCAGGGGAATGTGTTACTGAGTGATGTAGCTATAATCTAATCTTTGTGCTATAATTTGATGAGGCTCTAAGAGGCAGTAATTTCCTTTCATAACAAAGACTCTCATATATTTAAGTAATTTTTAAACTCTCTCTACTTCAGAACTCTCTAAAAAACCTAGAGAAGGAACAGAATTTCTGATTTGTGTTTATGATATGCACTCTGTTGATTTCTGTTACAAAGCTTCTCTAGAAGAAATTTCTAGTTAGTCAGTTTTGTTTTTATTTGTTGTTAACCGGACATGCTACTGTTCTGCTGTTGTTGCAAGAGAAGCCCTTCACTCCCTCCTTTCCCCTAATAAATGCATTTCCGTAGCTCCAGGTAGAGTTAGGCAAACAGTGTTAGAGGAGCTGCAGAATGTGTCTGGGTGGTTACATGTGACTTAGCTTAAAGCACGTGGGCTTTGGCTTCCACTAGAAGAGAGTGGAGTTACCCATATGCCTTTCATTCACACCAGTGCACAGCGGGTTGAGTCTGTGTTGGGGTCCAGAGGACTAGGTGGAACTGTGATACAGAAAAGATTTCACTCAAGGCAGTTTGCAAGCTTGCACATTCTTATTCCTTTATTATTGGTTGAGAAGTGAAAGTGTTAGTTGCTTGGTCATGTCCAGCTCTTTGCACCCCAGGGACTATAGCCTGGCGGGCTTCTCTGTCCATGGAATTCTCCAGGCAAGAAAACTGGAGTGGGTAGCCATTCCCTTCTCCAGGGGATCTTCCCAACCCTGGGATTGAACCAGGGTCTCCTTCACTGCAGAAGAATCTTTACTGTCTGAACCACTAATGAAGCCTCTCTCCACCCTGGGTCCCCTCCTCCCCCTACCAAGTTTTGCTTCCGCTTTTCTAGTTCTTTTACTGACTTCTTCCCAGTAATGTTTCTACAAGCAGCATCACCAGCTAACTCCCATGTATAGCCAGACCTTTTCCTTCGTAGACCCAGCCTGCCTTGTGTCTTCAAAGCTGGGAGAGAGAAGGCAGGCTCCCCACCAAACAGGCAAGTAGAGGATAGATGCCTTAGACTAAGTTTTAAGGACTGTTGGTGTGTGTCTTCCTCAAAGCTCTCTAGGATATCAATCTACTTAAAAATACATTTGTGATCTTATCTTCTAAGGATTTTTGTGAAAAGATGGAAACCTTTTATAAACTAGTAAGAATAATTTAATCATTACATCAAGTTGTTCATTTGTTGCAGCCTATCAAAGAGGCACATTTCATTTTTTACTTTGAGTATTTTTAAATGTTTTCTGAAACATGTTCTGAAAAGATCCTCGGATTACATTTAAATCATCTTACTAAGATTTTCGGATTTGTAAACTTTTTGATTTCACATTTTACCACATGTAAATCAATTTTATTAGCACATTTTAATTTCGGTAAAATGTTAATGTCCAAGGACAGCAAAATAGAGAAACAAGCAATAGAAAACATGGTAAAAATTAGGCTGCATTTATTTATAAATTTGTATTGTTTTTAATATTTGAAATAGGGAACATTACCTACTCAATATTATGTATATTTTTAGATATTAAGGTACAATTTACATAAAGTAGAATTTATCCTTTAAAGCTTATAGTTTTATGCATTTTGACAATCCAATACGGTCATGTAACGACCACCGCTATCAAGATACAGAATATTTCTTTCCTGCCTTGCTCTGCCATCCCAAATCCCCTTGTTCTTTGTGGTCAGTTCTTTTTCCTACCCTAGTTCTGGCAACTGCCCATGATGTTTTTTTTTCTCCCAAAATGATCCTTTTTGATACTGTCATATAAATGAAATTATGCACTATGTAGCCTTTTGAGTTTTCATTTTCACTTAGCAAAATACATTTGAGATTTGTATATGTGGTTTCCTATATTGGCAGTTAGTTTGTTTGTATAGCTGAATAATATTCCATTGTATTAATATACCGGTTTGTTTTAGCCACTCATCCCTTGAAAGGGACAGTTGGCTTATCTCCAGGGTTTGGTGATTGTGAATGAAGTGCTGGTAAATTAACATACGGAGTTTTGTAAATTTTGTTGTTTTCCCCAGAAGTCATCATGGTTAGTATATGTTTAAAGTAAACTGAAATGGTCTTGTTCTTGTAACTGACACAGTTTCCCAAAATGACCATTCTGTTTTTCTGTCTCTCTAATATGTACAAGAGAACCTTTGCTCCACGTTCTCTAGCACCTGGCATAGAAGCTTTGGGGCATTTTCAGACATTTCCAATAGGTATATAGTAGTACTCGTGTTCTTGTGCATTTCCCTAATAGCTAAAGATGTTGAGTGTCTTGTTGTGCTTACTTACCATCTCTGTATCTTCTTTGAAAAGTATCTGTTCAAATCTTTGCCTATTTTTCTTCAGTCCGTTTTTTTAATCATTAATGAGATTTTTTAAAATTATTCAACATAAGTACTTTATCTATTTTTCAAATATTTTCTCCCAATCTGTAGTCATCCTTTAATTTTTTTTGTTAGTGTCTGTTGAAGAGCAGGAGTTTTTAATATTGTCTAATTTATGACTTTTTTTTTAATGAGTCTTAACTTTCGATGTTGTTTCTCAGTAACTTTTGCCTCACCCAAGGCCACAATATTTTTCTCTTATGTTTTCTTGTAAAAGTTTTACTTTTAGAACCATGATCCAGTTTTAGTTAAATTTTGTTTATGGTGTAATAAGATATGGGGATTTGGGTTGAGTTTCTTTTCTTTTTCTTTGCCCTAGATGAATATTTAATTCAATTGTTCCCACACCATTTGTCGAAACTCTATTGATTATATTGTGTGGGTCCATTTTCTGGACTCTTATTTTGTTCTATTAGACTGTGTGTCTTTTTTGGGGTTTCTTTTGCCAGTGATGACACTGTCTTGATTTCTGTAGATTTGATTATTGATAATTCCCTAGTTCATTTTGTGTTTTTGTGTGTGTGTTCTTTCTTGATTGCCTTCTTTCCCAGTACCCCTCAGAACTCTAGCCCTTAACTGTCAGTATCCAAGAGACTGGCTGATGGATGAATGTGAAGAATCCACGCTCAATAGCACAACTTTATCTCATTTAAAAAATGGTGTCTGTTCTGCCTCTAGACTTGTCCCTCTGAGATGCCTGCTTCTGCCATCTCCCCCGTCCCCAGGGGGAGGACAGGTCTGTGCTGTACTCGTGCTGGTCTCCTGCAACTTCCTCTTGATCGGGGTTCTTGTTTGTGCGTCTGTCTTTGTCTTCTTCCTCCTGCACACAGCAGCCAGAGTGGTCTTTTTCTAAAATATTAATTGGATCTTATTGCTCCCCTGGTTATAGTTTGTCTCTGATGGCTGTTTATTTTGGTTAGAATGAAGTCTGAATTTCTTACTGTGGCCTGCAAGTCTCTGTGTGAGCTGACTTTTCACCTACCTCTTTGATTTCACATACTCTTCTCTCTGTTCATGTGACTGTCTTTCAGCCCCATTGGTCTCTTTCTTCCATCCCTGGCCACCCCAGGCATCTTCCTGACTGAGTGATCATGCATCAGCTCTTCTACCTTCTAGAAACCCCGTCTTCCACATCTTGACGTGGTCTTCCTCATGCTCCTCTTTAAAATCTCAGCTTAAATGTTACCTCCTGAGAAAGGACTTCCCTAGCTGGCAAACGTTAGTAGCTCTTTCACACCCAATTCATTCTCTGTAAAGTAGCCTGTTTTTATTTTTCTCAAAGCTTTTACCATTTATTTGTTCACGTGTGTTTGTGAATTTCCCTTCACTGGCAGGTGGGATCTTGTTCCCTTTTATAGTCATGGTGCCTAGAACAATATGGAGCTCATTGTTTTCAGTGAATATTTGTATGATACTCATAACTGTTCAGTAAACATGCAATAATTTATTTAATAACTGTTCAGTAAGTATTTGTTAAATGAGCAAATATTCTATTTTGACCTAGCATTTTGGTTTTTTGCCCCATAATTTTAAGCCAAGATTGAGAAGAAGGGAGTATGGACTCATTAGAAATACATAATCCTGTGTGTCACTTGTAGGGAATCTTAGGAATTTCATTTAAGAGTATTTTCATCCTATAAATGAAAACTATAGAATTCAGGGCTGGAGATAATAGCCACAAAAGTACTGTCCAGTTTTCAAACATTGTACAGTTTGTAAGCCTGTTTGTTTTGATGACTGTGACATTTTTATTTTAGAACTTGAGGGACTTTTGTGTCAGCTATTTCTCTAGATTAGCATGTCTATCCTTATATTCTTCTCCCTCAAAGGATAATTATAAATAGGCATTTATGGAGTATTTGCTTTGTGTCAGTACTGTGCTTAGCGTTTGCAGACATGATTTTGTTTAAGCTTCATAGCCACTCCGGGTGGAAGGGAATATTATTGCCCTAGCTTTACAAATAGTGAAACTGAAGCTCTGAAGGGGTAAGTTTTCTGAAGGCCACACAGGGAGGAAGTGGCAGAACTGGGGACCAAACTTAGACTGATTTCAGAACGCACCCATTTAACCATTTTGTTACACTTGTCCCTTATTCGTTCCCTCGACTCTTGTTTGACTCTGGGATCAATAGGCTCTTTATCTTGAGATCCAGTATAGTATTGTCCAGTGTTTAGTGTCCAGACTTCAGTGAGGAAAGTGAAATCTGGTGTGCCTGATACCCACACTAATCGGTTAGGCTAAGTTGAAGTGTCTGTAGTCCCACATATTGGTTGAATACTCCTGACTCATACTATGTTTCTTCATGTCTGTTGTAACTTCAGTTTCAGTTCAGTTGCTCAGTCGTGTCTGACTCTTTGCGACCCCATGAACTGCAGCACGCCAGGCCTCCCTGTCCATCACCAACTCCTGGAGTTTACACACACTCATGTCCATTGAGTCGGTGATGCCATCCAACCATGTCATCCTCTGTAGTCCCCTTCTCCTCCCACCCTCAATCTTTCCCAGCATCGGGGTCTTTTCAAATGAGTCAGCTCTTCACATCAGATGGTCAACTTATCTACAACATCTACAACATGGGGTGTTGTAACTTAATGTCACATATAAGAACTGAAAGTTGTCATAAACACCACTACCAAGACAAGTATTTTTAACCTAGGTCTTTGGATCTTGGATTTCATGCTTGGCTATCAAGCTGTCCATTAGCTTCCTGAAGCAGTGGCAGAATTGTGTGTTGGGGGTTGTGAAAGATGTACATTGTCCAGAGAAGAAATTTTTGTCTTAGGTTCACAAAAAGTCTTCAACGACTTTGTTTGAGCCTATGTTTTAGCAAGAATCAAAAACTGCGCAAGAGCGTGATACAGTACTGCACTTTTTTGGTAAGAGTGTAGACATAAGGCAGTTGTCTAGAGCATCATAAGGAGACATTGCTGCGTAATTGTTCAGAAACTTGTAAATCAGAAGTTACACTGAATTTGTTTCTAAATAGTGCCCAGGGGATGAGGGAGTTTCTTGAACTATTGGTGGGTAAAAAAAAACCAAAAAAACTGCATTGTGTTGATATTGTCATAGGTATTGTGGAAAATAAGTTAACCACATTAAACACTTAATCTTGAATAATGATAATGACGGCTTGGGATTTTTTTTTTATTAGGAGGGATTAACTGGAGCCAGCAGCTACCTTCACGTAACTGTATCAAAAGAAAATGCAGGCATGTAAATCTTTGAGAATACTTTATTAGTCTCCTGTTCATACATGCATCTTTTAAAGTTCGGAGGCTCAATGATGACTAAGAGCTGGTCCCTGCCTCTTGGTCCCTGTGCTGGTGATTTCATGGGATGGGTAGATCCACAGAGGGATAAGTCGTGTTTATGCAAAGTTATAAATCAAGCACATGGGGTTACCAATTAGGATAGAAGTTAACCATTGAAAGCAAAAGCCTCCAAGTAAGCTCATCAGAGGAAGTAGTGGGTGAGGGAGGGGGATAACTTCTGGAGGACCACAGCAGAGGGCTGGACCAGTAGTGTGTGTGTGTTGGTCCCTCAGTCCGACTCTTTGTGACCCCATGGACTGTAGCCCGTGAGACTCCTCTGTCCATGGATTCTCCAGGCAAGAGTACCAGAGTGGGTTTCCATGCCCTTCTCCAGTGGGTCTTCCTGACCCAGGGATGGAACCCAGGTCTCCCACTTTGCAGGCAGATTTCTTTACCATTTGAGCTACCTGGGAAGCCAGTAAGGAGGATATAAGTAACTTAGAATGTATAGAGTTTGCTGGGAGAGTTGGGGGACTCCTATTTTTGAAATTATCTCATTCCTTTATGAGAAACCATGTACTTTTTCTCTCATTTCTCCATCTTGAGAACAATTTTATCCATCCTACTTGGGAAAAACTGCTGCACTAGATCTAGTAATATTGCAGACTTAAATGATGATGTTGATCTAATAAGCAAGGCCTAGAGCTAACCCTATCCCCTAAAGCTTTTAAGTAAAACTGAATGGCACGTTTTTGAATCCTTTTTAAGGCAGCTCTGTGGCTGTTCTGTTCTATGAGTCTCATGCATTTTTTTCCCTTGACAGATTCAAGTAAAGGGGGAGAGTTTATCTCAGTGCCCAGGTTGTCTTCTGTGACTGACAGGGCCAGGGCCATTGTGATCCCTTAGCAAAGTGGCAGTCCTGTGTATATTTTTTTATTTCCCCAGATGTTTCTCTAGGTTGACCCAAAGCAATTTATGGACACAGTTAATATCTGAGAAAAAAAACTATGGAGGGCAGGAGTACAATTCAAGCTGCTGTCTACCTGGGTTGAAAACGCAAACGTTGTTTTAAGGTTTCTTTCAACTTGTATCCTCAAATGGTCTACCAAGCAAAGATAATGTCAAGGCAACTTTTGTGGTTGTTTCTTCAGGCTGAACCTGTGTCCTACTCTTGGAAGCTAAAACATCCAGGTGCTTCATTCAGCCTTCCTTACAGATGAGCTGTGGGGCATTAACCCTGTCCAAGGCAATGAGATGTAACGAGATGCCTTTCCCCTCGGCCTGCTCTTCAACAGAAAGACCCATAAAGAGAAAATTGCCCTTTTTCTCTGCTTTACCTTGATTGTGTAAGGGCAAGTTAATGTTCAGTGTTGCAGCAGCCTTTTTGGGGAAAATGGCATGTGAGAGGGATCAGGAAAACCAGAGATGTTGACCCAGAGCGTTGATACTGCTATCATTCAGCCAACCCTAAACTTGTTATGTGAGAAATAAAAACCCTATTATTAGGCCATTTTTATCTGGGTGGTCTATAGTTTGCAGAGGAACTGTCTTAACTGATGTACTGTTGAACCATGGTGACTGTCCATACATATCAGACAGAATTGGCAGCCTCACCTTTAACATTTGGGGGACCACTTAAATGAACTCTAATATCTATACAATGGCATGTACTATACAGCCATTACAAGTGATGTAGTCAAAGCATTATTTAGGGGTCTGGGAAAATGTTCTCTGATACACTGAGTAGGAAAATAATAATTTTAAACTACAGATAGCATGATAATATTATTTTTGTTTAAAATCTTATATATTCATTGAAAAAATGCTAGATGGACTCATTAACATTATAGTTTCCTTTGGGTGGTACGATTATATGTGACTTGAAGTTTCTTTCCATTCTGCTTGTTCACATTATACATAATTCTAATCTTAAAAAAGCTATAACTGTGAACCAAAAACTACTCTATAAAGATATTAATTAAAAATTAGAAAGATTGTACTTATAGGTTGATTTCTCCTCTCTTCTGATCCATGTGAATAAATAGTACAACCATCTACCCAGTTGCTTGGGGCCCATCTTTGCTTTGGAAGCCCAGGTGGCACAGTGGTAAAGAATCTGCCTGCCAGTGCAGGAGACACAAAAGACGCTGGTTTGATACCTGGGTCAGGAAGGTTCCCTGGAGTAGGAAATGGCAACCAACTCTAATATTTTTGCCTGAAAGCTTCCTGGACAGCAGGGCCTGGTGGGTCCATGGGGTTGCAAAGAGTCGTACACAACTGAGCACTCTCCACATATCTTTGCAAGGTATCTTGAATTTCTCCTCCCCTTCTCTTTCCGTGTGTATGTGCGTGCTTGATAGTCATGTCTGACTCTTTGCAACCCCATGGACTGTAGTCTGCCAGGCTACTCTGTCCAAGGAATTCTGTCCAAGGAGTTTCTAGGCAAAAATACTGGAGTGGGTTGCCATTATCTTCTCCAGGGAGTCTTCCTGACTCGGGGATCAAACCTGCATTTCTTGGCATGTCCTGCATGGCCAGGTCGGTTCTTTACTAGTTGAGCCACCAGGGAGGCCCTCTCCTTCTGTAACCATGTCTTTTAGTGCCGTCTCCAGAATAGATCTTAAGTCCTTCTTCTCTTTGCCACTTCTACTGCTACAACTCTAATCCAAGTCATCATCATTTTTTGGTTTGAATCCCTTTATTATATTCTTGCTGACCTCTCCTTTCATCCTGGCCGCTGTCAGACCTAGTCTCCACATAGCATTATGAATGTTTAGGTTATATAATACTATAGCTCAGAATGCTTATTCAGTTCACTTCTGTCACTCAGTCGTGTCTGACTCTTTGCAACCCCATGGACTGCAGCACCCCAGGCTTCCCTGTCCATTACCAACTCATAGAGCCCACCCAGACTCGTATCCATTGAGTCCATGATGCCATCCAACCATCTCATCCTCTGTCATCCCCTTCTCCTCCGCCTTCAATCTTTCCCAGCATCAGGGTCTTTTCAAATGAGTCAGTTCTTCACATTAGGTGGCCAAAGTATTGGAGTTTCAGCTTCAACATCACTAATGAACACTCAGGATTTATCTCCTTTAGGATGGACTGGTTGGATCTCCTTGTAGTCCAAGGGACTCTCAGAAGGCTTCTCCAACACCACTTTCAAAAGCATCAGTTCTTCGGCGCTCAGCTTTCTTTATAGTCCAATTCTCACATCCATACATGACTGCTAGAAAAACCATAGCCTTGACTAGATGGACCTTTGTTGGCAAAGTAATGTCTCTGCTTTTTAATATGCTGTCTAGATTGGTCATAAGTTTCCTTCCAAGGAGTAAGTATCTTTTCATTTCATGGCTGCAGTCACCATCTGATTCTGGAGCCCAAGAAAATAGTCTATCACTGTTTCCATTGTTTCCCCATCTATTTCCTGTGAAGTGATGGGACCAGATGTAATGATCTTCGTTTTCTGAATGTTGAGCTTTAAGCCAACTTTTTCACTCTCCTCTTTCACTTTCATCAAGAGGCTTTTTAGTTCTTCTTCATTTTCTCTCATAAGGATGGTGTCATCTGCATATCTGAGGTTATTGATATTTCTCCCAGCAATCTTGATTCCAGCTTGTCCTTCCTCCAGCCCAGTGTTTCTCATGATGTACTCTGCATGTAAGTTAAATAATACTGGATGACAATATATAGCCTTGACATAATCCTTTTTCCTATTTGGAACCAGTCTGTTGTTCCATGTCCAGTTCTAACTGTTGCTTCCTGACCTGCATACAGATTTCTCAAGAGGCAGGTCAGGTTGTTTGGTATTCCCGTCTCTTTCAGAATTTCCCACAGTTTGTTGTGATCCCTGCAGTCAAAGGCTTTGGCATAGTCAAAACACAGAAACAGGAGGTTTTTTATGTCTTAATATAGACCAATGAAACGGAGTAAAGTACTCAGAAATTGTTCCAATTATATATGCCAGACAGGCAGGCAGATTAGTAGGGAAAAAGATGGACACTGGGGGGTTAATTGGTTATTTTTGTGGAAAAAAATGAAATTGGATCCACTTGTCTCATTATATGCAGAACTTTTTATATTTTTCATTATATGTGAAAAATATAAAAAGAAAGAACTTTAAAACACCCAAGAAGACTTTTTATCTTGGGTTAGAGAAGGATTTCTTAATGGGTCACAGAAAGCTCACACCATAAGGAAAAGATATTACTCAGTTAAAGCATCTATTCATCAGAAGATGTCTTAAATAAAATGAAAATATAAGCCAGAAAGTGAGAGGAGGCTAACACATAGAATTATCTAGGTTGAGGAGGTTAACACATACTGTTATCCACCTTATACCAGTTATGGACAAGCTAAAAGTTCAGACTTAACAAAACAAACTCATTACTGCTTAAAGCTCTCATTATTCTTAAGTGAAAGTGTGAAGAAGCCCTTTCTGTCTGTTATCTGATTCCCATAATGTTGTATCCAACCCCACTTCCTCCTTGCTTACTGGGTTCCCACCAGACTTCCTTTTCTTCCTTTGTCACCACAGGCTCCTTTCCAGTTCTGGACCTTTGCAGCAGTTTCCTCTCATCTCAGATTCTCTTCTGGCAGCTCTCTGCAAGATGCTCTCGTTCTCATCCTTCAAGTCTTAGTTCAAAGGTCACTTCCTCAAAGGGGCTGTTTCTAATTCTTATGAATGAACCATTACTTAGAAATTATGTTAAGAATTCCCTAGTGATGGAAGGCCCTGTTGGGGCAGCAGGCACTTCACTGGGCTGGATGGTGAGGACTTTTGTTCCGTACTTTACAATTAGGCCCACACGTGCAGGTATTGGCCTGTAAAATTCTGCACCCAGTTTCAGCGTGGTTTAGTTTGTCAGATGGCCAAGCAATTCACCAGCTGGGTGTGTCGTACAGTTCATTTAGAGATAACATCACATCCCACAGGCTAAGGGCCAGCCCCACAATAATGCCCCTACTCCCTACACCTTAGACACCAGCCCTAAATCCAGATTATTCTGTGTTTTTAACAATCTCCTCATTGAGTTTAATTAATTAGCCACAGCAGCTCACAGGACTCAGAGAAACATTTAACTTACCAAATTGTGTGTGTACTCAGTTGCTCAGTTATGTCCGACTCTTCGTGACCCCCTGGAGTATAGCCCTCCAGGGTCCTCTATCCATGGAATTTTCTAGGTAAGAATACTGGAATCAGTTGTCATTTCCTTCTCCAGGGGATCTTCCCAGCCCAGGGATTAAACCTGTATCTTTTGGATCTCATGCATTGGCAGGCAGATTCTTTACCACTGTGCCCCCCTGGCAAGCCCTAACATACCAAATCACCCATTTTTTAATAAAAGAATGTAATTCAGGAACAGTCACATGGAAGAGATGCACAGAGCAAGGCATGGGGGAGGGGCGCAGAGCTTCCACACACTTTCCAAGTGCTCTACTCTTCCCCACATCTCCCAATGTTCCACCAGACTGGTGGCTTCCCAAACCTTGTCCTTTGGGTTGTTCTGGAGGTTTCATTACTTATGTATAGTTGCCCAAATCAGTGGCATTGCACTGATGACTAACTTCAGTTCCAGCCACTCTCCCCTCTCTCCCTGAAGGTCTGGTGGCTGAGACTGAAAGGTCCAACCTTCCAGTTAAGTGGCTGGTTTGCTTAGCAACCAGCTCCCACCCGTAAAAGCCCTCCAAAAGTCACCTGATTAACCTAACAAAAAGCACCTTTTATTGCTCTCTTTGCTTCCGAAATCCCAAGGATTTTTGGAGCTCTGTGTCTGGAGGTGTAACTATGACCAAATGTTTGTTTCTTATGGTAAATCTCAGTATCACAGCCCGGTTCAGTGTTGTTCAAATTGCAGTTCCTAGATTGACTAAGTAGTGAAATCAGTAGTGATCGTTTTTTATTTAGAAAAAGAGAATAGAAAATACAGAAGTGTGCCACACATAGTATTTGGTATTTGTTAAACTGTTGTTTCATTTTCTTGTGTGTTCTGTGCAGATGTACAACATGCACATACACTAGTTGTGGTCAGAAATGTTGGAAAGCAACTAACCTGTCATCTGAAGTTCTAAGGTCAACTGCAGGGTTACTGAAAAATCTAAAGTAGACAGGCTTTTCAGATACAACTTTACTTTTAAAAAATACTGTAAAGTAACTACAAGAAAACTTTTCTGAGCAGGATCCCTTAGCTTGATAACTTTGATGACTACAGCACAAAATGGAAGCATTGGTTTAAGTAAGATAATGTATTAAAATGTCTTTAAAAAATTCTTTTTTAAAAAACTTATTTTAATTGGAGGCTAATTACTTTATAGTATTGTAGTGGTTTTTGCCATACATTGACGTGAATCAACCATGGGTGTATATGTGTCCCCCATCTTGCACCCCCCTCCCACGTCCCTCCCCATCCCATCCCTCAGGTCATCCCAGTGTACCAGTCCTGAGCGCCCTGTCTCATGCATCAAATCTGGACTGGCGATCTGTTTCACATATGGTAATATACATGTTTCAGTGCTGTTCTCTCAAAGCATCCCACTTACCTTCTCCCACACAGTCCAAAAGTCTGTTCTTCACATCTGTGTCTTTTTTGCTGTCTCACACATAGGGTCATTGTTACCATCTTTTTAAATTCCATATATGTGCGTTAATATACTGTATTGGGAGCTTCCCTGGTGGCTCAGACGTATTGGTGTTTTTCTTTCTGACTTACTTTGCTCTGTATAATAGGCTCCAGTTTCATCTACCTCATTGGCACTGATTCAGATGCATTCTTTTTAATAGTTGAGTAATATTCCATTGTGCATATGTAAAATCTCTTCAAAAAATTCTTTAAGTAGTTTATAAACAAAAACCTCCAGGAAATTTTATTTCAATTATTGATTTGCTTAGAAACACTTTTCTTAGTAAACTGTGGATCAATTCAGGAAAAAAAAAAATTCTAATAGGATTTCTGATGGGGAAGTTAATATTATAACGATTCAAGTTTTTTTCATTTCCTTTTCTTGCTGTTATTACGTTGTTGAGTTAAAACTGCAAGTTAAAACAGTAGAATCCTTGGAACAGGATTCATAGAATTTTCCTCTTTACTTGTTACCTGTTTTTCCCTTAAAGGTCATTCCAGAGATTTTGAGGACAAGAGAGATCTGTGGTTTTAGTGTGAGAAACTTACCCTTGCAGTGATAATCTTTCTTAGGTTACTGTAAATGCCCATCTTTCCCCTGCAGTAAATCTCATGTTTTAAATCATCAGGAAAGAATAAGCTTAGATTGTAAATTTCCTTCCTTTGCTCTTTTTTATATTCTTACTTCTGTGTATTCACTTAACTTTTAGCTTTTGCTAGAGATATTTGTTCAGAGCGGGAACTCCCAGTTTTCTGGCTAGAAGGGTGCATCCTGTTTTCCCCACCTCTACAACTGCAGGAGAGTCGAAAGAACAGTAAAACGAACAAAGTGTACTCATCACCTGGGCTTCCCAGGTGACTCAGTGACAAAGAATTCGCCTGTAGTGCAGGAGATGTGGGTTTGATCCCTGGATCAGGAAGATCCCCTGGAGAAGGAAGCGGCAACCCACTCTAGTATTCTTGCCTGGGAAATCCCATGGACAGAGAAGCTGCAGTTCATGGGGTTGCAAAAGAGATACAACTTAGCAACTAAACAACAGCAACAACTCATCACCTAGACCTAGATTCACCAATGAACATTTTGTCACTTTTGCTTTGTACATGTATACATGCAGACAGAAGACTTACACTTGGTGTGTGCTGAATCGTTTGAAAGAGGAAGACTTGATAATATTCACCCCTTAACACATCAGTGTGCATCTCCTGTAGTTTTCCAGTGTGAGCGCGATACCCTAAAGACATCCATCTGTGTAGTGTATAGTTCATATTCACATTTGTCCAGAAAATGTCCTTGATACCACATCTTTCTTCACAGCAGTTGTCCCTCAATCTGTTCCGCATGTACAGGGGCGCTTCTGTTGTGCTGTCTCTTCAGTCTTCTCTCACGCTGCTGAGAAGCAGTTCCCAAACATTTCACTTTATGACTTTGTCATTTTGAAAATTCCAGGCTAGTCTGTTGGAATGCCCTACAATCTGGACTTGCGTGGTGGTTTTCTCATGTTTGAAAGTGAAAGTGTTAGTTGCTCTGTTGTGTCCAACTCTTTGCCATCTCATGGACTGCTGCCTGCCAGACTCCTCTGTCCATGGGATTATCTAGGCAAGAGTACTGGAGTGGGTTGACACTTCCTTCTCCAGGGGATCTTCCCGACCCAGGAATCGAACCAGAATCGCCTGCATTGCAGGCAGATTCTTTACCATCTGAGCCACCTAGATTCAGATTAAGTATTTTTAGTAAAAACACTCCCTGACTGATGTTGTGTATTTCCCAGTTGTATCACGTTATTGTTGAAGCTAATCATCTGTGTGGATATCCTTTGACACTGAATAACCTGTTCCCCAGCAGCATTTCACTCAGTGGTTTTAGTGTTTCTTGATGCTGTGAATAGATTTGGAGTAATGAGGTGGTAAATTCTAAATTCTTTTCCTTTTAAAATAATATTCTTTCCTGCCTTTCCCCTTGCTTCTTCCCAGTGAGTGAGTGTGTGTGTAAATATGGACTTCTGAATACTTTTTTCCAATGATAGAAACAATCATTTATTGGGCATCATGCTAAGGGTTTTATATGCTCAATCTCATAAAATTCTCCCAGCATCCTTGGAGAGGTAGGTTTTATACCTGTTTCCACATTTTACGTGAAGAAACTTGAGGTCATGAAGTGACCTGCTCTTGCTCACAGAGATGATAACGATTCTAGCTGAGTGGCTCTGATGTCCCTTCATTATGGTGCCTCCCCACGTATCATCCAGGATTTCCTTTCTCACACTCATCTCAGCCCCCACAGACAGAGTTCCTACTAAAGGGTATCTTCACAACCCAGGGAGTATAGATACCAGCCCAGTCTCAGGCGTTTTCTGTGCTTGGTGCTTTATTTCCGAGTTTGTTGCCTTCTCTTGCCCAGCTCCTGTGTCTGGTCCCTTTCTTACTTTCCTCATAGAATAAGGTCTTCTGGTTGGGTCAGGGCACACGTGTTCAGTATACCCAACTTGGCCAACTGGTTGGAAGCGTAGTTGTGGTCCCGAGAACTCTTCTCTGATTCTGGGACTCATGGCATGACCCATCATTATGCCTGTGTTCTTGGGGGTACCATGGAGTCTAATCGTGGCAACTGTTTTAAAAATTATGTTGTAATCTGTCACAGTTTTCATTCTTTATGATGCTTGAATTGTCTCTAGTTTTGCCCGTGAGCACCCCTTCGAGTTGACCCATTGTCCTATTTGTCATACCTGTTAATCTTACTTTCTGGCAAGAGATGGAGCAGGCTCACCTTGTTATTTTGTTTGTTTGTTTATTTAAAGAAGCCATATGGCACCAAGTGTGGTTATTGCTACTAGGGTATCATTACTTCTAAGAAAGTTTTTTTTTTTTTTTTTTAATCTTTGCAGGATTTTCCTGTTGATAGAATTGTAGAGAGAAAGGTTCTGGACAAGAAAAGCTCTGCTTGGTTTCCAGTTGGAGTTCAGAGTTGCCAGGGATTTGTGTAGACTGAGCCTCTACACCCACACTGCTCTTGTTCATTGGTCAAGGAGTTGGGGACATTTGATTAAAAAGAATTTCTTTTTTTGCTGGCGGAAAGACATTTCCTCTGAACTTGATCTGTTAGTAGTTCTTTTTTTGCCTTCATTCCAAACTTGAAACTGTGAGGAGATAATTCTTTGTTTCAGAAACTTCAGTAAAAACTGTTAACAGAATTGAGGCTGTATCTACTACCTCATTGCTATATATTTTCAGAAATAATTACTGGCTCTTTTTCACAATTAATTATCCTAATGGAGTACTTATTTGCTTAAGCTTAAAGTTCACTCCATTTTAGTGTTTATTCTCTTGAATGGCCTATCAAGGGAAAAGGAAAAAAGAAAAAGATTTTTATTTTGTGTTGTGGTTTGAGATAAGAGAGTGTTTTCTTTTCTAAATAAGGCACCCAAGATAGTGATGGCCAAGAAGGCACAGCCAGAGGAATTTTTCCAATATGTGTATCTTTCTCAGTGTTTTTCAGTTATGGTTACATAGATTATATTTTATTTTAATGTTCAAGTGGTACTGTATTGTATTCCCTGCTCTTTTTTGTTTGTTTTTTACTTTTTCCTTATAAACATTTTTTTTTACCCTGTTGCTTTGTGATTAGAGTGGTGTTTTTATTTAAAAATGGTCACTAATACATTGGTTTTATCGATTAACCAGGAATCATTATCAATTATACCTGTCACTCTACTGCTAGGCTAGTTTCTAGGGAGAGACTTACAAAGCAGCTTAAAAATGACCACTGAAAATAGAAAGTGATTTCTTTTATTGATGTAAACATTTAAAAACCTACTAAAGTGTTTCAGTATATCTGTCTTACATTTTTATCATCCATCTTTTGGTAACTTAACCTCATTTTTATTTTATAGTTTTATATTTTAAACACTTGGTAAAAATAGCTCCTTTGTATAGGATGCCCTGAGTGTGCTTTTTTGTTTAAAATTTTGTATGTATTATGGATGACTTATAAAATGGGTTTATGGGTAGCCCCCTCTCATTTTTTTCTCCCTTACATTCAAGGCATAGTCTATTCAACATTATAGTTATAATTTGGATGTTGTCATTCATAAAATCTTTGAAAGGACTTTATAATTCTGTTAAAAAAAAAGTGAAAAATTAAAACCTCAGTGCAGTGTGGCATTCTGGAACAGAAAAATGACATTAATGGAAAGCTAGAGAAATCAGAATGAATTCTGTGTTAGATTAATAGTAATGTACAATGTTAATTTTTTAGTTTTGATAAGTTCTCTGGGTATGTAATTTTTTTTAATATTTAGTTTTGACAAAGTCTACAGGTATGTAAGACGTTTTCGTCTTACATAGAGGATATATAGGAACTCTATCTTTAGTTGAAAATTAATTTACCCAAAACTTTAAATATGCGACCATATGACTAAATAGTGGTGAGCCAGGTTCCAGGGTACAGAGAGTCCTGAGGCTGCTGTCTTCTCCCCAGAAGGTCACAATCTTGTTGGCAAGTCAAGGTCGTCTTCTCCATAAAACAGATGAGTAACAGTACCTTTATGAGGCAGCCTGTGCCAGTGAATGATAGAGAGAGTCCTATGAGATAGGAGACACAAGGCGTGTTTGGAGAGGCTTTTGCAGAACCGGTGAAACATGAGCTGAGCAGGATAGCTGAGTACAACTTCGATAAGTAATGAAGAGGTGGTTCTAAGAGACAGGAGTGGCCATGGATTGAGAAAAAAGTATTGGCAGTGATGATGCATTGTGGGTTTACTGCAGTCGAAATGAGCTAGTGGAGATTTGTACTAATCAAAGTATGGGGTGCTGAGGGTCTAACTGATATGGTGGGACTGAGAATTGACAGGATTCCAGGACGATGGGTATAGAAACACAAAAGGAAAACAAATGAGTGGTGACTGGTAACTTGAGGCAGTGAAAGTTACTTAGGGGATGGGTTTTGTTAAACATATTCAGGTAATCCTGGACTGCCAAGTAGGGAAGGAGTTATACCAGGGGTATTTGAGCATAGGAATGCAGCAAAAGGCTAAGGACTCTAGTGAACAGAAGGAAAAGTCTAGAAGGAAATGTAACAGCATTCAGAGGGGGTAACAAAGAGAGACTGTAGTGATCACTTTTGGGTTTCCAAAGCAGGTAGGGGAGAGTCTCATAAGGAGGATATACTGCTCTAGCTGTAGATATGTCAGAGGGAAAAGTGACTGTGAAACCTTGAAAAATTGCTATCTGAATGGTCATCAGTTTTTCAGATTGATGGGCCTGAAATCCAGATTATGGGGAATTAACAAGGGTCCGTCTAGTCAAGGCTATGGTTTATCCAGTGGTCATGTATGGATGTGAGAGTTGGACTGTGAAGAAAGCTGAGCGCCAAAGAATTGATGCTTTTGAACTGTGGTGTTGGAGAAGACTCTTGAGAGTCGCTTGGACTGCAAGGAGATCCAACCAGTCCATTCTAAAGGAGATCAGCCCTGGGTGTTCTTTGGAAGGAATGATGCTACAGCTGAAACTCCAGTACTTTGGCCACGTCATGCGAATAATTGACTCATTGGAAGAGACTCTGATGCTGAGAGGGATTGGGGGCAGGAGGAGAAGGGGACAACAGAGGATAAGATGGCTAGATGGCATCACCGACTCGATGGATGTGGGTTTGAGTGAACTCCCGGAGATGGTGATGGACAGGGAGGCCTGGCGTGCTGCAATTCATGGGGTCTCAAAGAGTCGGACACGACTGAGCGACTGAACTGAACTGAAGCAGTAAGGGGAGTGTGTGTGTGTACAGGAGGGGGTGTTGACACTAGTTTTTAAAGATGTTTGGCTCTGCACCGACAAGGATATATACTTACAGACCTAGCTGAAGAGAGTAAAGGAAGGTTATTTAAATTTAGTAAACATTTATTCAGTGCCAGTTATATGAAAGATATTGTGTTAGGGGGCAGTGGAGAACACAAAAAGTGATTAAAATATAGTGTTTTTTTCCCCTCCTGAAAAAGTGCTATTTCAAGTTCTTTTAGTGTTAGATAAGTGTTAAAATGCTAGAGATGACGCTTACAAACAGAAGAACAGAATCAGTGACAGAACCAGCAGCAGAGGCTTGGAGAATCGATGGAGCAGCGAAGGGAGAGGAAAGAAAAGAGATGGCAGGTGCAGGCGAGGAGTCTGAGCCTTGGAAGGCAAAAGGGATCCTCCCTCTGCTAAGACAGGCATAGTGGAGAAGAGGAGACCAGTGTTAGAGCTATTATGAGATAGAACAGAGCACAGGTGAGCCTCCACTGTGAATCGCATGTGCTGCAGACTAGGGGTATATTTTTTGCCTTTGGAAAGTTCTGATTAAATGGGAAAATGAAGCTGTTAGCACTTATTTTTGGTCTTTTGAGACAAAAAGAAAAGTGAAACACTTGGACAACTGAGAGTGCTTTTAGCTTAGATTTGTTTGTTTTTAATGTTTTTATAATGACATAAACATTTTTAATTGCTCACTGTGTGAACCTCTCAGTGTCTGCAGTTAGCTAGGCTGTGTGTCAGATGCAGATTCTCACAAAGCTTATAGCCTAGGAAAGGTGGTAAGAGGACATAAAATGAAAGTGTTAGTCACTCAGTCGTGTCCGACTCTTTGTGAGGCCATGGACTGTAGCCCACCAGGCTCCTTTGTCCATGGTATTCTCTAGGCAGTATGCAGGCTCTTAATAAATGCTTGCTGATTGGACTCTTCATCTGAGATAGAAAGTGGCTATGTGTCCATCCTGTGCACGCAAAGAAGTATTAGAAGATTTAGAGAAGAAAGTGAATTGGAGCAATTTTCTGGCTATTTCAGTAGAGCAAGGTTTTGAAATAAATTTGCCATATGTTTACCTAAAAGCCTTGTTTCTTCATAGTCCTTTTTTCCATATGTTTAGAAAATATCTTGTGCTCAAATTTTTTGGTCACAACTAAGTAACAGTACATAAAAAGTTATGAACATGATTTTGTCCACTCGAAGACATTATTTTGAACTGCCCAGTTAGGTAGCACCTTGGCAGGACTTGAGCGTGGGCCGTGGTTGTTGGGGTGTCTGCGTCACTGCTCTAATTTGCTACTTCATGGATGTAAACTGGCCTTGAAAATTAGTGCTTAATTTCATTGACTGTATTTTAAGTACAAATAGCCAGAAAGTAGGTGTAGGTTAATAGGAGAGAAGAACTAAGTAGAGCTATACTTTGACTATACTTATATAGTCAGACACAGGAAGAGATAATAGAGGGGACGAGGAGGGAAGTAAAAGTACTGATGATTTGAGGAGAGGAAACAATACTTTCTCTGCTGAAGTACTTTTAAGATCATCCTTAACAGTGAAGGGAAGCAGAAGGTGCCACCCCACACATTTTTGAGAAAGCTATTTTGTGCAGTCCTGCTTGGAAAGAAAATTATAGAGAAGACTGTTTAGGTATTATAGGATAGGCCTGAAAAGTGATTCTCAAGGTATTAATTAAAATGTGATCACTACAGAAGTTAGTCTGAGAATTTCTCAACACGTGTTCTGACAGAACATTGTTAAGCTGAGTCTTCGTTGATGGGACTCCTGTTGAGGGACATGTTTAACTTAACAGAACTCCGCTCCTCCCCCTCGGAAGAGGCAGGGAGGCCTGCCCACTGAGGTTCCCGAAGCCTGACTTTGCTTCGGCGGAGGTCAGCCTCTCCCCTTCCAGCCTCTGGAGGGCTTTCTCCATGTGTTGCCAGTGTGTGCTGGTAAAAATGACTTTAAACTCATCAGCACAGTTACTGGTGCATGCATCACAGTCCCACTCAGATAAACCTGTCACAACACGGAGGCGGCCGCTGGAGAAGAGTACAAGGGCAGGCCTCTAGCTTTTCATTCGAGCATCACTAAACGTGCGCAGAGTGCCCAATTATTTCAGCATTATTGAGCAAGCCTACAGGAGGACCCAAGCCTTGCTACATTAGATTTTCTTTAGTAATTTGCTCAAGTACCACTGAGGACACTTAAAGGGCTTAAAACGGTGGCTGCAGCCAGTTTCCTTTTCTGGGTTGTTAATTCAGGTTTTCTCTTTCAAATTAACTCTGGCCGCACGCTGTGCAGCGGTTCTGGGAGAACTGTTTAACACTAATTTTCTCAATTTTCAGCTTTTTTCCCTTCAGCATAACTGCTTTAACAGTTAGTCACATATATGTTTTGATTAGAGATGTATAATAGTGAGGCTCTATGTTTTTGGAGACCAGAATAACAGACGCTTTGTTGAAGAAATCTAATTTCAGCTATTAAAAGTAACCTAGATAATTTCAGTATTTAAAAATTAGGTTATTTACAGTGCATTGCAAAACCAACAAATCCAAGTAAAAAAGATAGCGTTTCTCTATTATTCATCTCCCTCCCTTAAAAAAAAAAATATATATATATATATATATATATATATATGGGATGTGTGACCTTTTCTCTGTATTTATAAAGGATAAATCTTTCCTTCATGGGTGCTGGGCTTTCCAGGGTCTCTTTGCACCACTTTCCTCTCCTTTTGTTGTTGAGGCGTGACTCAGATACAAGGAACAAGTTCAATATCTTTGTCTCGTTTCTCACAGCAGCAGCAACTCCAGGCCCAGCATCTATCACATGGACATGGTCTGCCAGTGCCTCTGACCCCACACCCTTCGGGTCTTCAGCCTCCTGCCATTCCGCCCATCGGTAGCAGTGCTGGCCTTCTGGCCCTCTCCACTGCCCTGGGAGGCCAGTCCCACCTTCCAATTAAAGATGAGAAGAAGCACCATGACAGTGATCACCAAAGAGGTGAGTGATTTTCTCAGAATGTCCGTCTGGTATCACCTGTCTGCTGCTGAGAGTCAGTCTGGATGTCCTGGTTTGTCCTGTTTCTGGATTTCATTTTACTTGTGACTAAACAAAGGATTTCCCCTGGAAGGTAAATTAATGATTGGAAGCAGTCTGTTTTGCACAATGATCCTCTATTGACTGGCAAGAGTTAATATGCTCCCCAAAGGTATAGGGGGACACATTTCCTGGTTATTGCCTCTGATCCTTTGCTGCATCCCCAAGTCTAAATCAGTAATGAAGTGCCACAGTGCTCTGTGTTTGAAATTGTGACTGGCATTATTAGCTAATTTTGACCAAATCCATTTTGGGGAAGGTTTTACTGATTAAAGGCTCACTTCATAATTTGACAGAACTAATTATTATTTTTAAATCAGGTCAGTCTGTATAATGCAGTGAAAATCTTGGAGGTAAGAAAATAATTTAGGTAGTCTTAGTAATTGAGAAGTTGGTTTAACTACCTCTCTCACCCAGCCTCTGTAGAAGCATGAAATTAACTCATTTCTGTGTATAAGAACAACACAGTTGTTTATGTAAATGATTTTAAGTTGTGTTCTTTCTAGTTTGGTTTCTTCCCTCCACTGAAATAGATGATAATGCAGACACATTGTGATCTCACTATATGTTTGTATGGTGGTTATTAGTAGCCTTTATTATTTAATGACACAAAAGCAAATGAAAGTCTCTCCCAGCATTCCTTTGTGGGAATTCACTTAGTCCTGCAATGGGTGGTTCTTGGTTGGAAGGGTGTGGTTATTATTAAAACCCCGTATCTCTTCTTGTTTCAGTGCTATTACCATGAATTATGATCTTGGGTAAATGATTTTTATCACATAAACATAAATTTCCCTTCTCTGATGTTAGAAACTCTGTACTGTTTGTCATACAGTCATCTTAGTGCTATGGTCCAGAACTGAGGCGTGTCTGTAAACACTTAAGTGGAAAAGTCAATAAGGAGTATAAATAACAAGAATATCCAGCTTTGGTTTCTGAAATTATGTCAAAGGTAGCTTGGTGCTCTGTGGATCTGGTCAAGTAGTAATTAATTTTAATTAATTAACTTTACAGAAAAATTGACATCTGTGTTATTTATTATTTAGTAGAGATCAAATTTGATAAGTGTATGATTTTATGTAAACTAACTGGTACTTTTCTTTTTTGCCTTCTTCTCCCCTCTTGACCTGCCCTTGTTGCTGCTGTTTTGCCTATAGACAGAGACTCCATCAAGGTAGGACTCAAAGTTACAGATGAAGGAATGACTTACCATCAGGCTCTAAACAATTTGAATAAATCTAGTAGTGGATTCTTTGAGATCTACCAAGATGATTTGATGGGCTTCACCGAATAATGGGGAACTGCATTTTTAGATTCTTTCAGTTGTGAATTTGAGATTTTTGAAAAAATTGGTCCTTTTTCTCTATCAGAATCAAGATTTATAGACCAAGATTGAATTATAAGATCTGGCTTGTGTTGCTTTTTTTAGTGTATCTTTGCCATGTGTGAAAGAATAACTGCTTTTCTTGAGTTAAGCTTTGGCTGTAAGTAGGTAGTGGTGGGGAAAACATCAGTTTATAAGGAAATATACATTTTGGGAAACAGTTCCAGCCTACAAAACTCTTTATTAAAACATTTAAGAGCATTTTTCTTCACCAGAAAGAATTGTTTTTTGTTTGTTTTGTTTCTTAGTTTAATGACATCTTGGTTTCCAGTATAGCAAGTTATTTTCCTTGGGTTTTGCATCTGTCTTACTTGCCTCCTCTGTGTCTTTATAGAGAAGTTATAGGGAAAGAGGAAAAGTATTCTAGGGCCTAATGATTTGGATGTGCTTGTGTAATACCGTAATGAGGTGTGCTAAGGATACTTGAATTTATATAGTAAGCAAACAAGAAAAACAGGCAACTGTGGCAGGAAATGAGTAAAGTATGAAATTGCTTGGTAACTTTTGGATCATGTACAATGTAAATATGCTACTGTATTGTGGATAATTGTGTTATACATGCCATTTATATTTTGTATAGATTAGAAAGCAAAGGAAGTTCTCAAGCACAGATGCTGTGAATTCGTTGTATTTTACAGTAGTTGAATGTTTTAGAGCATATGCAGTTACATCTCTTGGAGCTTTTAATGAAGTTATGCATACAGAAACTAAAATCTTCCCTGGAAACCACCTGTGCTGTCACTTTGAATGCTTCTTTATTCCTTATTTGTTTTAATAATAAAGAGGAAGTAGTTTTTCCCCGAAGCCATTAAATTATAGAAAATAAAATATATCTATTTTACCCTTCAAGAATCTTTGTAATTTGGAAGGGTATCTGCATACCCATAGAAATGTCAACATTGACAAATAGGAACTGCACACTTGGAATTATTTAATTTTGCATTTACAGTTGTGTACTTTGTCATTAGTATGAGCATCAATACCTAAACTCAAAAGCTTTCTTAATCAGAGTGTAGTAAGTTCTCCACACATAAGTACTTAGGAAGTAGTAAGTAAATGGCATTGACCAGGATTTGCTGGTAGCAGCCCTTGGGAAGCCTGCCTAGTTATTCTGAGGCAAGTGACATAACCATTCCCTGCCTTCATATGATGAATACATACCTTCAGGCAGGCCAGTGAGCTAAACAGAAGCCTCCTCTCATACCCCACTCCCAGAAGACTGAAAATATTTATACTCCAGTGCACACTTTTGTGTCAGTTTCATTTTATAGTTCCTCACGCCAGAGTAGGGTATATTTTGAAATCGTATATAATCATTCAAGATGAGTCTGGGAGTAAGTATCTATGTAGCTTGGAAACCAGGGGAAAAGCAAGAGGAAATAGAGGTAGATGATTTTGCCTTGATTTATTGTGGAATGGTAGCTATAAATAGATGTTTTTGTTGGGTACCATTTTTGAATTGAAGTTGCGCTGTGTCAGGTTTGGGGTTGTCCTGTGGCTTTGCTAGGTGAAATAGTTCACTAATTTTTATAAATGTGTTCTGTGACACTCAGAAAAGCAGTTAGTTGCTTGTTCCATCAATTGTCCTCATCCTCCCATAAGTGGTTCCTGGTTAAGAGGGGCTTTTTATGATTGTCTGCTGTGTGACTGAAGATGGTTTTTATCAGCCAGAGCATGCCAGTTGCCTGCAGCTGGAGTCAGGCTTGTATGAAATAATTTATTCATGCAGGATAATGCTCCTTAACATTTAACAGGTAATGAACGTGACATAAATTTCCTTCTTGCTTTTAATTTTTCCCTTTCCTCTTCTAATGTGCAAACAGGCTGCTCTGGTACTCTAAATAATAAGTAATTTTTGGCCATCTGTCAAAAGGAAATTTCAATACAAATTTAAATTAATGGTGCCTGAAATTTTTTATAGCTCTCTAAAAGCCTCTAATGTGCAGAAAATTCTGAATCTGCTGGTAGTAATTAGTGTTGCATGTAATGAGGATGTGGGCAATGTTATATAGTCCCAGTGTAACATTTTGATATGGTAGCAAAATTTTGATTTATATGAGGTTGTGGATGGGTTTAATTGTGAGAGACACTTTAAAATGTTTTCTTGATGTTACAGATTATTAAACAGGACAGATTTCAGAATAGCTTATAAAATATAAATTTAAACTTACTATGAAGATTAAGGTAATTAAGGTGCTTTACCTTTTGGTGGCAAGTAAAAACAAAAGAAAGTCCCTTATTAAAGTGTTGGGCTTTTTTCTTCCTTTTCTCTTCTTGAAGGTTCTTTGGCTACTAAAGCAAGTGCTGTTGGCTTTATTGATCTTATTTTCTATAGTTCCAGTAGCCAAGTTCATTCATAAGCCTGTTATTTGCAGACTTCTACCTGATGTTTTTCAACAAGGATGGAGAATGTAAATATGAACCTAAAAGAGAAAGCACTGTAGGAGCCCAGGGATCATTTTATTTGGTGAGGAGAAACCAGTTGATGTGTGTTCCAGGGCTTTTATAGGAAGGATCCAAGGCACCTGCTTGCCACTTGGCCATCCAGTACCCACGTTCCTGTGCCCATTATAAGCCCTGGATTTAGAGGCTGAAAATGGCAGGAAGCACAGACCATGGTCTACTCACACTCTTAGTTGGAAGGGTAGAAAGCACAAAAGAGGTTCCTGCTTATCCTTCCCTAGTGGGAACTTTTTCCAGCATCTTCTGGAGTTTCTCTTGAAAAGATCCCTGTGAAACCAATGAAATGTCTTCTGAGGTGATAAAACCTTCCTCTGCCCTCCCTTCTGTGTGCTGAGGGGCAGAAGTTGGTGTCACCACAGCGGTGACAGAGCAGACGTCTCATCTGCTTCCAGGAGCTTTCTAGTTGCTGGGGGTCCCAGTTCATGAGAGGATACCATTAGATTCCTCAAATCACTGTTTCTACCTCACTGACTGATGTGAGGGTAAGGATTGAGAATTATGAAGGCCAGATTGCCTAAAACTTCGTAGGAATCTGAAATTGAGAAATTAGTTTTATTATACCCCAAATGTCTATACCTCCTAGCAAAAAATAGCCACCAAAATCAAGACCAACTTGAATATAAATGGCAAAAGCCACTATCACCAACTATTGATTTAGCTACATGGCCTCTCCCAAGTTGATATTATTGTGCTAACTTTATTACTTCCTAAGTCCTTCTTAAGTATATTATGTGTTCTTGTTTTTTTCTCCAGCATGCAGTAACCTCCTCAAGTCAGGCCCGTGAGGAATTTGGTTTTTTATTTGTAAAATATAGCATAATTACATTGTTTTCCTCTAAGTGGTGGTGTTTTTACATTTATTTCATTGGATTGTGTTTCCCAAAGTGCCATATGCATCATCAGAGTATGATCGTTTTTAGTGATTTTGTACATTGCCAAATGAACCTCCAGAAGTGCTGCAACATTTAAAAATGCCAGATGCAATATTTGAGTATGTTTTTACACAATCCGCCAATCCTAAACCTTAATAGCTTTTGTAATTTTTGCTGGTATAGTAAGTATGAATAGTGCACTTAAAAAAAAATTTACATGAAGATATTTTTCAAGTGAAATGTTTTTCTGTGGGTCTGTTTGCTATGTTACCTGCTCCTGAATGGATTCCTTGTTTTTGTTTAAGGGTCTTCATAATGATCAGCCTGTTAGTTGTATCTATGGCAATGCCTCTTTTTCCTGTCTTCTCTAGATTTTGGTATCTGTGTAGATGACTCCAGCATCATAGTTTGCTTTTTTTTTTCTTTTTTTTAATTTGAATTTTAATTTTTTTTAAAATTTTTATTTTTACTTTATTTTACTTTACAGTACTGTGTTGGTTTTGCCACACATTGACATGAATCCACCACAGGTGTACATGCGTTCCCAAACATGAACCCCCCTCCCACCTCCCTCCCCAAAACATCTCTCTGGGTCATCCCCGTGCACCAGCCCCAAGTGTGCTGTATCCTGCATCGGACATAGACTGGCAGTTCGATTCTTACCATAGTTTGCTTTTTATTTTTTTATTTTTTCTTGTCTCTGGTTATTCTTTGTTGTCAGTAAAGGTTTATCAATGGAGAATTAGACTAAGGCCCTTTTGTTCAAATTGAAGTGTATAATTCAGGCCAAGAAAGGCCTTTAGCCTCATTAGTTGAGTGTTACAGGTGAAAGTGGGTTTTTAGCTTGAATTAACAGAATGGTTACTTCTGTTGGCTGGTTCACTTTATGCATTAAAACTTAATGGTGAAAGGTTCTGTTCCAGGGTCTTGTGTGACCTGTGTGACTTGGTTTTTATTCCCTTCTGTCTCTTTTTACTGTTGCAAAGAAATATCCATCAGAAAAGAGTGTGCCTTTAATATGTTTAAGCCCTTGGCATGTCCTTTGTGGGAGAAAACAGAGAAGAAGCCACTTGAGGAGGAAGGGTGGGCCAGTAGGAGAGGGAATAACCATTTAACCCAGGCAGTTGAGGTTTTAACACTCACTTCCCTTCCCCATGCACCTGAATAAACTTACCCTTCCTGAGAAAGCTTGGTGGAATTAATTGCCTATAGACTTTAGGAAGGAGAAGGCAATGACATCCCACTCCAGTACTCTTGCCTGGAAAATCCCATGGATGGAGGAGCCTGGAAGGCTGCAGTCCATGGGGTCGCTGAGGGTCGGACACGACTGAACGACTTCACTTTGACTTTTCACTTTCATGCATTGGAGAAGGAAATGGCAACCCACTCCAGTGTTCTTGCCTGGAGAATCCCAGGGACGGAGGAGCCTGGTGGGCTGCCGTCCATGGGGTCGCACAGAAGCAACTTAGCAGCAGTAGCAGCAGCAGCAGACTTTAGAAGGACACATTGTAAAAAGACAAAGGCGTTGAAATCCATAAAATACTATAAAGAGAGGATATAATTAAAAAACAAACACCACCAACAAACTAAACTGTAGCTGGGCTTGTGTTATCTCCTGCTGTCCCTTTAGACATCAGTAGTCTGAGAAAGGGTGTATCATTAAGGGCTGTAACTTGGACTCTGTCCACTCTAACTTATTAAAAAATTATGTGAAACCCTACTTATGCAGTCAGCCCCACTGATTTCTGAGCATGCATAGCTCATAGTTCAGATTTCATTGTGTGAAGGTAGTTGGTGAGGAACGCTTTGTTTATTATTTTGTATATGATTAAAGGTTTAGAGGTGTTGAGGCCTTGCCCAGGTTTACATAGCCATAGCTATACTCAAAGGAGGCAATTCCAGCATGCATTTTAACTTTGTGTACGCCAGTACTTAAAATGAACACCTTCTGTAAATAATGGACATTGTTTTGGTAACCATAATGCCCTCAATCACTTGATAATTCCTTGATAGCTTCTAGCTTCTAATATCTAGCCTACAAGCAGATTTCTATGATTATTTCAAATAATTGGTTTGCAAGAGTTTCCCTCCTTTTAAAATTTTTTCTGTACTATTAATTTGTTGAAGAAGGCTGGGCCAGCCTTCCTATAGGGTGGCCCATATTCTAAATGTCTCTGTGTACTTCCCAATGGTGTCATGAAGACTTTCTGCTGCATTGCACCAAGAAGAGTCTTATGATGAGGGAATGGGTAGAAGAATGACGTCTAGGTTTGCATGTACATGTTAGTGATAAACAGTTCAATGAAGTTTACTAATAAGGCAGTAAAAGTTTTAGAAATGTATACTGATGATCAGTAAAATATATAGGATTCTATTTGTATGCTTTTACTTTCAGACACAGACTATCATGTATTTGCAATCCAATTCCACTTTCCAAACATATATGTAATTGCTTAAGATAGACTTTTAAAAATATATTTTCAAGTGGGTAGTGTCCTAGATGCCCTGTGCTCTGACAGAGCATAGGTTTCTCCCACTAAATTTTCAGCTCCTTAAGGGCAAGAATCTTACCTTCTTTGTGGAACTGTGTGGGAGGACAAATCAAGGATGAGTACGAAGGAAATTGTAATATTGAGTTTGCCAAAAAGTTCATTTGGGCTTTTCTGTAACATGGAAAAACCCAAACAAACTTTTCGGCCAACTGGTAGAATTAGGATCTCTCTAGGTCAGCTGTGTGTCAATGGGCAAGTCACTTAACTTCTCTGGATTTCAAAGCAGTTACTTACTACTCTAGGCATTTTTCCAAGAGTTTGAAATGTAACTGTTCTCTTAGGTTATTCAGTCCTGTCCTAGAAGTGAATTTTGCAATACAAATCTTATACCATAGGATGTATTTAAAAAATAAAGTTGGCCATACCATTAGCCAAATAAGCACAGTGGTAATTATATTTCATTTTGAGTATTGAGTGGTAGGGAAATAGTTTAATGTTCTAAAGTTTACCTTTCAAGGATTTAATTTTCCAAAATAAGATGATAATTTAAAAGTAAGTGTTTTACACTATGCTTGGTTTTTTAGTTCTTTGTGGAGACACTTGTTTCTACCATACTCCTGTTTGGGATTACATTATCATAGAATAATCAGGAATTCAGTGCTGTCTACGGGATTATGATGCAGTAATTTGTTCAGTATTGAATTGATACCTGCCTCTAGGCATGTAAGCTGTGTGAAATGTAACAGGTGCCCTAATTCCAGAAAATATGTTGTAATTGTTTGTTTGTCGAACAGATGAATAAATATCTTCAGGGCATAGCTGGTCCTCAGGTGGTGAGCATGAATGGATCAGTGATGAGACTGAGGAAGCCGTGTTGGCTGCACCCTCCTCTACCAATCACTGAGGCAGAACAAATGTTAATTAACAGGGGCAGACTGGTTGTGGGATCTGCCTTCCCCAGATGATTTTTGGCAAGGGCATTTTAATTCTTTTCCTCTATAAATCAACCCTCTTAGTTACCAGACAAACATTTTCATCCCGAAGTTTAATGTCTCTTAATTTTCTTAATTAGAATGCATTTCATCTCTTGCAAAAATATTACATCATAAAGTTTTTATTCAACATATCTTTTAAATTTTAAGGGGGCTCAATATTTATTTGTTTAAACTGGCATTTGAATTTTAGAAGCATTTGTTTCTCAAAATGCAGATAATTCTTCCAAAAGAATTATTTAAAAGAATGCCTCACCATCTTTTTTACATTCATATATAGTAACACTTACCATAACCCACTCTGGAAAAATCATAAAATTACCTACAGGGATGCTCAATATCCTCACTTCTCTATTTCTTGTTATTTCTGCTGCAACACTTACTTCTATCCAACTTATATATTTTGTTTTATGGGGCTTTGAAGTACTCCACATATCTTCTGGGTTAAAGATTCTCTGCACCTGGGGGCCAGCTGCTAACAAGGGTTTTAATTTTGAACGTGAAGAGGAGTCATATCTAATAATTACTGTGGCAGCGGCCTTGGGACATCGTTGAACAAAATTCAAGCTTCATGAAAGAGGAAAGGAAGTTTGCTGAGGGCTGACTAATACCAGCTGCAAGAGTTTTGGATTCTTTTAAATAAACTTGCTGTTAGATGAAACTAATGAAATCATATTTCAAAACTAAATGCTGCTTAGGTCTAGCAAATCAAAACTAAATCTTAGAGTTGAATACTTAGTTGTTTTACTTTAATCTAAAAACTGAACAAAGTAAATCATATGATTTTGTCAGATTCCTTATTCAGAACCAGTCCAAATATCTCTATGTGTAATAAATTTTACAACTTTAAAAAGGCATTTTAAGTGTCAGCTAATAGAGCTCTTGGGAAGTCCCTGGTGGTCCAGTGGTTAGGACTCTGTGCTTCCACTTTAGGGGACACAGGTTCGGTCCTTGGTCAGGGAACTAAGATCCTGAGTCTCACATGGTATGGCCAAACACACACACACACACACACACAGACACACACAAAACAAAACTAGTATAGTCATTTTAATTCCTGTTTATGTGTGATAGTTGTAATTCCAGCTTATGTGTTTAGATGTAATTGGTGGCTAAGCCCTGTCTCCCCCCATCCCTGGGTTCAGTGATGCCTCTGGTTTTGCTCACTAGAAATGGGGAAAGCAGCAACATATACTTGCATGAAGTCTCCTCACAAGCAGTCTGCCTTTCTTCCCTCACACTGTTTAATATTGCATCCCTTCGTCAGCCACTGATGTTCACAACAAGCTTACCCTTTCCTGTCCCTCACCATGACTGTAGGGTGAGCTTGAGGAATTCTTTTTCATGAAAATGGACTCCCTATTTAATTGTATCACACCCTAAGGATTCTTGATTTTTTTTTTTTCCCTCCCAAATCGGTACTTTTCAAGTTGCTGAGTGTTCATATTTAAGAGAAAGGGAGGTGAAAGGGAGGTTAACAAGTTGGTGATGCCACCCAGTGAGAGAAGCCAGTAGGCAGTACAGCAACATCTCATTTTTATTTATTCTTCCTTATGGCCATTTTAATTATTTTAGAAATTTTCAAAAATTCATTTATCTTTCTTTAAACTTCTGTTTTCTTGAGCGACATTTGGCCTTTTGAACAACAAAATAAAATTGGAAATGCTAATGTTTTGAGCCATCTAAAGAAGGAAAATAAAAATGTCACCATGGTAACAAAGCTGCTTTCTAGATGGTTTCCTAAGATATGCCTGAACTAGAAGCAGATGTCTGATTTGAGAATCTTGCCTCCTTCAATGTAAACAAATAACTTCTGGGCAGGTGTTGGAAATAATATGGAAATCCTATTAAGGGGCCCTGGGTTCCTGTCAGTCACGAAGCCCGTGCCACAAAAGGGCTGGTTGTCACATAAAGGCGCAGAGTAAATTCTCATTAGGCCTGAGCTTTTCCCAGGAAATGATTGTCTCGGTGTGTTCTTTCTCCTGTGAATCTGAATGTAAGCTGTTGCTTCTATTGATCTATTCACTGGCTTTATTTTTCTCCTCTTCATTCCAGATCCTCCCTTGCCCCCGCCAGCCTGTTTTCTGCCCCCTCACCCACCCCTTCCCTTTAGATTAACACTTGATCTGTGCTATTGCTCTGAGACTTGTGACATTTGTGATTTTAACCTCCCACCCTGGGTGGGGGAGGAGGGAAGTCACTCTTCCATCCCTGGGGCCTGTGGGACAAAGAACCAGGCTGATGAGGCTGAGTACCCAGGGCTGTTTGGAGCCACACAGCAAGAGGCAGCCACAGTCCTGAATACTGTTCTGTGTACATTTACTTGTAGTTTTGTGTGTTATAAATTAAGCAGAAACTAAAAGCATGAAGAGACAGTGTTTTTATGTACTTTTCCAAGCCTATGTAGTTGTCTGGTAAGCCAGTAAAACTGCAGTGAACAATATAGTAGCCACTAGCCACAGCAAGCTATTAAATTTTATCAGTTAAAATGAAAGAAAATGTAAAAATCTAGTTCCTCGGTTGCACTTGTGACACTTCAAGTCCTTGGCAGCCATGTGTGGCTCTTGTACCTGCCATGCCAGCGCCGCTGTGGGGTAGTACCATCATTACAGAAAGTTCTGTAGGACAGGGAGAGACTTCAGCCTGATGAAGGCTCACTGGTTCAGCTGTTTTATCTGGTTAAAACTGACCCCTGGTATTTCAAAAGCGAAGCTTTTTCCTGATGCATAGAAAAGAAGGGGCATGTGTGTATTTTGGTTTTGTAGCTTTACTGTTCAGAAATGGTTGATATGGTCAACTGCATTAATATAGTGATCTTTTAAATGGTTGTAGGCCTTTTTTTTTTCTTTCTGGTGGAATAGATTGAGCAGTTTAAGGTGAATCTTCCCAGAATGGACCCCCAGGACATACTTTTTAATGTTTCTAAACAGAAAGTTGAGGTGGTGGTAGGCGGGGCTGAAGGCTGTGCATAATGATGCTCTTTATAATACTCAGAAGGTTAAATGTGGATAAACACTGAAAACAAGGCTTCAGAAAAGCCTCAGTATTATTATGCAGCATTTCTCGGACTGTAGTCCCTGAGACGCACTTCATAAAGCCAATAAAGCGCACACTGGTGGTCTCCCGTTGCCCTAGCAACGGACCATGGGGCACAGTGTATGTGAAATGCATGAACATCTGTGAATTAATCTTTTTTAGTTTGTTCTTTTCTTGGCACTGATTGGCCCACGTGGGCTTGTGCCTGTGACACTGTGTGTGGAGGGGTAATCTGGAGTATTCCCCAGGGTCTGGCCCGGAAGTGGATGGTGGAGCAGCAAGTGAAGGGAGATGTAGCCTAGTGTTTGGCCTGACAGCAATCTCAGGGCTATATACCTTTGGGTATATAGGGAAATGAATAAAAAATGTCCTACTAAGTCTGGGCATTATTGGGTTTATTGAACTGCCCTGAAAAAATAATCTTTAGAGGAAATTGAAATAATCACTTCTGTTTATACCACAGCTATCTGGACCTGAAAGGTCTCTGTGTTATTCCACATCCTTGCCCCAGCCCCAGTCCCTGCTCCAGGGATTAGAACCAAAACATATTGGACTAGTCAGAATGAGATTCCTGAATTGGATGTTTAGGCTGGAATCTGTTTTGATAATAAAATGTTGTAGTGACCTAGTCTGACCTTATTTAGAGAAATTTTAAATTGAGCTGGTGACAGTTCTGTCCTTGGGAGAAGAGAGCAAACGTTGACCGCATAGAGACACATTGAGGAGCAGTGCTTCGGTGCTGTCTGAGTTGGCAGTTACTCCCCCGCTCCTGACGGGAGCGCCTTCAGTTCTTGGCCTGCACTGTGCAGCCTCCACAGACGTGCGTATTCCCTTCCTCCTGCCAGTGGCAGATGCTCCCTTGAAAACTGTTTTGCTCACCCTTATCATTTTCAGGTTCCTTCTCTACCTATTTTTCTCCTACCCTTTTTTGCTCAGCCTCCATTCTCCCTTAGGGGTCAACCCTCTTTCCTGGGGATGAAGGACTATTACTATAAAATGTCTCCTGCTGGCTGTGGTCTGTGATGTATAACATGTGGATTGAGAAATTTTGTTCACAAATGTCTTAGACAGAACTCTGCTTCGTGCTAGTCCATGTGATTTGCTTGATGGTCATTAATATTGAGGGGCATTATAAGTCAGAAGAACTTGTCAGTTTGTATGTTTTCCTTTGGCTACAAAAAAGGCACAGCTGTACCTCTGTAGCTGAGAGATTTTCCTGATTTCCTGTTAGACAGCTAAACAGAGATTATTATTTTAATGGTTTCTGACTTTGCAACCTGTTGGTCTTGACAGATGAACTTGAAAATTGAGCAGCGCCTTCTAAATTATTTAAAGTAAGTTTGTAGGTGTCAGTTTGGCCGTTGGAGGGCAAATAGGCCTGCATTGGTCATTGGGATGCATAGTAAAATTAGGTATAATCCCGCCCCTCAAGTTGTTTTCCTGCTGAAGTATGCAACTTGAGATATGCTGCCTTCTGAGTAGAAGATGATGCATTAATCAATCGTTCCTCTTCATTTGTTTAAGCTTCCAGTTAGTCCCAAATTCCCTTAAAATGTACAAATAGAACTAGTCTGTGCTGTTTGGAGGACTAGCTTCTAAAGGCAATCTTCTGAGGAAGCTGCCAGGGCTAGTGTGCAAATACATGCAAAAAGGGAACCTTTAGCAAACACCAAGGGCAGTGCCAGTGGCAAAGTTCTGTAGGCTTCCCATCTTGATGGTGCCTTTGACTTTTATTCAGATACCGTTTTGTAGGAATCAGTGAAACAATTGGACCATAGAGCTAAAATATTATCATCAGACTTCTGGATGTTTGAATTCCACTCATTTGCTTTTCAAGTAGTTTCTCTGATTGAAAAAAAAAAAAGTTTTCTGTTGCTGCCTCCAGTAAATAGCCTCTTTTACTTTCAGATGGAAGTTTCTTCTTTCAAGAGTTTTTTTAAAAGTTTATCAACTTTGTAATTGTTACTTGAAGGCAGCCTCTGAAATACAACAGTTACAGGAAATATGAAAGACCTTTAGGAGGGAGTAGAATCCATGTCCTGGACAAGTTTTGAAAGCACAATTCTTTATGCCCCAAACTAAGAATTGTTGGATACTCCTGGTAAGAAACGAACATTCTACAGCAGTAAATGGCAGTGAGTAAGCTGGCTATAGTGAGGAGAGGAAATGAGTTTGAATGAGTTTGAATCTCTGCTGTTTGCTTCATCTGTGTTTGACAGATGTTAAGTGTGTTAAAAGCAGTAATTTTGTAATCTGGATGTGGAAGGCTGGAAAAGGAAAGAGAACACAAATAATATAGAAGGGAAAAGATTTCCAGCATCCTGATATTTTATTCTTACCGTATATACTGGTCCAGCGATCAGGAATAATCCTTGAATTTTATTTTTAACTTTTTAATTATTATGTTTTTAAAGTATTAATAGAAATAAAATCATACTTTCATTACTGTTGTAGATATATGGTTCTATAAAAACAAATGGTACTTAAGGGAAAAATTTCTCATATCATTTTCTTACACACACACAGTATTGCAGTGGAATGTTTGGTGATGGGACAATCTCCAAAGATGGGGTTCCCAAAATTGTACATGATACTTTCCTGTTAGGCCAACCCCTAGCTTTTGTGGGATCTGGTAAGATCACAAATAGAGTCCCTCAAATCGTATGTTTAAATATTTAAAAGTTATAAATTCAGTTAATAAATATACCTTCATAATCATCTGAAAGGCCAGGTTTGAATTCACAATTCTCAGGCTCCTGTAGGAGTTCATTGCCAGACAACGTGGGCCTTCACATATTTTCCTGTTGATGCCCCAACTTTCATGTCTAAGCTTCCTTACACCCCAGGGGCACCCCTTTGGTCTGGATGTGCTTACACTGACTGGTTAGACTTTGCATGTGGGCCTTTGGGCAGGAAATTTCAGGGTCCTGATACCCAGCTCTTGGTTTAGAGCGAGGTAGGCAGAGGGTGTGGGTGGGCATGTCCTCTTGGTCCTAAGAGAAAACTGAATGAGTGCTCAGACCCTAGGTTGCTGCTGCTACTGCTAAGTCACTGCAGTCACGTCCGACTCTGTGCGACCCCATAGACGGCAGCCCACCAGGCTCCCCCGTCCCTGGGATTCTCCAGGCAAGAACACTGGAGTGGGTCGCCATTTCCTTCTCCAATGCACGAAAGTGAAAAGTGAAAGTGATGTTGCTCAGTCGTGTCTGACTCTTAGTGACCCCATGGACTGCAGCCTACCAGACTCATCCGTCCATGGGATTTTCCAGGCAAAGAGTACTGGCGTGGGCTGCCATTCCCTTCTCCGGACCCTAGGTCAGTCCCCTCTTATCGAGCTCTTTGGTTTGTATGTTATTTCACAAGCCATACATTTAAGAGAAAAGAAAGAGAAGTGAGGATTTGAAACTGTCAGATCTCGGAATAATTCTTTGTTAAATAAACATCGGCATTTTATTCAAAATTAGGCCAGAGAATTGACATTGTCAAATAGCATCTTCACAAAAGGTACTTTTAAACTTCGCTTTGTAGGTAGAAATGGCAACCCACTCCAGTATTCTTGCCTGGAAAATCCATGGACAGAGAATTTGTGGTGGTGGGCTACAGTCCATGGGATTGCAAAGAGCCAGACACAACTGAGCCAACACACATGCAGAACATGCCTAGCGAGGCTTTTAAAATACTTCATTAAAAATAATCAGTGTATATTGTACCTGTTCACAGTGCTTGTGAAAGGCAGGGGGAAACTTAAAGCTGAGTGAAGTAAAAGAGAGTGGAGCACCAGGGTCATGGTTTGCCCTGAATGGCTTTTCACTGGGCCCCTCCCTCAGTCGGGGCCACAGGGAAGCGTGGATCTGTAGTGACAGTGCCCAGCAAGGTTAGACCTAAAAGGATTAGTTGTAAAGACTCTGCTTTCTTAGACTAAAGATTATCACTTGGAGCCAACTCGGGTCATGATTTCTGTTTTCATCTGCTCCTGTCCCTTTCATGTGCTTCCGTGGTTGGACAGCTGGAAGTGCTACAGAAATATTTAAAGAGCCCTGTTCAGTAGTTTACTGGGCAAGTCGTTGAATAATTCACATAACAAATGATTAGACAAGCACTTGTCCATCTGACTGAATTATTCTACATGTTTGCTGAAGCAGAGGAGGAGGAGTGCAGTGTTTCCTCCTCCAGAGGGTATACAGTGGCCGTATTGACCCATCTAGTTATTGGGTTTCAGCCTTTTGTTGACATTGTTGTAAATGAAAGCAGCCCGGAGGAGCTCGGAGCAGCTGGGCTGGATAATTGTGAAGAATTCCTGCTTGTTGCTGTTACCCCCAGTGTTTGCAGTGGGTTGTTTGCTTTGACTTTTGTTGAACTGTTGACAAAAGCATTAGATACAAATGGGAACAAATAAAGTGGTGAGATGCCAGGAGGGCTTGGCAGGAGTAGTGGTTTTCATTCTGATTTAAATAGGGGATGTCGGAACTTATCTAGATGGGAAATGGAAGGTCGTGTCCGTGCGTGTGTGTTTGTGTGTGTGTGTCTAGAACTGTTTTCTTTTCAGGTACCTGGAAACTAGCTTGCTGTTTATGTACCTTGGCTTACAGAGGTGAGAGAATTAAGAAGGCTACCGTGTCTTATAACCTTAAAAAAGCCGCACTGTACTTATGCCCTTCAGGTGTGTTGCTGGCCAGGAATGCTATAACAAATCATTTCTGGATTCCCCCTCCCCAGCTTAAAAAATACATTTTTTTAATAATGGAAGTATTTTGGGTTTGGGAGATGACAGGCATGACGTGGAGGTAGGGAGGATTAAGAAAAACAGTATATGCTAAAATAGTATAGCTAGCAGAATGGAAGTCATTTACTGGAACGCTTTTAATTTGGTTTAAACAAAATACTCTTTTGTATATTCAAATGGGGAGTAGTTCAGCTGTTGTGAAGCCAGAAAATTAATGGTATTTTTAGTGAAATAGCAAAAGCATGTCAACAACATAGCTGCAGATGATAATGCTGGCATTTTATTCATGAGGAATTATCAGTGCAGGTTACTGGACAACATAGTGTGACTGAAAATGATTGAGTGTGGGAGAAGCCACTGTCCTTCTGCTCGATGATTTTATTTTGCATTTGGTCTTCCTCAGGCTTCATTTGTGCATGGATGTATTTTCCCGTATTTTCCCTATCATAAACCAAAATATAAGGTCTTCTTGGCTGAGGCTTGTATGCATACTCCCCCTCTTAGAATGCCTCACAGTGAAGGCTTCTCTCTTTGCGTATTGACTGAAAGGCTACAGAGTGTGTTTTCATTGCACAGATGGTCAGTGGAGGTGGGTGGCCTTTGGAGAAAGGTCCCTCTGAATAGGTCTCTGGGAGTTGTCTAAAAGCACCAACTGGCAAGACTTCCCACAATGCATGAGGTGGATAACTGTCAAAGAATTTGCCTTCCTGGCAAGTAAAGGATTTGGAATATGCAGTAAGGCCAGAAAAATGTTTATAAAACCTGGGCAAGGATAGACAGAAGCTGCATTTATTAGGAAGTTAAAACACCCTCTGGGACAGTGCATTTCCATGTTATGATAATGGAAATTGTACTGAAATGTATTTGAATGGTTCTGCTAAGCCGTGTCTTTGTGTTTGCTCCCCATTTTGGCCCAGGGCACCCTGGGTACCATCAATAAGACATCCTTTTGTTGGTTCTAGTTCACCCAGTGTCGGGGCGGGGAGGCAGCCAGTGCTTCCTCTTCAATGTGTTCTGTTCTCCGGCATTGTCTGTTGGATTCTCCTCCTCTGCTGATGACAAAAAGAATATATGTACGTTTGTGTAATTGTTCTTTGGTTTCAGTTGGCCAAATCTTAAGGAATTCTAGTGCAGAAGAATTTACTGAGTTTGTGTTAATAGAAGGAATGTTAGATTATTTTAATCTTTGCAATATTTCTAGTCCTAAAGACTAGTAATCCTTTGGGAGGTGGGTGGCAACTTCATGGGCAAATTTGTTAAAAAGAACTGCAACTCAAATGCTCTGCAAGTTGCAACTCAGAGTGATATTTTTGCTTATCACTAGGCGATCAAGTAAGTGTAGAGACCTAGATCTGAAGTTCATAAGGAAGAAATCCCTGAAAAGACTGAGCTGGGGATAAACACATCTGTGTGACCAAGTAGGTGATGTGTCTTACAGAAGATGGTACCCGAGGGGGGTGGTAGTGACATCATGCAAGTTAGAAAATATGCAAAGACAGTAAGGCAAGAAGTTTTCATTGTTAACAAGCCAGAAGGAGTGAGAGAGATTAAGACTCCACAGACTTGACTCAGCACGATGCCCAAACTATAAAAGACCCTGGGCAAAAATACAGTAAAAGGCTTACCCTTGAAAGGAATGAGTTCCAGAGAACCTCACTTAGGCCAAGACAAAGAGGTGGACCCACTGCACCCCTCAGGCTGTGGCCAGGGCTGCAAGGGTGAGCATGTTTTGGAAGAGACTGGTTTTACAGACAGATCTCTTCCCTCCTCCTCTTTTCCCACTCACTCCTGGAGCAGTATTTATGTTTGCCGTGCTCTTAAAGCTAAAATAACACCCTTGTAAAGGGTGACTCAAGTCGTCTCTTTGTACACTTGGTTTGAAACACATTTCTCAATGTTGGGAAGCCGGTGGGTGTTGGGACCTGTCCACATCGGTGCACATGACACCCTATGAACCCCAGCCAGCCTGCAGGTGAAAGGCCATGCAGGGATGCTGGTTAGAAAAGCAGGCTGTAGACTCAGGTGGCCTGGGTTCAAACCCTGTGTTCTGCCATTTACCAGCTTTGGGCAGGCTAAATCCCTCATGTTCTGTTTTCTGCTATGAAGAGTGGTAATGTACATTTTCAAAGGTGCCTGTCACTTAGTAGATGCTCAGTGAATCTTGCCTTTTTTTTTTTTTTTTAGTGTACAGTATGGATAATTTGAAAGTAACTTGGTTCCAGGTATTTTTGAGGGGTTTCATATTTAAATTAACTTGGATTTGACAGCAAGCACAAGACTGACAGCAGAAAGCAGAAAACTAGAAATGTGCCAGGCTATGGAGGAAAGTATTCTGAGATTAAAATTTTGTTGCAGAAAATCTACAAAATGGACCTTTGTATGTGCAGATGGTTGAGAATTAACTTTACCCGATCTGAGCACATATTTAAATCTAAAGGGAATTTGGTGATTCCAGATAGTTCAGCCTCGACTGAGAATGTGACACGTGACCTTTTTTTTAATTTTTATTTTTTTGAGAACGTGACTTTTATATGTTTTAGAGCCAAAACCACTTGCTACTCCTAATAGTTGAAATTGGAGACCCAACAAGGAGAACCTCACGGGTTCCTGTCAGCCCGTATCCTGCTTTTGAAAGCCATTCACCTGCTGTGCCAGTGCTGTGTGCTTCTGCTGCTTGGAGATGCTGCTGACTAGCCTGGCAGTGACCTCCTTGCTAGCCAGAGGAGTGACCTGAGGGTCATGGCCTATGGTCTGCCTTGAGTTTTGCTGGGAGCCTCTTTTATCTTCGTGTCAGATTATCTGCAACATGGACGTCTCCCTCCAGGGTTGTAGACCGTTGCGGTCCGGCGTTCCTCTCGTTGTGTGGGGAGAAGGATGTACCCAACAGGTGCTGCTCCTGGCTGCTCCTCCTCCTCCTCAGTTTACTACTCACAGACCTAATCCCTGTCATAAGGCTGGCTGGCTGGGGAAGGAACCCACATCCCTGCGCGGTAATACTGATTTATTTGCAGCTCCTTCTCTTCAGGCTGAGTGCACCGCAGTGTCATGAGGTGAGAGCCAGTCGGTCTTGGGCTTGGCAGGGTGCGTCTGAGGGAACAGGAACACTTGCGTCATCTGGATTCAGGGGCTACACAGGCCTGGGTCCTGCAGAGGAGGTGACGGACTGCACCCCCCACCCCTCTTTGAGTGTGCGCTCCTGAAGGTGAATGTTGACCAAAAAAGGATTCTCGCAGAGTGCTACCCATGTGCTGTGTTTCCAATAGCAAGATTAACCTCAGTTTCTCTATAAAAATGTCAGTCTGGAAGATGTCCTATGGCCTGTGCTGTTGGGAGTGATAGGTATGCTGCCACAACAGCTGTCTTCCAAGGGTTACAAAAATAAGGAACCCCTCCCTTTGGGGAGAGGGTGCCCAGAATGTGCAGTTAGATTACTCAAAGGGTCAATGCCAACAGAGTCCAAGGAAATGTTATATTTTCTTGGTAGGAATGACAGAGGCCAGAGTTCTAGAAGTAGGCTTACACTGGGCATAGGTCGGTGCTTCCCTCCAGGGAGAGTGCTGGCACAACTAGGCTTCCTTCCCACGGGGATGGGCAGTGAGGGACCCTGGCAGGTAGGAGTTCAGCTGCCCACGGGGGCCACGGCCTGTCTGGCAAAGTCTTTGAGGTGCCTTTTCAGAAAGACTCTGTTTTCTAATAATTACCTCGTCTGGATTTTTAGAACTGTCTTCCTGGGTGATCAGTGACCACCCTTTCTGTGAGAAAGAGTACGTGAAAACCGCCAGGCTGTATTTGGGGCAGCCCATTTTTACCAGTCGCCAGACCGTTGTTTTTAGAAAAGTGCCGTCTCCTCTGAAGGCCCAGGAAGCTTTTGCGGGGTCAGCTATGCTTGAGAATTCTGACGTCTTTGTTTCTTCTTCCCTTCTCCTACCCGAGATGCCATTTTCAGAGTGTATTAGCTCAGATTTGGAATCTCACACTTCTCTGGTTATCAGAACTAAACACCAACTGTGTTTCTTTGTAGAGATTTATTTCTATTTAAAAGATAAGGAAAAGGAATATACATCTCTCTAGCTCAAAAAACCCTAAGAAGGAGTAGACTAAGTGGAAAGTTTCTCCAGGCACAATTAGAGTTCTGTTACAGAAACAAGTACAAGTGAGGGCAGGTGGGCTGCAGAGCACTCAGCCCAGGGACTCAATTAAAAATGCTTTAAAAATGTAATTCCAATCAATTCAGGTAGTCTTAGAACATTACAAGATGTGAGAAAACATACCTTAAATGCCAGCAGCCAGTGAAAAGGGCATAATTTCAGAAACCCTGCTATAAATTGTGTGCCTTTGGATTTCAAAAATGTAGAGGATACATCACTGATATTCAGAATAAATATGAGAATTGTACAGTCTTTGCATCTTAGAAGAAATGAAGTCTTTAAAGACCTAATTTTGTTTGGCCTAGATTCCCAAATTTTTTTCTGGTTGTCACAACATTTGTTTTGGGAGATGTACGATCAAATCTGACTGTAACAAACACCATTACAACAAAAATATCCCTATAACCACACAACTTCTAGACCCCAACCCAAAATCCACTTACTTAAAACAATATTGAAGGAAACCCAATTCCATTAAGGCAAAATAAGTGGGTTAGTCTTGGAGGTTTTTCCTTCATGATTTACGTAACCTCCTGAAATCCATATACATGAATTGGCAGTAAGTGATTTTAGAAATGTTTGTTTACCTTTGGAATATATTACATGATTTTTAACATGTTGTTTCCTTTTCAGATTATTTTCTGTAGATGTCCATAACAAGTATTTGCTTTTGTGGGAGGAGTCCACCCCAAATGAAATGCTTCTGTCTGATTCCCTACATTGCATATTTTGGTTTCTCTTACTTTTATATCTAGAAAGTATCTCATATATAATTTTCCGCTAAGAAAAATTAAAATTCTAGTATAATTTACATTTTGCTTATTGTTAGACACTGAAACCACAGGCTCAGAACACAGTTATAGTGATTGGCCATCGTCACCTGTGAGCAGTGTTGGCTGCCTCTGGCCCTGGTTGACAGTTGCTTACAGTCCTGGCTGTGTTGCCTTCCCTCAGAGGGATGCAGCTTATAGACTGGGCAGTTCTGGTTGGCGGCTCCTGCTTCTGGTGTCCCTGGGCCCAGCACCCTGTCTTCCTCTTCGTTGCCCTCAGCATCTGCAGTCCTTTTGCGTGACGTGTGCAGGGTCTGCTGCTTTCCTGGAAGTTAATGAAAACATCTAAAAGGCAGCTTAGTATACAGTGAAAACATGCACTTGGTAGTCACGGGTTCTAGACAGGTCTACCACCTGCTCTCTTTGTGATCTTGGACAATAATAATAAAAAATAATTAACATGGAGTGTGCATTTATTCTGTGCCAAGTTCTTACCACCATCTTTCTGTTTATTCAAAACAGCCTCCTAAGATGGAGTTTACTAGTATCTCCAAGTTAGATTGAAGAAAGTGGAACACAGTTGGTTAAGTGACTTGCTACAGTCACCTGTAATCAGATGAGTCCCCAGAGTTGTCCTCTTCATCTCTACACTAGCATCAATGGGAACATCATCCTATGTATTAATGTCTTACTTGGTATAGGGTTTTTAGAGAGAGGATTAGAGACATGTATGAGGAGACCCAGTGAAGTGTCTGCCCCTTAGGAAGACGATTAATAAATTATATATGAGCTTAGCTTTCTTGTCTCTCAGGTCGAAAAAAATTCAGACTCAATGGATGCTGATTTTGTGTACCTGTAATACTGCTGTTGTGATATATCCTTTTGTATGACTTACCTGTCATATGTCCTTAGAATGTAAGCTCTTTGCATGGGTGGTGTCTGTTTTTCATAGCTCATATTTTGTGGACTTCTAAAATGATACTTTGAGGCCATTTTTATTTCATAGCCTTTTGGAATGTCATTACACAATCCTGTGTGTGTTTTTGTGTCAAATTTCTCATATCCAGCAGATGTATCCTCCTCCTCTTACAGCTCGGAATCTGTTGTCTGATTAAAAATTATGCAGATGAAAAATCTGACAAAGATTTTAACTTGCAGCTTCATCCACTGCTGGAGATAAATAGGAATACTCTTATAGTAACAAAATTCCCTAATTTGGGTTTTATAGTTTGATATCATTGTCATTTCATAGAGAAGCAAGGGTAGGTTTTTTGTTTCTTTATAATCACTGCATTTAGTGATAACACTTTCTACCTTTAGTGTCTATAAGCATGTATGATGTTTGTGTCTGTGCTTCCTGCTCTTCATTAATTGATGAAAAAACAAATGCTTGTGCTTCCCGTGTTTTGGCTGACTTTTGGAGCTTTAGGACAAGGGTTGAAGAGGGACCTCTGTGTTTCATAACTTAGAAGGCCCCTGTGTACTGTTCTGAGTTTTCCTTCCCAGTCTCTCTGTTCTCTCCCTCTTCTGCTACCCTTCCCCCTCCAAAAAGGACAACTTAGAAACTTTAGAATAGAACAGACAGGATAGTTGGGTGGCAATCACAGAGGAATGAATGCTTGATTCCAGTGCTGAATCAATTTGTTGAGGATAAGTTGAAGCCTACGTATGATGGAGATTTTTCTTTTAAAATACCAAATTGAGGCCCCATGGCCTGACAAAAGTATTTCTTGCTGATTTGTGAGTCTGCTTGCAAAGAATTAATACAACAACATCTATTTCTGCTTTACTGACTATGCCAAAGCTTTTGATCGTGTGGATCACAATAAACTGTGCAAAATTCTGAAAGGGATGGCAATACAAGACCATCTGATGTGCCTCTTGAGAAACCTGTATGCAGGTCAGGAAGTAACAGAACTGGACATGGAACAACATACTGGTTCCAAATAGGAAAAGGAGTACGTCAAGGCTGTATATTGTCACCCTGCTTATTTAACTTATATGCAGAGTACATCATGAGAAGCGCTGGGCTAGAGGAAGCACAAGCTGGAATCAAGATTGCCGGGAGAAATATCAATAACCTCAGATATGCAGATGATGCCACCCTTACGGCAGAAAGTGAACTAAAGAGCCTCTTGATGAAAGTGAAAGAGGACAGTGAAAAAGTTGGCTTAAAGATCAGCATTCAGAAAACTAAGATAGCATCTGGTCCCATCGCTTCATGACAAAACTATGGTTTTTCCAGTAGTCATGTATGGATGTGAGAGTTGGAAAGAGAGAGAAAGAGAAAAAGAAAAGAGAGAAAGAAAGAAAGGTGAGCGCTGAAGAATTGATGCTTTTGAACTGTGGTGTTGGAGAAGACTCTTGAGAGTCCCTTGGACTGCAAGGAGATCCACCCAGTCCATCCTAAAGGAGATCAGTCCTGGGTGTTCATTGGAACGACGGATGCTGAAGCTGAAACTCCAATACTTTGGCTACTTCATGAGAAGAGTTGACTCATTGCAAAAGACTGATGCTGGGAGGGATTGGAGGATGAGATGGCTGGGTGGCATCACCGACTCAATGGACATGAGTTTGAGTGAACTCCAGGAGTTGGTGATGGACAGGGAGGCCTGGAGTGCTGCGGTTCATGGGGTCACAAAGAGTTGGACACGACTGAGTGACTGAACTGAACTCAACTGAATACACAGAAATTAAATTTTGTTTATCTGACCTTGAGCAAACCACTTTAAGTTTAAACGAAAATAAAGCATGATATCAGGCTATCCTGTAAATTCAGAGTGTATAGTCATTAACAACTCTTTGTGACTGGGGGCTTCACCATCCCTCTCTCTTTCATTTCCTAAGCAGTGTCACTACCACCCTGATTAGTCATTTACTTCTGAGTTCTCAGCTTTACATTATGGAGGTCAAGTGAGGTGAGAGAGATGGTACCTTAGACTCCTGTACCAGTCACTGTGACCTCATTGGATCACAGGCATCATGATGCAGGATGCTTAAAGCTGGATTGCCCTGGTGGACTGGCAGGAAGGAGACAATATTTTATGCTCATTTTATTCTACTGTCATATTGGATAGTCTGTTAATCGCCACTGATGTTTGTTTTAGATACTCTAATTAATAAGATGTTTCACTGTTCTAGCTCCCCAAGGCCTTTCCAGCAAAGGACACAACCGAGAAGTAAATAATTATTGTTTTTGTTAACCACTGAAACTATTTTGGGTCAATAGTCTAACTTATTGAGTGCATTTTATTACTTTTTAAAATAAAATATATAGAAAGAGGAGGAAAAAAGCCAACTAGGGATATGGTAGAAAGAGCACCACATTCAGGGGATCTGCCACATTATCTGACCTTGGACATGCCCTCTGTTCTCTCTAAGCCTCAGGTTTCCCACCGGGTTGCATGGCCACTCAGGTTTTTCTGAACCTAGAGTTTATGGTGTACTGTATGATACACCCTATGAAGTATTTTGTTTACTTACTATTTAACTGCAGTGCGTTAGTGTGCAAAAGCCCTAGTGTGTTAATTGGAGCTAGGTGTCATTCTTTATACACTCAGGTGTTCTGACTGAAATGTTGGCGCTCCTTCAGACTTGTTGATCAATACATGTTCAGTATTTTAGTTTACTTCCTATGTTTGAAGATGCATTTTCCACCATAAATCCATGTTACAGTGATGGTTTTAGCCATGAATAAAACAGTTGTATAATGGAAGGATAATGGATTTGAAATTGGATAGATCTAGGTTCAAATCCGGAGAAGGCAATGGCACCCCACTCCAGTACCCTTGCCTGGAAAATCCCATGGACGGAAAATCCCTGGTAGGCTGCAGTCCATGGGGTCACTAAGAGTCAGACATGACTGGGTGACTTCACTTTCACTTTTCACTTTTCACTTTCATGCATTGGAGAAGGAAATGGCAACCCACTGCTGTGTTCTTGCCTGGAGAATCCCAGGGACGGGGGAGCCTGGTGGGCTGCCGTCTATGGGATCGCAGAGAGTCGGACACGATTGAAGCGACTTAGCAGTAGCAGGTTCAAATCAGAATCTTTCTTAGACTTGCAAGTTACACAGTTTCTCCCAGTTAGATTCTTTATAATAATAATATTATCCATTTCATTGGGTTATTACAAGATTGAATGAGACAGTGTGTTTAAAGTACCTTGGGAAGTGCTTGGCCTCTAGTCAGTTCTCAGTAAATGCTAATATCATGTGTTCAAAATAGTATTGTAGCTAATTCAGAATTACTGTTTGCATGCTATTGTTGTACTGCCTAGAATTAATTAAGTTTGTGGCATCTTTTGAAAGATATCCACGGTGGAAATAATAGCAATAGGAGAAGGAAATGGCAACCCACTCCAGTATTCTTGCCTAGAGAATTCCAGGGACTGGAGAGTCTGGTGGGCTGCTGTCTGTGGGGTTGCACAGGGTCGGACACAACTGAAGCGACTTAGCAGCAGCAGCAGCAGACTGCTAGAGCATCCAGACCACGTGTTGCAGACCAGCATTAGGTCCATGTTGTCTGCATGTCTTACCTCATTTTCAGCGTGTCCTTTCCTTTTCCTTCAAGATGTTCATTTTAATTACCTGTAACTACTGAACTTTGATAATAGCAAGGGACAAGATCACTTTTCAACTTGATAATCACAGGTCCTGATCACTTGTTGTTATATCTTCACTGGGCTTTTTGTAAGACACTACTGTATTTTGAATTTATATATAATTATTGATAGATTTACCTTTTATTTCCTTTTCTGGAAACAAACTTACATAGAGCCTGTACTATCCCAGAAGTTTACAGATGAGGCATCCTTCCGGTTATCCTACTTCTGAATTTTATTGGCTTGTCATTAAATTTATACCTGTGTAGTTGTATAATTGTGGATGCTCTTTTGCCTGTAGAATCAGATGTGGGCAGTGTAAGAAGTTCTTTACATTTATGAAATTCAGAAATTTCAGAGGGAGGATTACTGAAAGATTAACCAGATGCTCTAAATGAAATTTCTCTTTTGAATTCCTCTTTGTATATAAAGGTGAGTATCAGATCCATGGTCAGAGGAGCCTGGCAGGCTACAGTTAATGGGGACCCAAAGAGTTAGATACAAGTTAGCAACTAAACAATAACAACAACACAACATCATCAGATCAGTAATTTGTTAGTACAGCAAGTAGTAAGTAATACAGTTGTGATATAAGTGAGAGAACTATTTTGTATTGTATTCAGTCCCTGTGTCTCTTATAGAAATTAGTAGGAATTATGTGAACTATATTCAGAAATACATGAAATACAATGCAGAGAAGAAATTATGCGTATTTACCAAAGATCCAGGGATGATGAGTTTCATCAAGTTAGAGGTGTATACAGGCCTCTTTGACAGTTAGAACCTTTGTAAACTTACGACTCTGTGAGGCTAATGAGACAAGGCCAAAAATACTGTGTAGGCTTTAATCTGTCTACATTGTCTTGGATAAACATACTTATTTATCAGCAGAATTCAATTACAAACTTGAATTGGAAACCATCTGCAGACCTTGTTCTAGTCCTAGCTTTTCCTGTTGCTAGCTGCAGTACCTCGAACAAGTCCCACGCCTGCTTTTTCACTTTGTATAAATGTCAGAGCTTCCCTGATAGGTCAGCTGGTAAAGAATCCGCCTGCAATGCAGGAGATCTGGGTTTGATCCCTGGGTTAGGAAGGTCCCCTGGAGAAGGGAAAGGCTACCCACTCCAGTATTCCGGCCTGGAGAATTCCATGGACTGTGTAGTCTATGTGGTTGCAAAGAGTCGGACACTACTGAGTGAGTTTGACTCAACTTTCACTCAATGTCAGAGTAGTTGGACCAGGAGCTCTCCAAGCTTGTGTCTATATCTAAAAATTCAGATTCAATCCGGGGAAAATTGTGTATTGATGAGTTAAAAGAAAGTGTCTGAATATACTGTATCCACTGTGCTGAAAGGAACTCTTCATCTGCCAGTTTAATAAACACTATATTGTTCTTCATGTTGAGGTGTACAAATGAAAATAGCTTATATATTTGTTGGATTTTTAGGTATTTATTAGATAAAGTGATTGCTTCATGCAAGGTGCGGTAGCAGAGGCGAAGGTCTCTTGGGCACAGGCTTTTTTCTTTGAGTGACAGGACATACACACTGAGAAGGTCTGAAGATCTCTAGCTTTCAGATTACCGGGTGGTGGAGTTCTCTGGGGAATTTGAGATTCAGTGTCTCTGTTAAGGTGACCCATCTAAAAGTTTATTGCCTTTTATAGCCCACAGCCACAGGTATTTAGTAATTCAGTGGGTAATTTATTAAGAAAGTCATACTGTATACTTTCCAAGGATTCATTAACTGCCAACTAGACATTATTTTATGTATTTTTTAAATTTGATTTTTTTTTTTAATGACTTTTGAGTGGCGTAAGAAAATGTTATTAGTGAAATCTTGGTTAGCGTGAACTCATCCTACCCGGATCTGAGGTAACCTGTTGTTGTAAAAACGTAGTGCCATGAGGAAGGCCACCCTAGTGCAGAAGTTAGCAGTTGCTTAGTTTGGATCAGGAATTATCATATTCTGTGGTTTTTCTTAAAACTTTATTTTAAAACAGAGGGCAAGATAAAATGAATTCTCAGAGTCTTACAAGATTAGGCAGGCCCCCATTTCCCTATCCACTACTCTGAAATCCAAAAATCTGTGGAAACAAAGTGGGTTTTTATTTGGGGTGTGTGTTTTTTTGACTATGGAAACACTAATGTTTGATTATGGGGTGCTGTCCCACATCCTGCTACAGTAAATGTATCTTACTGCCTTTCTCAAATTCCAGAAATACTAAATTCCAAAGCTCATCTGGCCCCCAAGAATTTCCTGACGTGCACTGTCTAAGTACAGCCTTGGGACTCCTGTACTTATCTTATCTCTAACTTTTTCATGGACAGAACACTTTGAGGGCAAAGACCTTGTCCTTTTCAGCTTTGAACACTCCGGTATTACTGTCAGGGTGCCTCTGTTACAGTAGTCATTTGTTATACTCTTGAATAAATCAGGGAAGGGAGAGAAGAATGTTTGGACAACTTTAGCCCCTTCTCCTCCAAACCAGTCAGTCAGCAGTTTCTTATCCAGTGTCATAAGCACAGGTTAAGTCATGAAACTGAGTCGACTGATAACTGAAGTTATCAGATGACAACTTATGACCTTTCTCTTGCATTTAAAAATCACTACAGTCAAAATGCTCCAGCATCTCTCGGGATGGAGTGCAGATCACACCATGCAGACCCTCATTCTCCTCTTGGCTCTTGCTGAGGGCACCCTGGGGGAAAATACTGGAATACACCACATTTCCTTGCAGTTGTATAGACCAGACTGAAGGGGTGGGCAAGCTTTGGCCCACAGGCCAAATCCATCTCCTGGTTCTGTATGTGGGATTGGTGGGGAGTGACCTATGAACTATAAGACTGGTTGTTTTTATTGTTTAGTTGCTCATGTCCAACTCTTTGTGAGACCCCATGGTGGTATATACATTTTAAAGGGTTGTAAACAAAAATTATCCAATAGACATATGTGACCTGCAAACCCTAATAATCTGATTGCTGTCAAGCCATTTCCAGAAAAAGTTGGCTAACCTTTGATTTAGACCATTAATTTAACTTCCAGTTTACTTCTCCCTGTCTTTAGAAAGAATTCTTTCCTTCTCATCCCTGTTCTCCCTTTAGGAGTCTACTGACTCAGTGGTTGTTCTTCTAGGTCTTAGGTGGTACTTGTTTTCATGAAATGATAACCCTTAAAGATAGTTTTTATCCAGCTTTTAAAATCTCAGGAGGAAATTTAGATGAAGACAAGATGTAGAGTTAATCTGAGCATAAATAAACATGAAGTTGAGAGTGGTTTTAATGCTCTCATATGGAGAGAACCAATTACAGAGCTTCCTCGGTACCTGTCCTGACTAATTACATGAAGATATAATTTCTTTGATCCCTTTATCTCCAAAATTCCTTTGATTCACAAAATTGTGTACATAATTTGAATACTGAGAATTATTTCAAAACTATTGACCTGGGAAAATATTGCTTTTTAAAGATAGGGCATTTTAAAAATAACCATATCTAAATTGTGTAATCCTGGAGTATCACTGTAACTTAGAATTCATATTGTGAGCCGTTCTGTTTTTTTTCTAAATTATTTCAGCTGCATCTATATACAGTTTTTTATATCTTGTCTTTTTACTCCATGAATTGATAAAGTGAGAATGATCTCTTTGACCTTGTCATATTCTCCTTATTTTTTGTCAGGGTATTAGTGACAGTCACTTGAGGTCTTGAGTCAGAATCCCTGCATTCTAATGCCAGCTTTATTTCTCTCTATCTGTGTGACCTTATGTAGTCACTTACCTCACTAGAGTTCTGTTTGCTCATCACTAACATGGTGGTGGTAATACTGTCCTAACAAAGTTTAGGGAAGGGCAGATACAATGATATAAGTAGAAATTACTTGAAAATTACAGTGTTTTTCATATGTTAGTTGGGGCTGGTGCCACAATAATGAATTTATGATAGTTTACCATTTATACATGTCAGTTCATTTCTTAATTAGACATTATCAGGCTGAGAACCATAAAGGAATGAGTTTGCTTTTTATTTTACATTATTTTCATTTATTCAAATATGGGTAGCTTGAAAAGGAGAAGGGGCATTTTTTTCCTATAGTGCATATTCTCAATTAAATGATTATGTCAGTTAGCAATGCTGTGTAATAAACCTTCCAAGACTTAATGGTATGAAAACTACTTGCTACATCTCATTAGTTTTTGTGTTAGCTGTGGAGTTGGGAAGAGTTCTTCGGCCTGTGCTGGGCTGCTCTTGGCTAAATTTGCTGGGTAGTTTAGAATGTCTTCAGCTGTTCCTCATGTATCTCCTGTACCCACCCCTGCAACAGGCTAAGGCTTGTTCTTTTGGCAGCAGCAGAGTCCAGGAGAGCCTCTCTTTGCATTGTTTGCTACTGTACCATTGGCCAAAGCAAGTCACGTGACCAAACGTAGACACGGGGACATGTGAAAATTGTGGCCACTATGGTAGTCAGTCTACTCAGTGGTCTTAGAGGTAAAGAAAAATCAGCCCAAGTGGGAACCAGATGGTAGCCTGGCATTTTTGTCATGGAGGTTTCTGTTCTTGAGAACACCTTGTATAATTTCAGTGCTTACATACTCCCATTCCTCATCACTGTACCAGAACTGCAACAGCCTCTTGATCTACTCTTTGGCAGAGAATAGCCCACACCCAAATGTGCACCTTTTGTGTTTTAAATAATACAAAGAGTATTGTTTCCAAGACAACTTTGATGAAATGTCAGCTTTCTCTAGGTTCTAAACCCACATAAGAAGCATTGTTATCCTCGTTCCTGCTGGGTAATTTGTATACTGCAGTAGTTTGTTTGAAAACATGCCTGTTGTTCTTTGAAATACGCTTAATGCTAGATTAGAGAGAAGTTTTTTTTTTTTTCTTCCTGTTTATGTAAGCTCATTTCTAAAGCATTTAAAATAAAGAGCTTGGGCATGTATGGTATTTAAAAACCCTTCACATGATGTTTTTAAAACAGATCAATTTCTGCATTAAAATGTTAGGAATTCAGCCAAGGAAAATTCAACTTGAATTGTATAGCTGTAATGATAATGTATTATAACCATCTTCTTTGAAAGTGATTGTACCAGCAGTTAAACCTGGTGAATTACATAATTTAAGAGTGTTTGCCAGAACACTGTTGTAGGGGGATTATTCAAACCTTTCCTAAACAACAGCAAAACGAAAGATAGATTGTAGTTTGAGGTATTTAAATTACTAGAAGAGTCACAAAATATCTAAAGATAACTCATTTGAATTGAACAGAAGGTCATATGTCTGAATGTCAGTTATCACGCTTAACTACTTGGCAGAATATTAGGATGTAAGATGTGATTTCTGTTTTTTAGCTACTTTGGCTTGAATTAAAAATGTCTTGTATTTGCTTATTACTTATCCAAAAAGTGTTTTCAAGTCAGAAGTAACTTTGTGATGGAGACTATTGATTTCAGATGTGTACTTCCGAACAACTAAGAAAATGTATGTATCATATCATTTAAGCGTATCATTAATCTTTTCAAAGCTTTGTGGTTGTTTTAAGGAGAAAACACATGTGTTCTTACTTTATCCCTAACGCAGAAGCCCTGTGTCTCAAGCGACCACCCAGCGCACAAGGGGTGTGTGTGGGTCTCACATCCTATCTCCTGCTGCCCTGCCTCATTCAGTCTTGAGTCAGAGAGAATGTTTTGGAGGGTCAGGTTCATTATTTCATATTATAAATATTTTTCCTTCGGATAAAGGGTACAGATTGAATTCCTTAGTACTTCCAAAGGTGGAGAGATGAGGCAGGACTCTGAAAGAAATGAGAAGGGAGTTGGAGAGCTTTTGTGTGGAAATCTAGCTTTAAAAAAGCCAGTGCCTCTTCCTTAACACTGAGGCCACATGGATGTGGTGGGAAAGTCCTCTAGAAGAAGTAGTTCCTGAGACACATCAGCAACATTGTCACCATTATTTGGGTAGGGGCAGCGAAATACATGAACTGAGAGAAAGGCCACATCAAGATAGAAGCAGAGATTGGAGCCATGCTGCCACAAACCAAGCAGTACCAAGGATTACCAGCCACTCCCAGAAGCTGGAGAGACAAGGAGGGATTCTTCCCAGAGCCTTCAAAGGGAGCATGGCCCTGCTGACACCTTGATCTCACACGTCAGCCTCCAGACCTGAGAGAGAATAAGCTTCTCTTGTTTCAGCCACCTGGTTTGTGGGAGTTTGCTTGGCAGCCCTAGTAAACATATATAGCTCCCAAGAGTTAAGTTTATCTGTCAGTTTTGTTTCATCTCAGGATAGTTAGTGATTGCCATGTGATACTAAATATAGTGATAGTCTACATATAATAAGCCACAAAACTTACCTGTTAAATGTTTTATAAAGATGTGTTATTCAGTGGCTAGTCAGGTACAGTGCCTGTGCTCAGGCTCCAGGAATATAGTGGTGAAAAGGACAGAAATGTTTACTGATCTGGGGCTCAACGTTTTATTTTTATTGGGGAAGAGACACATTCATTGCAGGATTAACAATGATGAAATTGCTTCAGTGGCTTTTACGTAGCCTATGTTCTTGTTCTCCTTTTTGCATCCTCTGAAATCTTAATTGACCTTTGGATCCAGTCTTATGTGATGCAACAAGCCCTGCCAGTTCTTCTCACTTCCTCGTGGACTTGGGTCAGTCTGGCTGCGCATGCTGCACAGAAGCACACTTTGCACTCTTAGAGTTGTGCAGTCACTTGAGGTGGCCCCAGGATGCCACATTTTCTGTCTTGTCTCCATCGCCCTTCAAAAAATGAAGTGGAAACCTTGAAACTTTCCCTTCTCTCGGTTTGGGGTTTTGTTTTGTTTTTACATGTTCTAATGCCCTTTTCATCATTCCTATTTACAGAATTGGTGAGTTTTCACTTTACGAGTGTTTGAGAGAATTCTTGGCCTAAGTCAGATAGGTATGAAGGCAGCCTGATCTGTCAGATGTAATGAAGCAAGCCCCTTTGTCATCCCGTTAACCCCTTTTGTGTCCTCTTTTATTAATGATGTCTTGCTGCTCTGTATACAGGTTTAGTTTCTTTTCACAGTATGCAGGCATCATTCCCTGTGCCTTATATTAAAACCAGAAGACCATCTTTTAGTATCCCGAGTTACTTGGCCCTCGGGATTCAGGTTTCTTTGTGTAGAAAGTGACGAGGTTGAAATGGACAGGTGCTTCTCAAAACTGGTAATGAGTGCGGATTCAGCAATGTCAGTAGGTAGAGGGTGGGCCTGCGATGCTGCATTTCTTACAAGCTCTCAGAAGATCTCATGGTTGCTGAACAGTAAACTATACCTTGAGTGATGGGGACAAGATGACGTTTCTGGTCCCTCGCAGCGAAAGTTGAGAGCTTTCCTGCTTTGTTTAGGGAGTCTGTTCATATCTGTGAACTCACATCCAGAAGGCCTCCTGCTGATCTTGCCGCCCAGTCTTCTCCCATCCCCTCAACACTGTGATCCAACAGAAAGGACCAGGGATGCTCCATGCTGTCGATAGTTCTGAAAAGAGCCAGATGTCTGCAGTTCTTGTTTATAGCTTAACCTGTTTTCTTTTCTCTCTGACTGAAGCTAAACCCACTATCTAATGCATAATTAGCACTAGCCTTCAGGTTACATAGTCCTTTTTGTGGCTGTTTGCCTTGGGTTTCCTCCATTCTTTACTCTCACGGTAATGGTAGATTTATAACCGTCCTCATAACTGTGATTAAATGTCTCAATTCTTTTGCTTTATGTGGCATTCTTGGCCACTTAATTACACTACGTTAAATGGTATGTTGTTGCTGTCAGTGCAGTTGGATTGCAGTGTGGATAGCGTCTTTGGGTATTTTGAAAAATGTTCCTATCATACAATTTGAGCCTGTAAATAGAAATGCTGAGCATGCATAAATGCGCTTTAAGAAATGATTTCTTTATTACTGTTTAGTTGAACTGATGGCGACACTAAACATCAAGACTTTGATGTTTTATATAGCATTCTTCCCCACTAATTAACTTCATTAGTGCAGTTAATTATGGGGGAAGAATACCGTATAAAACATCAAAGTCTTGATGTTTAATCACAGCTTAAAAAAAGAAGTTTTATACTCTTCGATTGCCAAACACATTCCAATTAACTGAAGGAAGGTCAGAAATTCTGTTTTCCCTCCTCTGGTCTTCAAAGCTTTTCCCGACTCTCTTCTGGTTGACCGTTGGTTACTGGTTACTGGAACCCAAGTGCTAATCTAGACAAGCTGACAGAGGCACGTGAGGGTGAAATCTCTTCCCACAGCTGTAAACCGGCAGAACCAAGACTCAGTTTCTGCGAAAAGCAGGAAGAGGGAGAAGGCAACTGACACAGAAATGAGTACCTGGTTTTCTCTTGTGCCCTCTCATTTTTTTTATTAGCTTAGAGCCCCTCCATTTTCCTGTATGTTATCATATGTTGCCCTTCTGAGCCACTTCTCAAATGTCAGGTAGGCATTTTTCCTTAATAAGCTCTGGCTGCAAAGCTGAGGACACATACCTGTTTTAAAGGGATAGGGGGTAAGTGGGGCACTGCTAAGTTGATTATGTGACTTCTCAAATGACTAAGCGACATGGCAGCAGTCAAGCGACAGGAACAACAAGAACTCCTTCTCAGGTCGTTTCCCTATGCTGTGTGCTATATCAGTTTTTATTGTTTTTGTTTTTGTTTTAATCAAGCAGGGGTTTATAATAGCAATAATGTAATTCAGATAAGCAATTATTATAATTGACCTTGGTGATGAGTATCCTTGGCTTTTACCACAGTTTGCTTAATACCTGAGGATGGCCAATTATCTCATAATGCCCACTTTATTGAGATTATTGTTTTAATTATGGCACTCAGAATACATCACTTTGTCAGCATTTGTAAAGCTGTGTGTGGTAACACCACGTTGAGGCTTTCAGAGATATGGAGAGCTCTGAGGCTCATTTAGTGACATGGTCGTGTTTCTCTCCCTCAGCTCGAGACTAGGAGTTTGAAAGACATGATTTTTTACTAGTTAAACGTGGTTCTTCCTTGGGTGAGCAGCCGCAGGGAGATAAAGTCTAGGCTGCTGTCACTGTCGCTGAGTTAATTGTGCTATGGGAGGTGACTTAGCTAATACATAGGCGGGTCTGGTCTGTTGGGAGTTCCAATCACTGAAAGCACAGCTGATTTTCTGAAAGTTTCAACTTTAGAATCACCTGGGGGCTTTTAAGTTGCCTGGTTGCACCCCTCCGGTGAAAGTGCTGGGTGCAGCGCAGATGGGGTGTTCTTTAAGCTCCACGGGTGATTGTGACACTGGTGATTGCTGCCAGAGTGGAGAACCACGCCAGATCCTGAGTTGGTTGCTCCCTGCTCCTTGTCTCATCCCAGCCCATGACATCATACTGGAGAGGATAACACCTTCTGGAGTCTTTGTGGCACCATGCTTGTTCTCCTCCGTGTCCTTCCAGACTTGGCCTAGCCTCCTCACATGCCCGAAATGGCCTCAGCACAGGTTTGGACCCTAACAGTGTTTTCTCCTCCTTCCCAAACAGTGCCCAGTCTCTCTCTCCCATGGGAAGTCTCAGTGAATTAATCCTAGTCCTTCTGGAACGGTCACTGTGCTCTTGCATAATCCATTCTGCTGACCACAGAAATGGGTCTTACCTTTCTTCCTTTAAAGTTTCTTTGAGTTAAGAATCAGTATTTACTCTTTAGCATCTGTCTTAAATACCCGACACTTCACCTTATAGGAATTTAGTTCTGATTGATGAGATCAGTTGTTTCCAACCCTCCCCTCTCCCCCACTCTGTGATAAGCCTGGAGGATGCTGTTCACATGCTGCATGTGGTCCCTCCAGGCCCTTAAGGTTAGGAGCATTCTCGTGGTATACCTAAGATTCATGCCTTTCTTTTTCCAGTACTAGCCTTGATCAGATTACAGATAGATAAGGATGACATCACTGTGTTCACAAACTTGATTCCATTCTAATTATACACATACATCTATCTATACCTGTATACACTCAGAAATACACACATACTTAGGTACACACACATATATGTGTCACTATGAAGTAAGACACTGAGTTGGGTTACACCCCAGCATCTCTCTGAAATCCATCCTCTTTTCCCCTTCTTCGGCGCTCCCTCCAGTCCAAGCCACCAGCATCTGCCCTGGACCACTGTTTTGTTCCAAAGCAGGGATGCCAAAAATGATGAAAGCTCAGCCATGATGGGGCTTCCTAGGTGACTCTTGTAAAGAACCTACCCGCGAATGCAGGAGACTTAAGAGACCCAATCCCTGGGTCGGGAAGATCCCCTGGAGGAGGGCATGGCAACCCACTCCAGTATTCTTGCCTGGAGAATCCCATGGACAGAGGAGCCTGGTGGGCTTCAGTTCACAGGGTCACAAAGAGTCAGACGCAACTTAAGCGACTTAGCAGGCACACACAGCTTTGATGATCTGATTCAGAATTATGCTACTTTAACATTCATGTAAGGTTTCTGTTATACACTTAGTATTGTTTTCATTTTTAATTACCAAGAGTGGAAGCAGGCAACATAATCTTTCTCCTTTTAAGTGCTTTTAAAAGTCTTAACTGACTCTGGCCCCCCTCTAACATAGAACTTTTCAAAGATATCCTGAGTGATTTTTTAGAATGTGCCCCCCTTCAGGGGCACTTAGAATAAAACACAGGCTTCACCATGGCCTGCTGCGCCCTGCACAGCCCCGCCCCTCCCTCCTCCCAGCATGGCCCTTCCCACGCTCCCTCCGCTGCAGGCGCCCAGCCCTTCTGTCCCTCTTTGGGGCCTGTGCATGAGCTCGTCTGTCTGTGTATAGCAGTGTTCTCCTGGCTGTCACGTGATTGGCTCTAGTTCCCATGTCAGCCTGCATGTCCTCTCTTTTAAGAGGCTGTCCCTGACCACCCTGTCATGAGTCTCAGTCTTAACATCCGGTTTATCTCCTTTGTAAAACACTGCCATTTGCACTTATTACATTACTGATTTATTAATTTCTTAATAATAGTATCTCTTTACTGGGAGTGCTCTCTGAGGATAGGGTCCTCAGCCTCCCTCTCTGTTGTGTTCAAGTCACTACTGTGGGGCCCGGCAGATTGCCTGCCGCCTGGTCAGTACTCAGGTCACTAGTAGCTGGTGGTATTCTCTTACTAATGGGAGGGTGGGTGGTGTCCGTGCTGTTTCCCACCACCCCATTAGTCCTGACAGCTCACTCACTGTAGAGTCACTTGTGAAGTTTCCTTAAGTTGGGGTTGCAAGCCTGGTCTTCACTCTGTTAACCCTAACTCCAGGTCAGGCTGGAAGGTGTGTTTGGCAGGAATTCTGCAAATCAGGGGAAAGAGGAGACGTTCTCAAGAGAGCAGCAAGCCAAGGGGGCAAGTAGATGCCCAAACTGGAGAATAGGCTGTCGGAAATGTTCAAATTAGGACAAATAGGGTGGCTTTTCCCCAGAATCTGAGGCTTGAGAAACTGCCCATAACTCTCTTTGAACTCTTTCAAAGGAAGGCGAGAGGAGACTTGCCCAGATTGGGCTGCTGACAAAGGCTTGGCCTTTGCCTTCTGGGGCAGATTCCAGAAGTAAGCGTGAAAGAAAGGACAGTCTGCAGCTGCCACTTCTTCTAGTTAGTTCATCTAATCTCCAGTACAGTCCTGTAGGAAAGATACCCTTATCTCCATTTTACAGGCTTGTAAACTGAGGCGGGGGGTGGCTGTGGTGAAAGTGCTGGAATCAAGCTGCTAGTGTGTGGTGGAGCTGAGACCTGAAACCAGAGCGCTCTCACTCTGCAGCCTGTGATAACTTCATCCCCCCTCTTCCCTCCAGACTCTGCAGCGCTCCAGGACTGTGCCTCATTCCCTTGGTGTCCTCAGTGTCTAAAACAGCCAACACAGAAGCAGCCATTCATCTCAAGTTGTAGGATTGCGGCAGAGTCACAACTCTATAGGCCCTGCTTGTGAAGTCATTCGTTATTCTTCCGATAGAGGAGTAAAACCTCGTTTTCCGTCCACCATGGAAGCACTTCTGCCTCCAGTGGTCTGGCTGGCTCTGTACACTCTCCTCCATTCCCCCAGAAGGAAGTCCATGGCTGTGTGTGTGAGCAGACTTTCTCAGTGGCTCCACGGTGTGTGCTGTGACCTTTGAGTAATCCCCTGCTCCTGGAGGCTCTCTGTACACACTCAGTGGTGGGATCATCTGCATCTAGGTTCCTGTACCCTGGCCGCCTGCAACCCAAAGACGAGCAGGATGATAGACTGCTGGCTGTTAGCAGAGGGCTATCCTGAGATGGCCTTTGTGGGCTTGTGTGTGTGGGCACATGTGAAGAGAGGTGGATGGGAGAGACATTCATAACCACATAAGTCATACTACACTTCGAGTTAATTTTATCTTCATTCATTCAGCAAAAACTTTTCTGGGCCATTCTTACATTACAAAGTCGTATTTAGTATTAAATAGCAAAAGCATACTACTGAGATGCGATTCTTCCTTTTAATACAATAGTGACAGATAGAATTGCATCCTCCTCATTTCTCAGGGTGATGAGGAAAAGTATTTTCTTCCGGTCTTCAGCATGCTGCTGTTACTGCACCATTTAGCTCAATGCCAAATTGCACTTGGTTCCATTCAGTTCTGTTTACCCGAGTAACGCTGTAGTGATTAAATGTCACCGGGTACACCAAGTATACAAAAGTAATTAACCTAAAAGGACATGTTAGAATAAGGGTCAACAACCTCTTTAGCCTGTAGTGCTACAGGGAAGACAGTATTGACAGAGATACCCCTGTCAGGGCAGGGCTAGGGGGTGGCCGGGAGAAGAAGGAACTGGAGGGAGGAAAGGTCAGCCAGAGCCACAGCGGAGCCCTGTCAGCTGTCAGGGATGACAAGAGACAGGGCTCTGAGGCCTCTGCTCTAGTTCCCTTATAATTTAGCTCTCTGACCTCTGATCATTTGAGACGGGGTACAGGATGGGATTACACTGGGGCCTGACTCCCCTTTCGGCACCTCATCCCCAAGTAGTGGAATGCTGGTTCCTGGTTAGCCGATAGAATTCTTAGCTTCGTTCACGCTGCTTCTTCTAGTGTTTTGCATATTTGGTCAACCCTTGCATCTTCAGACCTGGTTGTCAAATAAAAGCTGCTGTTTGAAATCATGTCTCTGCACCAATTTAAAATTGTATCTCTGAGTATCTGTGTCTCATTAGTTTTTATTTCTCAGTATACTGAAGTCACTGCCTTAAACTGATTGATATTAATATTTTATGTTGCTTTACACACTAAAAATTTACATAAAACTCTAGGTAGTCATCTTTGACTTAAAAAACAACGGATATAAAACAAGTATGATATCTGCCCTGTATTTGGCCTTTTCTTTCATCACCTGTGTGGATACTCTTTAAGAAAACAACAACAAAAATGGCAGTACTGAGGAGTTTTTTTCTTGACCACAACCTCCTTAGGAGATAAACATTTTAAGGGGATCCCCAGGGATCACTGTTCTCTAAATGAGTGGCCACAGAAAGAACTGCTGATGCCTGCATTCTTCACTTGGTGGGTCTGTCAGGCAGGGTTCATTTAGATGCTGCCTTTTCAGCGGTCAGATTTGAGTAAGATTTGTTTCTCCCTGGCTGCAGACAGCTGATGAGTTCATGATGAGACACAGGAAGAGGGGAACCAGTTGAAAAATGTCTCCCTTATGGTGAAGATTTATCTCTTACAGAATAAGAAAAACTGGTAGCCTTGTTACATTTATGCAACAACAAATACTTCTTGCTTGCTCACCCAGAGGTCAAACCTCATGCTAACCTTGGAGGAGGGGCCCTCTGCCCTTGATTGGTCAGGGAGCAACAGGGAAAAGGCACCACTTTTGACCGTAGGAGCAGGTCAAATTTTATATTTTCTTTTACTGTCTTTTTAGCATTGTCCTGAGAATTGTCCTGTCACTGTGTTGCAGAAAGACGGGACCCCTTCCAGGTCCTGAGAGTGGGCTTTTTTGTAACACTTGGAAATGAATTATCTGAGGGGACACACATGCTGACAAAGCAAGAGACTATATGGGAAAGGGGTGCCTGGGCGGAGAGCAAGAGGGTAAGGTAACCCAGAAGAACTGCTCTGCCTCTTAGAGCGAAGTCTCACGTGACGGGGTTAGTTTCTGGGTTGTCTCTAATCAACCACTCTGACTCAGGGTCCTTACTGGTGGCACAGGCATTGCTGAGCCAAGATGGATTTCTGTGAGACGGATTCTTGAAGATTGGTAGGACATATGGACTGGCGTTTCCTCTTTGGACCTTTCCCAAATTCTTCAGGTTGTTGGTAACTTGTTAATTGTGTGTTCCTTACCAGGACCTCCTGTTGTACAATAACTAATGCAAGTGGTTGCTGTCATGCCTGACAAGGGCAGGAAGTTTCAGTCATTGGTTCCCCTAACACCTACATCGTTTTCCGAATTATCACTTCCTAAGGCTACTTGCCTCCTTTGGATGTGCCTATTGTGTGCACTTGAACAAACCACCCCTACCCCCAGCTGTTATTCTGACTGTGACAGTCATTATATTGAGTACTGAGAATAAATAAAGACCAAGAACACACACCCTTTAAGAATGTATAATTTCTACTCTCAAGATAATGAAAATAATATGAAAACAAGACGTATGCATGAATATTGATTCATGAAGAGATCAAGTTTTGCAATCATTCGTTTGTTCATCAGCCTTTAATTGAGGCAACAAACTAAGTACAAGATGCTTGTCTTCATGGAATTTGTAGTCAAGTAGAAGAGACAAGCAAATAATCAAAATAATGGCTGTGAGGCTAACAGAGTTTTGCCAAGGGAACACTGGTCATAGCAAATACCCTCTTCCAACAACATAACAGAAGACTACACTGGACATCACCAGATGGTCAACACCAAAATCAGATTGATTATATTCTTTGTAGCCAAAGATGGAGAAGCCCTATACAATCAGCAAAAACAAGACCAGAAGCTGACTGTGGCTCAGATCATGAACTCCTTATTGCCAAATTGAGACTGAAATTGAAGAAAGTAGGAAAAACTGCTAGACCATTCAGGTACTACCTAAATCAATCCCTAACTGTTAAACAGTGGAAGTGACAAATAGATTCAAGGGATTAGATCTGATAGACACAATGCCTGATGAAGTATGGACGGAATTTCATAACATTGTACAGAAGGCAGTGATCAAGACCATCCCCAAGAAAAAGAAATGCAAAAAGCCAAAATGTTTGTCCGAGGAGGCCTTACAAATAGCTGTGAAAAGAAGAGAAGCAGAAGGCAAAGGAGAAAAGGAAAGATACACCCATTTGAATGCAGAGTTCCAAAGAATAGCAAGGAGAGATAAGAAAGCCTTCCTCAGTTATCAATGCAAAGAAATAGAGGAAAACAATAGAATGGGAAAGACTAGAGATCTCTCTAAGAAAATCAGACATACCAAGGGAACATTTCATGCAAAGATGAGCTCGATAAAGGACAGAAATGGTATGGACCTAACAGAAGCAGAAGATATTAAGAAGAGGTGATGAGAATACACAGAAGAACTATATAAAAAAGATCTTCACAATCCAGATAATCACGATGGTGTGATCACTCACCTAGAGCCAGACATCCTTGAATGCGAAGTCAAGTGGGCCTTAGGAAGCATCACTATGAACACAGCTAGTAGAGGTGATCAGTTGCGCTATTACAAATCCTGAAAGATGATGCTGTGAAAGTGTTGCACTCAATATGCCAGCAAATTTGGAAAACTCAGCAGTGGCCACAGGACTGGAAAAGGTCAGTTTTCATTCCAATCCAAAAGAAAGGCAATGCCAAAGAATGCTCAAACTACTGCACAGTTGCACTCATCTCACACGCTAGTAAAGTAATGCTCAAAATTCTCCAAGCCAGGCTTCGGCAATATGTGAACCGTGAACTTCCAGATATTCGAGCTGATTTTAGAAAAGGCAGAGTAACCAGAGGTCAGATTGCCAACATCCACTGGATCATGGAAAAAGTGAGAGAGTTCCAGAAAAACATCTATTTCTGCTTTATTGACTATGCCAAAGCCTTTGACTGTGTGGATCACAACAAATTGTGGAAAATTCTTCAAGCGATGGTAATACCAGACCACCTGACCTGCCTTCTGAGAAATCTGTATGCAGGTCAGGAAGCAACAGGTAGAACTGGACATGGAACAACAGACTGGTTCCAAATAGGAAAAGGAATATGTCAAGGCTGTATATTGTCACCCTGCTTATTTAACTTAAGAGTACATCATGAGAAACCCTGGGTTGGAAGAAGCACAAGCTGGAATCAAGATTGCCGGGAGAAATATCAATAACTTCAGATATCTAGATGACACCACCCTTATGGCAGAAAGTGAAGAGCTAAAAATCCTCTTGATGAAAGTGAAAGTGGAGAGTGAATAAGTTGGCCTAAAGCTCAACATTCAGAAAACTAAAATCACGGCATCTGGCCCCATCACATCATGGGAAATAGTTGGTGAAAAAGTGGAAACAGTGTCAGGCTTTATTTTTGAGGGCTCCAAAATCACTGCAGATTGTGATTGCAGCCATGAAATTAAAAGACGCTTACTCCTTGGAAGAAAAGTTATGACCAACCTAGATAGCATATTCAAAAGCAGAGACATTACTTTGCCAACAAAGATCCGTCTAGTCAAGGGTATGGTTTTTCCTGTGGTCATATGTGGATGTGAGAGTTGGACTGTGAAGAAAGCTGAGCACCGAAGAATTGATGCTTTTGAAGTGTGGTGTTGGAGAGAGTCCCTTGGACTGCAAGGAGATCCAACCAGTCCATTCTAAAGGAGATCAGTCCTGGGTGTTCTTTGGAAGGAATGATGCTAAAGCTCAAACTCCAGTGCTTTGGCCACCTCATGCGAAGAGTTGTCTCATTGGAGAAGACTCTGATGCTGGGAAGGATTGGGGGCAGGAGGAAAAGGGGATTACAGAGGATGAGATGGCTGGATGGCATCACCGAATCGATGGACGTGAGTCTGAGTGAACTCCGGGAGTTGGTGATGGACAGGGAGGCCTGGCGTGCTGCGATTCATGGGGTCGCAAAGAGTCGGACTGAGCGACTGAACTGAGCTGAACTGAAAATTACTGCAGGTGGTGACTGCAGCCATGGAATTAAATGACACTTGCTCCTTGGAAGAAAAGCTATGACCAACCTAGACAGCATATTAAAAACAGAGAGATTACTTTGCCAACAAAGGCCCTTCTAGTCAAAGCTGTGGTTTTTCCAGTAGTCATGTATGGATGTATGGAAAGCTGAGTGCCAAAGAATTGATGCTTTTGAACTTAGTGTTGGAGAAGACTCTTTAGAGTCCCTTGGACAGCAAGGAGATTCAACCAACTCATCCTAAAGGAAATCAGTCCTGAATATTCATTGGAAGAACTGATGGTGAAGCTGACACGACTGAGCAACTGAACTGTACTGATGTATGGATGTGAGAGTTCGACTATAAAGAAAGCTGAGTGCTGAAGAATTGATGCTTTTAAACTGTGATGTTGGAATCTTGAGAGCCCATTGGACTGCAGGGAAATCAAACTGCAGTCAATCCTAAAGATAATCAGTCCTCAATATTCATTGGAAGGACTGATGCTGAAGCTGAAGCTCCAATACTTTGGCCACCTGATGCAAAGGACTGACTCATTGGAAAAGACCCTGATGCTGGGCAAGATCGAAGGCAGGAGGAGAAGTGGACAGCAGAGGATGAGATGGTTGGATGGCATCACCGACTTGATGGAGATGAGTTTGAGCAAGCTCTGGGAGTTGATGATGGAAAGCAAAGCCTGGCGTGGTACAGTCCATCAGGTCACAAAGAGTTGAACACTCCTGAGTAATTGAACTGAATGACTGTGATACAGATGCTAGGAAAGAAGTAAACAAGGGACTGTGGTAGAGATTTCTGGGAGGGATCTTGTTGGGTGGTGTCCCCAGCAAGTCCTTTTCTTGAGAAGGTGATACTTAAGCCGAGGAGTAAAAAGTTTAAAAATACTAGCTGCTCAGAGGTTAGGGAAGGGCATTCTTGGCAGAAGCCTGCACTGAGGGATAAAATATTTTGGAATGTCCACTACTCTGAGAAGGTGACTTTCAGCTGGGTCAGAGAAAGTAGACAGCAGCCAGATCAGAAATATGTATTAATTGGGATTAATTCCTATTAGTACTTGAAGACGTTTTAGACCTGTGCCATCTAATAATAGCCAAACACCATGTGTGTGATTGAACACCAGGACTGTAGCCAGTCCAAATTGAGATATGCTGTAAATATAATTATTCCACATTAGATGTTAAAGACTTAAAAAAATTAAATGTTTCATTAATAAGTTTGATATTGATTATAAGTTGAGATGATACTTTTTGATACATTGGGTTTAATTAATCTGGTTAAAATTAGTCTTACCTATTTCTTTTAAATTTTGTAAAACCCTGGCTACTGGAAATAAATTAAATACATATATGTACATGTGTGTTAGGTTGTGTCTGACTCTTTGCGACTCCTATGGACTATAGCTGGCCCGGCCTCTCTGTTCATGGGCTTTCCCAGGCATGCATACTGAAAGAGGTTGCAGTTTCCTTCTCCAGGAGATCTTCCTGGCCCAGGGATGATATCCTAGTCTCCTGTGTTGGCAGGCGAGTTCTTTACTGCTGAGCCACCAGGGAAGTTGGAAATACATATATCTGTTCAGTTCAGTTGCTCAGTCTTGTCTGACTCTTTGTGACCCCATGGACTGTAGCACGCCAGGCTTCCCTGTCCATCACCAACTCCTGGAACTTGCTCAAACTCATGTCCATCAAGTCGGTAATGCCATCCAGCCATCTCATCCTCTGTTGTCCCTTTCTTCTTCTCCCTTAAATCTTTCCCAGTGAGTCATTTCTTTGCATTAGGTGGCTAGAGTATTGGAGTTTCAGCTTTAGCATCAGTCTTTCCAATGAATATTCAGGACTGATTTCCTTTAAGATGGACTGGTTGGATCTCCTTGCAGTCCAGGGGACTCTCATGAGTCTTCTCCAACACCACACTTCAAAAGCATCAATTCTTCGGCTCTCAGCTTTCTTTATAGTCCAGCTGTCACATCCATGCATGACTACTGGAAAAACCATAGCTTTGACCGTACACACCTTTGTTGGCAAAGTAATGTCTCTTCTTTTTAATATGCTGTCTAGGTTGGTCATAGCTTTTCTTCCAAGGAGCATATGGTTAACATATGTTGCTGTTAGTTCTGTTCTAGAATACAGTTCATTTTGATATTTTAATAAAGGACGTTAACCAGATTGGCTAAGTGATCACTGAAACTGTTTTGCCCATTTGAAGTGGTATGAAGAAGACCTAGATTTTGCATTTCTGATTAGCAACCTTGAAACTGTTGGAAGCCACGTTTAAATTGATACACTGTTGTTTCCTTCTCTGTTCTCGGTGAATTGCCCTCTGATATTGTATGGAGTATATTTGCATACATAATATATGAGAATATATATGAGGCTCTGTGGAGTTAACACTCTTTGGAGGAAAAAAATGTTTAGCCTTTCTAATAGACTAAAACACTTTACTGGGAAAAAATAGCAACATGAAAAGATTTTCTTTTCCAATAAATTTTAATAGTTGCTTAAATGAGGCTTCTGGTCCATTAAGATACAGCTTGCCAAGTCTTAAATCTGAGTCACTTTTTTCCTCTGAGCACCTACCCTATTTGAGCTTCTTTCCAAGCAGTTGTTAGAAGTGTTGATATTTTGAGTCAGAAAAAGAGCACACAGTACAGGAATGGGTCTAAAGCTATTTCACCTTCCCAGAAAAGTCAGGAAGGAAAATTTTTCCAGCCACTTCCCCCACATTTGTTTTTTGGGCAATCAGACTCATATACGACATTATATGTTTTGGTAAGACCTAGTAACATTGATTATAAGGCATTTGGAGAATGAATGATTTAGGATATATTTTATAGGTACGATACTGAAAAAACTCAGAAAAAGGTGGCAGTTGCATGAGTCTAAGTTATATACTGTTTGCATAGAAGATGTATAGAATCTACATAAATGAGGGGAAACAAATTCTGGGTGGAGGACAGATGCACATAGGAATAGGTCTTGCAAGCCTTGAGGCAGTTCATTAAATTTGAAGGGCATGAATTGATTTTGGGGTGATTGGACAGTTTAAAAGACATTTGTGACTTCTGTGCAATATTTGTGTGTACTTGGTAATTTTTATTATGGTTTCTGGGAGATTGTTCATCCTGTGCCATCTCTGGTAATAAATTCATCCTGTGCTTTGGACTGTCTACATCAGTGATCATGGAATGTACTTGGCCCCTCTCATCGCCCCCATTGCTTCCACATGTGACCTACAGTTTGGACCACATGCAGACAGCAGCTGTCAAGAGAGAAAGCTTAGGTGCCTGTATAAAACCTGTACCTTTGGTGTCAAAGCATCATGTCCCAGCAGCTTAGCATCATGCCCCAGCAGCTTAACTGGCCAGCTAAAGTAGCTGTCTTTAATGAAATTTCTGGGGTGGAGCCAACAGCTTTATTCCAGGAAGAGGAAATAACAGTCCAGAAACCCCAAGAGGGCATCAAGATAATGTTCTAATTTAAAACCAGTTTTATTGATACCTTATAAATTATTATGGCGTTTTTTTCCTGATAAGTAATACATAATGCTGAAATCTTGGAAGCAAAACATGAATGACTAAGTATTGAATTGCTATAGATTCTGCTGCATGAAGGAGAAAATATGTAGGACTTCTACATATATGGAACCCTACTGGAGGGCAGGGAAGGTATTTTATTCATCTTTGTGTTTTGTACTTAGTGGGTCTTCAGTAAATAACTTGTCAAATGAGTCCATACGTGAGCTAAATAAAGATTGTGTGGTGTTTTCCACATTACCAAAGAGGTAATAGCTCTTCATGGAGCTGCAGACAATTCACAATGCATACTTTCCCCTAGTCCTCACAGCCGCCTTTTAAGGAGGAGCTCCTGTTATCCTCGTTTCACCCACTGGAAGTGGAAGATTGGAGAGGCTCAGTAACTTGTCCAAGGTCACACAGCAAATGGCCTCCAACCCATAGCTGTTTGACTTGAGTACCCATAGCGTGACCATCGTGGTTACTGCCTCTCTTTTTATTTATTCCTCTGATTTGATGGACTTTTGATTATCTGCAAAAGAATCTTGAATCGAGTTTTTCTTACCAGGAGAGAGGCAGAAAGACAAAGAGGACAGTAGACCATTTTAAAAGAACGTCTTGTTCACAAAATGTTACAGAAGGTGAAACATTTATTATGAACTGACTCATTACTTTACTTGGAGATTATATTAAATGTTGTTTAACGAGGGCAGTCTTCCAGAAGTCCTAGTAATTTTTGAAGGTGAATTTTGATTTCTGTTAATTTGAAAAAAGCCAACTTCCATAAGGGTTATATACAGATTGTTTTCAATGACTTCCTTAATCAGGCAGGTTATTAAAAAAAAAAGGTCTTACTGTAACGAGCGGTAAACTGACAACCAATGACTGGCGTAGAGCCCTACCATATTCAGGCTTTTCAGTACCAGGATGCTATAAATTTTAAGCTAGTTTACATAAATTTGCATGTGTTATGAGTTAGTATGTAAGACGTGTGTTTTGATCAAATAAATTTCATTTTAAAGTTTTATACTTAATTTTTCCTGTTTGAGGATTTTCTTTGTCTCTCCTGGTTATTTCTTTATAAATGAGATAACAAATGTTAAAATGTTAGTTAAAAAGAGCTCTGTGAACAGGAAAAGAAACATTTTGCATAATGCTGTATAATAAAACCTCAATCTGAAACTGTGCTGGGAGATGGTATGGTTAGTTTGGTATAGAAGTTTATTCAGGATATTCCGTTTGCTTCAGAACTTGTTGAAAGTGTTTCACAACCGTGAAATGCTCTGAGGACTGGGAGCTATGCTTAAGTCTGTGTGACTGGGATGGTAGGGCTCCTCCTGAAGGCCCCTCTGCTTGGAAGGAGGGGTGGGCGGAGCCCCTGCTGATCTCCATCTGTACTCTGGCCTTCATGTAGTCAAGAAAGTCAGCGGTAATCTGTTTCTGAGACATCAGTCTTCTTCAGAAGAAGTAATGATTGAGAGCATTGGTCATGGCATCAGTAAAGAGTCAGCAAGGCTCTTGGGCCTGACTTCTCTGTTCTCCCCATCCCTACTGCCATAAACAAACTTCCCCTGAATTGTCCCGACCTAAACTGCAGGAGTTGGTGATAGACAGGGAGGCCTGGCGTGCTGCGATTCATGGGGTCGCAAAGAGTCGGACACGACTGAGCGACTTCACTTTCAGTTCAGTTCAGTTGCTCAGTCGTGTCCGACTCTTTGCGACCCCATGGACTGTAGCCTACCAGGCTCTTCCCTCCATGGGATTCTCCAGGCAAGACTACTGGAGTGGGTTGCCATTTCCTTCTCCCGGGGATCTTCCTGACCCAGGGATTGAACCCAGGTCTCCTGCATTCCAGACAGACACTTTAACCTCTGAGCCACCAGGGAAGCCCCAACTGAAACTAATTCCTGTGCTGAAAGAACTGCAGTTAAGAGTAGCAGTATATTCATCCTCTAAGTGGGCTGGTTTTGAGCGTAAAGAGACCTGGACAGCAGGTGTAAAGTGGGGACAGTCCAGGACTTGTGGTCACCCTGGCCAGATTTTCATGGTTCCCTCTGCCCTGTAATTATCCTCCTTAAGTGTTTGAAAGCAGAGTTACCCTTTGGTACCAAGTAGATGGGGTATCTGAAAGTTGCAGCTGATGCGCAAACAAACCATAACATGAGTTTTAGAGTTCTTGATCATGTTTGTCTGCTCGACCTTTGGCGTATTTTTGCCAGTTGAGATTTTGTAAGTTGGCAGGGACATCTGAGTACTGCACCTGTGCCACTGGAAAGTGAAATTAGCTTGAAATGAATGCATTTGAAGTCAAATTAGAAAGTCCAGTGTGGAGGTGGTATTTATAGTCTTGCCTGAAGTATTACACCAAAACCTTAATTGTGACTGTTGAAAGGAGATGTGTTTTAGTTAATAGCAGCCTATTGGAGCCCTATCCTTAGGGGCCATCTGCATATCTATGCTAAGAGACAGTGCTACCCAAATGCTTTTTGTTGTGTGCCTGGGTACTTAGCCTGTCTGACTCTTTGTGACCCCATGGACTGTATCCCACCAGGCTCCTTTGCTCCTGTGATTTTCCAGTCAAGAATGCTGCATCAGATTCCCATTTCCATACTCCAGGGGATCTTCCCGACCCAGGGATGAAACCCACATCTCTTTCATCTCCTACAGTTGGCAGGTAGATTCTTCACCACTGCACCCCCTTGAAAGCCCTACCTGAATGCTTAGAATAGTCCTTATGTGAGGCTTCAAATAGAAGATCCACACTAACTCCGCAGTAAATAATGTGGAAAATGAAGTCGCTCAGTCTTGTCCGACTCTTTGCGACCCCATGGACTAGTAGCCTACCTGGCTTCTCCCTCCATGGGATTCTCCAGGCAAGAGTACTGGAGTGGGTTGCCATTTCCTTCTCCAGGGGATCTTCCCGACCCAGGGATCGAACCCGGGTCTCCGTATTCCAGGCAGACGCTTTAACCTCTGAGCCACCGGGGAAGCATATAAATAATGTGGAGGCTTAGTTATTTGCCAGGGACTGTGCCTTATAGTTTATGTGGCTTCTTTCACTTAGTCTTCAGAGCACCCTGGTTGAGAAAGTGGGTGAGGTATTGTTGACTACAGACTGAGACTGAACAACATCCCTGAGGCTACGGGGCTATTAAGTAGAGGATTTTTAACCCAGGCAGTCTGACTCCAGAGAGACGCTCTTGCCTGCTGGTAAAATCTGTGCTACCTGTTATTATAATTAGCTGATTATATCACCACCACCTCTTTGGGGGTGGAGGAATACTTTATAGAACTCTTTCTCATACTTGGTCATCTTTGATCTTGAGGTGACAGAAGAGTCATGATGAAGGGATGGGGCCACCCTTTTCAATTGCTAGAGGGCTTTGGTTATGACATCAGTAAAGGGTCTTACCTGGCTTTAAGCCTGTCTTCTCTATCCTCCCCACCCCCAACACCATAGACAAATTCCCCATGAGTGTCCCTGACCCAAACTAATTCCTGCACTGAATGAACTACAGTTAGAGTAGCAGTTTTGCAACTGACTTGATCAATAGCCTTAGTAAAGTCCAGGCTGGATTTCAGACTAGGATCTAGAGTTTTTTCTCATTTTGAGCTACTGTGATTTATAATGTTAGGAATAACTGACTTTAAAGCTTCTCTTTTATTACCAAAGTAGTTAGGATTTCCATATAATAGGATTCATATATTTTATTATTTTTTCTTATTTTCTCTTTGTTTCCCTCCTCTTTATCTTTTATTAGACATCTACCTTCATTTTTTTTCAATATACCAGTGTGTTTACTTTTTAAAATTAAATTTCTGTTTTTTAATTCTAGGTTATTAGTTTTATTTTTTAGAAGTTTTTACTAACCATTCATATTTAAGATATTTTGCCCTCTCCAAATCTGCCACTGCTTTCTCAGTGTGACTCTTTGTTCATAACAAATTTGCTAGTATATTTACATGATCAGCTGTAAGGAAAAAAGATCTGTGTTTAATGTTTCTAAGTTTGTAGTTTTATAAAGCATAATAATGCAACTCTGGTAAGTAGGGAAATACCTAAACTGGCTACACTTTTAAAATAACAGTAGTGAAATAAAAATAAGCTTTTGTTGTAAAATCGTGATTTTTGTCTTTATCAGTGTTCAGTTTCTCCTGTTTACATGTCTAGCAAAAGTCCAAATGGCCTTCCAGTGGCAGAATGGTAGACTTGTTAGATTCACGATGAGAGTCCGTGCCAAGTCCAATTTGATTCTAGAGCAATTATGTTATTAGAACATTGCTGATTGCCCCAGTGCCTATTGTTCAGCTTAACCTTTAAATGCTAGTGGTAATTAACTACTCTATCATTCTACTAGGAAACTCCAACATGTAGAACTCTGTTCTACAGTAAAATTCACAAATAAAGTGATACCCACAGTTCCTGAAATAGCCAGTTTAAAAAGAAAAAGCTATTTGTACATGTGTGCCAATAAATAAACATTACCATTTAGTATTAATTTTTAAGAAAATATTTTGTCATTGTTTAAAAATCAAGTTTTCCTTTTTGACAGAGTAGCAGTAATGTTCAGTGGAGAGTATCAGAATCAAAAGACTCAGTGAATCATAGACAGATATACTCATTTTTCTTCTTGTTGTAAAACACCACATTAGTAGGATGAAGGGGTGCAGAAGTATATGATGGAGTAAGGCGAAGGAAGGGGCGGAGCCACCACGTTGCCAGACCTGAGGGGCATCATGCCTCAGATCCTACTCTACTGAATGACCTCCTATGGATTTGTTTAGCCAAGGGACTCTCTGGAAAGGAGTGTACCACATGAATTTGAGATTACAACTGACACGTGCAGAGGGGTTGTGCAGTCATTTCTGTTCATTAAAAATAATTCTTGGCAGCTCAGTGCCACTCATTGTGCTGGGTGCCCCCACCACTGGGGATCCGCAGCCTGGAGTGGGAAGGACCTTGTAAACAAATAGGTATCAACTGACTGCGAGTGCTCCACTGTTTGGGTGAATAAAACGTTAGGGACACGAAGAGTGATGGATTCTGCCTGACAGTGTCTGAGGGAGTATCGAACAGTGAAGTTAGAGCTGGTTCTTAAGAACGATGAAAGAGGGTTTCAAAGGGAAGATACTGAGAGAAAGGACATTCTTGAAAGCTGGGCGGCGGGGGGAGGAAATAAAGGCTCCCACTGCAGTGACAACAGGCACGGGATAAGGTGGAGCAGCAACATGCTGAGAGCTCTGAGAGCAGGCCTGGGCTGAATTGGGGCAGAGAGTGAAGGGCTTTGAAAGACAGCTATATACTCAGAAGTTGGGGTTTTTCCCCCCTGTGGATGGTGGGACACCGTTTGTCATTTTTAAAGGAAGGGTGAGAATCTCTGGAAAGAGATTTGTTTGAGAATCCCAGAAAAGTGGAGGATAGGCTGGAAAGGGGAAAAACTATATATAGGGATTGGCATTAAATTGGTCGGTAGTAGCTCACAGATGGTGTTTGTGTGCCTGGTTTCAATGGCATAATGGTTGTAAAAGCCTGATTGCATTGGGTCATGGTAGGAAAACAAAGCAGAAGCATTGAAGCAAGTTTCATGGCCTGGGAATGAGGATTGGAACTCAGTGGACATAGATGATAGTCAAGACCCTATCAGTACACATTATGAAATTGTTTTACTTTCAGTGTTTTGCTTCTGTCTTCAGCCTTTAATGGATAATGCCTGCTGTCTTTTCTGCCACCAAATATAAGAGTAAATGTTTGAGAAGCAGTAGTTACCATGCTTGCTTCCTACATTTAGAGTAATCATATAAAACCTTGAGATGGACTGATACAGGGCGGAGGGGTTTAGAGTTACTCATCCCCTATCAATGGGAACCCACTTACTAGTCCTCAGTCTTCTTCCTCTAAACTCCCACCCTGTACCCCTGCCTCTGGAGCTAGTGGAGGAGTTGCCATCATCACATCTGACCACTAGGGAGTGATCGCTTTATAGCTCTACTGACCCAGGGTGGGCTTCCCAGGTGGCACTAGTGGTAAAAAACCCATCTGTCAATGCAGAAGATGTAAGAGATGCAGGTTCAGTCCTTGTGCAGGGAAGATCCCCTGGAGGAGGAAATGGCAACCCACTCCAGTATTCTTGCCTGGAAAATTCCATGGACGGAGGAGCCCAGCAGGCTACATCCATGAGGGCGCATAGAGTCTGACACAGCTGAAGTGACTTAGCACGCACGCACGCATCAACACGGAGTGGGTAGGGGGAGGCCTGTCTCCTCTTAACAGCTTGGCATATACTAAAAGCAAAAAGGAGATAAAGTCTCATGTGTTTTTAGAAAATGACAGGGTTAAATGACTGGTCATCTCTCAATTCTGCTTTCCTTTCTAATTCCAGAGCTCTTCAGTATCTCCATCAGCCAGTTTCCGAGGTGCTGAGAAGCACAGAAACTCCACAGACTATTCCTCTGATAGCAAAAAGCAGAAAACTGAAGAAAAGGAGATTGCAGCTCGTTATGTAGGTTCACTCACCTTTGCTTTGGGGGAGGCAGTTTATCTTGCTTTTTAATCAACAGCCATTTTACCCTCTTACTTTACCAACCAAAACTAGACCACAAGATAACATTCTAGGAGAGAAAACTAGTTAATACAGTTGTAGCTGAGTGTCAGTTGGCTGACTGAAAGCCTGTGTTTGCAGGTGAGTGAGCCAGGAAACAATGTTTCATCTGGCAACAGATAGAGGACTTGTGTTCCGTATTATTTCTGTTACATGAATTTGTTTCCCTCCATACATTTCAAGGTGGTGGAATTTTCTGTGGCCAGCTAGAAATGTTAAGGGAAAATGTAAAATCACAGACCACCTGTTAAATTGTCTGGATGACCTCCTGCGCTGAGGAATGTAGCACATTTTGGTGGAATGTTACTTCCAGAGACATCCAGATGTGTTCCTAGCCTGGACTGAAGCTCATTTCCCTTCAGTGACTGCTGCTTCAGATCAGTGAAGGGAGGAAGCGGGATGGGACTCCCTGGTGTGGAGGCACGCTGACCACGTTCCACTTCTGATGCTGGTGCCCTGCAAGACTGCAGGCTCAAAAGAAGCCAAGAACTTGAATTTTCGTGTGAAACCTCCCAAATTCAAAATTGTGGCTTCTTACCCAGTCTTTGAAAGACACTGACAGAACAATCCCGCCCATCTGTAGGCTGTATTATGTAGCATGGGCAGGCCAGGTGGCACCTGATATTCTAGACTAACAAGCCATAAGCTTTGACTTTCTTCAACTAAAATGGAATCATCCTATTACCTATCTCATAGCATCATCACAAGGAGTAAAAAACACAGTACATTGTAGAGTGTTTAGTACTGTTTGGTGCAGTTCATTTTTATAAAGTGTGAGGAATTAATTACTCTGGACTTTACCTAGGGTAAATCTGGCTGCTTTTTTTTTTTTTTGCTGGGGGAGGAGATAATGCTTCTCAATTGTCAATGCAGGACAGCGATGCTGAGAAGAGTGATGACAACTTGGTGGTTGACGTTTCCAATGAGGTATGTTTGTGGCTCATTTGACTTCCTGCTCTTACCCAGTTATAACAATGATTAGCGTCCCAACAATTAGTGTCCACAATGTTTTCTTAATTTCTAAAGGGACCCACAATTTGTTTATCTAAAAAATTTGTGTATTACACATTCTTTTTTATTGTTACTCTTGTCTATGAAGTGCACATACATTCTGTTACCAACAGGAATGCACACCAGACATCTGTGGTCAGTCTAAGGTCTCCTTGACAAGTTACTTACAAATTTGTAGAGTTTTTATTTTTGTTGCTGTTTTAAAATAAATATGATAAATTTTGTAGTATTTTTATTGACCTTGATACTGAATATTTTCTACAGCAATTTGATGAGTCTTACAGTCTGTTACAGAACATTTTTTGCTCCTAAGCTATTGAAGACTTTGGCTTGAAACGTCCACACCAAGTACTCTGGCATTGTGAATGTGCTGTGCTGTATTTGATACCCTTGATGTTCCTTTGTAGGATCCATCATCACCTCGAGGGAGCCCAGCACATTCCCCGAGAGAGAACGGCCTGGACAAGACACGCCTGCTCAAGAAAGATGCCCCTATCAGTCCAGCTTCGATTGCATCCTCCAGCAGTACTCCTTCCTCCAAATCCAAAGAAATTAGCCTTGTAAGTAGTTGTTCATTTTTCTTGGGGTTTCCCAGGAGGCGCTAGTGGTAAAAAACCTACCTGCCAATGCAGGAGACATAAGAGACATGGGTTTGATCCCTGGGTCGGGAAGAGTCCCAGGAGCACATGGCAACCCACTGCAGTATTCTTTCCTGGAGAATCCCATAGACAGAGGAGCCTGGTGGGCTACAGCCCATGAGGTTGCAAAGACTTGGACACAACCGAGCGACTGACACTTTCCTCACTTTCACTGTCTTTCTTTGCATTGCCTATTTCCATATGATTAGTTTTAATTAATTCTAAAATTTTATTTTTCTTCATTTTTCCATAGGACTTTGATCACTAAGTATATGTATATGTTCAGTATTCAAGTTTAATTGACAAAGGTACTTTGGAACAGAGTGAGCGCTCACTGACTTGTTGGTGATGGATGTTTGTTTTGTGAGTCTTTTTGTAAGGATCGGGGAAGGACATGGGGAAATGTAGTGAAACATGTCTCAGTGAAGATAAAGATATACACATTGGGGTTACAGAGATGGTTTTGTCATCTGTGGTTTATGGTAAATTTAGTTTTTGGCTTGGATGTGATTTTGTTGCTAGCTTTGTTTGAATTACCAAGCTATATATGACTGCAATAGTTTTCCCTTCCTAACTAAAAAGTTATCTGTCATTTATAAAAGTCTGTCTTGAGTCACACCACAAATCACAAATGCAAAAAATGGAACTGCTTGCAAGTCAGGATAATCTCTCTGTAGCCTCGTCTTTTGTGGCTGTGTAGTTAATTGCGTTTTTATGTGATGTGTCTTCCTTGTTCCTCACCAGTTATTTCCTTATAACATAGTGTTAAAAAAAAAAAATCAGTTTTCAAATAGCCTTTTGAATTCACAGCTGAAAGAAGGAAAATTCCTCAGTTTGTCTGCAGATTTGGAGGCTGTGTCTGGTACAGGGCTGCATTTAGTTTATTTCTGTTGTTTTCTCTTGGCCTTCCGGCCTGTTAACGACAGCTCATCTGTGCTGATCTCTGTGATGATTCAGGCTTGGTTCTTTTTTAAGGGGACCTGTTAACCAGGGACGCCCCTTGTGGCATGAACAATTCATCAGGAACCCAACAAAACCACTCAGTCTTAAAGCAACCAGCAAGTGGCCAGTCACAACAGGACATCACGAACTGTCAGCCTTTGTCTGACTCAGACCAGTTTCCTGGAAATGGTCTCCTCTGCCCCAAATTCAGCTCTGATTTATGTCCTCCCAAAGATTGGTTTTGTGGTCTCAGGGAACACTTTTTGTTTCTTTGTTAGCTCTTCTTAACTAATAAAAAAGAAAGGCCCACACTGAAGAATCTTTTCCATTTCTTTTTTCTCTCCTTCTTCTTTACCATTTTAAATGTTTAACATAATTGTTAAAATTGTGCTCTAATTACCAGTGTATTCCATTACATCTCTTGTTAGAATGAAAAATCTACTACTCCTGTGTCGAAGTCCAATACCCCTACTCCACGAACTGATGCACCCACCCCAGGCAGTAATTCCACTCCCGGATTGAGGCCGGTTCCCGGAAAACCACCAGGAGTCGACCCGTTGGGTTAGTCAGAAAAAAGTTTCTGTACATATTTATGCTTTCTGTTTTTAAAGAAATTATAGCAATTTAAAGAGTGTAATACATTAAGAGTACAATGATCAGCATGGACTGGCTGTGAGTTGTTTTAGTCCAAATCAAGCACCTGGCACTTACCCTGTCTGACACATAGTAGGTGTTCAGTAAATTAAGGTGAATGTTTGAACCTTGATGAAAGCTTAAATGACTTTTGCAAACATTAAAATAAGCTTATTTGAATTACAGATCCTATTTCTTAACATATGTAAGAACATGTTACTCCTTGTATTCATTAGACCTCATGATTATTTCCTGTGTGTGTCCTTGGTTTTTCTCCTCCCTTCTGTTTGGGTCTGTAGCGTCAAGCCTAAGGACCCCCATGGCGGTACCTTGTCCATACCCAACCCCGTTTGGGATTGTGCCGCACGCGGGGATGAATGGGGAGCTGACCAGCCCTGGAGCTGCCTACGCAGGGCTACATAACATCTCCCCACAGATGAGCGCAGCTGCTGCTGCTGCCGCCGCGGCCGCTGCCTATGGGAGATCACCAGTGGTATGTTGTAAACTTTTACAGAATGAAAGTATTTCAGAGCTCAGAAAATGGCCATGCGTATTTTTGCCTAGAGTAGTTTTTATAGCTTGAGGTATATCTATGAAGCAACCTGAGCTTATTTATAAATTAAACTGCATGCTATTATATTGTAAAGTTCATTTTATTTCACAAGATAGGGGCAGTTTTTGCGTGTTATATTCCATAAAAAAAAGTCAAACCTACAGAAGTAGAGCAGATAATATAATAAATATAGTAATCCCTTCATTTGCATCATGAGCTTCAATGATAATAGTGTTTTTTTTGTTATGTTTGTTCCACCCCCAAGTATGTGACCATGAAATCATGTACATCCTCCTATCATTTCATCAATGAATACATGTATATTTATCTCTAAAATTGCATTTTAAAAGCATCTATTCTCCTAGGATTTGGAAAGGTACTGAGTAGGATGAAATGAGTTAATGTAACTATGTTTATTTTTGCTGCCTTGCTTGGGAACAATTTTAGGTTGGATTTGATCCACACCATCACATGCGTGTGCCAGCGATACCTCCAAACCTGACAGGCATTCCAGGAGGAAAGCCGTGAGTACCAAGCTCTGTGCCACATGTTCACTGTTTGTCTGGGCCCTCACTGGCCCTTTAGCCTCTGAGAACTACTGGGCGGTGTTGGCAAGTTCCTTCAGCTTGCAAGGGTTTTTTGTTGTGGGGATTTTTTTTTTTTTTGGCAGAATATTTTATTTTTCTTTTTTTTAGCACAAGGCAAGAGGTAATGAGGTGGGGTTTTAGATTTTCAATTTAAAATCTCAAACTTCTGATGTGGAAATGCAAATTGCTGGGGCATCTCTAGTAGTCAGATCTTCTCTACATCTATTACTGATTTCAGGGCAATTCTTTTATTGTCTTGGGGGAAAAAAGTCATCTTATGTGCAAACCTAGATGCTCAAAATTAGAGCATGTTAGGGAAAGACATGCCAAACTTCAGAGGCTAAAAAGAAAGAAGCTCATTTGTGTTTCTGGCAAAGGTGGCTTGCTCAGTTAGCTTCCTCTCTTGTGAACCGGGTATTTGGAGCCTCTACAGTCTCATGGCCCCCTCCAGCCATGAAGGTGAAACACACACAGCAGTTGTTCCAGCGTCGTCTTGTACATTCTGATCTCTCCCACGTGTTATTCCTTATCCTTCATTTTAATCCACTGCACTTAATTTTCATTACTGCCTTTGCACAGCTCTCTGCTCTTTGGTGCTCACAGTTTATGCTTGTTCAACAGATGATTGAAGATGTGTGCCAGTCTCCTTTCACTAGCCTCCTGTTGCTTGTTTATCCACTGCTGTACACTCAGGCATTTAGGTGTCATCCTGTTGTCTCCTGCCTGTCTTCTTTTCCCCCATGTTGCTGGCTCCACAGCATTAAACATGCCTGACCTTGACCCTTCCTTCACTTTCCACCTGATGTTTCATGTTCTTGGCTCTTCCTCTGTAACTTCTCTGCAGACTCTACCCTAAACTTCCCTGTTGCGTCATACACGGTACTGGTTCCATAGCCATGTTGCTCAGTAAATATTTGACTGATTAATAAGCGAGTCAAGGCAAACTAGACTTTGAGTTCCTTGAGAGTTGAAGGTATAAATATCAATTACCATAAAATTCTGTGTATTTGTGTGTGTTTGGCAAATAGTTGTTGATTGACGGACAAGTCTTGTTGACCAAGAACCCTGGTATATTTGAAGGTGAAAGTTTGGTCTATTTCAAGCAGTGACTAAACAACAAAATCAAGGGATTAATCAAATAAACTGAATACTAACAAGTTTCATATAAACCTGTGGAGATGGAGAGGTTTCTTGAGGGAAGCGGTGTGGTCTGTTTTCAGTACTGTGTGGAGTTACCACTTAGTCACCAGGCAGGTGTACCCAGAGCTGTAGTGTAACCGCTGCCAGGTGAGGTGGTGCATCACACTTTCGGTAGGGGTGGTGGGTAGCAGGATGGCTTTGTTTTGATGGTCTTTGTTCCTGGAGTTACCAGGTCACAGCTGATGCAGTTGGCAAATGACATCAGGAAACCCCAAAGAGAGCATGGTGTGTTCAGCAGGGGTTGGGTTCTGGAGTGTGATAGATCCAAGGTTGAATTCTGACTCTGCCGATTGACACTAGGAAGGAACTGACTTTATGCAGAGTTTCTCAACTTCGTGAGCCTCAGTTGGCTCATCTTTAAAAACAGGGCTGGCACCTTCCTGATAAGAAGGGCCTGAGGATGAGATGATATGATGGAGGTTTAGTCCAGTGTTTGGTTTTGGTTTACAGTGACTATTCAGTCCACTGCTGCACCATTTCCTCTTGAGCTTTGCCCAGGTTATTATCAGGTTTTCAATTGCTTATGCAATAGAACATAGTGGGAGGCAGAGATACCGTAGGAAGATTAGACTGAGTATATTAGATTTCCCTCTTCCTATCTTTGTGTGTCTTTAACAAGGTACCAGGACATACAAATTAGCACTCCTTATGCATATAGAGGGAAGAAGGAAATGGCACCCCACTCCAGTGCTCTTGCCTGGAGAATCCCATGGTCAGAGGAGCCTGGTGGGCTGCACTCCATGGGGTCGCTAAGAGTCAGACACGACTGAGCAACTTTGCTTTCACTTTCACTTTCATGCATTGGAGAAGGAAATGGCAACCCACTCCAGTGTTCTTGCCTGGAGAATCCCAGGGATGGGGAGCCTGGTGGGCTGCCGTCTATGGGGTCACACAGAGTTGGATACGACTGAAGCAACTTAGCAGCAGCAGCAGCATGCATATAGAGAGAAATACTTTTATTATAGGTTTTTACAGAAGAGATGATGGAATATGGCTTCTAGATCACAGGATGGAGAGTTGTGACGCTTGTGCATGTTTTTCAACAGGAAAACTATCTTTTGTGCTACAACATAAAACATGATGAATCACCTAAAGGCCTTCTTCACCACATACATAGAGGAACTGCTTTTCTTTAGAATGACTTGAAACATTTGTGCATCTCTCTCCTTGTTTTTTTTTTTACAGAATAATTGCTAGATATTATCACAAATTATAATTAAATGCATGTTCCAAACTAATGAATAAAATAGCATTTACTTGCTAATTCACCTTGGGTCCTCTTGCTTATTCTGTTGAATTAACAGAAGTTCTTCTCAATAAGTAACTGAAATGACAACAGAGTTTAATTTTAACATCAGCCAGAAGTGGACTTTTTTCCTTACATGCTACTTATATGAGGCTTTTATAAATAATATAAAAGTATTCAATTGAAACCATTGTACTGATTATATTGTGGAAATGGCATGTGACTTCAGCCATAACAAAAGGTCTCAGGTTTATGGTTTTAAGCTGCTCACAGTTCAGAAATTCTTCTCTGCTGTTGTTTTTATTTGTTTTTATAAAGCAAAATTTTTCACAATAGGAACACTTCCTGGCACACAGTAAACTCTCAAGTTTTATTTGTTGGCTGGTTAACTTTCTAGTGGGTTCATATGCTCCCAGAACCCAATCTTCTGTCCTACTGAATGCTGCATGGAGTGCAACAGCCAGACCTTTCTTTGTAAATTTAGGGTCTAGTTCAGTCGTATGAGACATCAGATACTTGGAGAAGGTGTCAATGAAGCTTGGAAGTGATGAGTGTGATGTTATGGAACGGGCCTCTCACAGAGGGAGGGGGAAGTACAGGTGGGAACGCCAAGAACCTTCTGAGCTGTGCTGGGTTTTCATCCAAATATGATCCAAATAAAATAGCATCCTCAATACACATGTTTTAAACAGGTCGATTTGCAGATGTCTGAATTGTTTGAAGTGTATCTCTGTCAGGAAGTCCAAACTTCCTTTCTCTTGATCATCTCCTTTGGAGACCACTTTGTAGTTTCATCTGCCGAGAGGGAGAAAGAGAGAGAGACACGGGTAGAGAGGGTGGAGGGAAGAGAGAGACAGGGGTAGAGAGGGTGGGGGAGAGAGAGACAGGGGTAGAGAGGGTGGAGGAGAGAGAGACAGGGGTAGAGAGGGTGGAGGAGAGAGAGACAGGGGTAGAGAGGGTGGAGGAGAGAGAGAGACAGGGGTAGAGAGGGTGGAGGAGAGAGAGACAGGGGTAGAGAGGGTGGGGGAGAGAGAGAGACAGGGGTAGAGAGGGTGGGGGGAGGAGAGACAGGGGTAGAGAGGGTGGAGGAGGGGAGAGACAGGGGTAGAGAGGGTGGGGGAGGGGAGAGACAGGGGTAGAGAGGGTGAGAGGAGAGAGAGACAGGGGTAGAGAGGGTGGGGGAGAGAGAGAGACAGGGGTAGAGAGGGTGGGGGGGGAGAGACAGGGGTAGAGAGGGTGAGAGGAGAGAGAGACAGGGGTAGAGAGGGTGGGGGAGAGAGAGAGACAGGGGTAGAGAGGGTGGGGGGGGAGAGACAGGGGTAGAGAGGGTGGGAGGAGAGAGAGACAGGGGTAGAGAGGGTGGAGGAGAGAGAGAGACAGGGGTAGAGAGGGTGGGGGGGGAGAGACAGGGGTAGAGAGGGTGGGGGGAGGAGAGAGACAGGGGTAGAGAGGGTGGGAGGAGAGAGAGACAGGGGTAGAGAGGGTGGGGGAGAGAGAGAGACAGGGGTAGAGAGGGTAGGGGGGAGAGAGAGACAGGGGTAGAGAGGGTGAGAGGAGAGAGAGACAGGGGTAGAGAGGGTGGGGGAGAGAGAGAGACAGGGGTAGAGAGGGTGGGGGGGGAGAGACAGGGGTAGAGAGGGTGAGAGGAGAGAGAGACAGGGGTAGAGAGGGTGGGAGGAGAGAGAGACAGGGGTAGAGAGGGTGGAGGGAGGAGAGAGACGGGTAGAGAGGGTGGAGGGAAGAGAGAGACAGGGGTAGAGAGGGTGGAGGGAGGAGAGAGACGGGTAGAGAGGGTGGAGGGAAGAGAGAGACAGGGGTAGAGAGGGTGGGAGGAGAGAGAGACGGGGGTAGAGAGGGTGGGGGGAGAGAGAGACGGGTAGAGAGGGTGGAGGAGAGAGACAGGGGTAGAGAGGGTGGGAGGAGAGAGAGACAGGGGTAGAGAGGGTGGAGGAGAGAGACGGGTAGAGAGGGTGGGAGGAGAGAGAGACAGGGGTAGAGAGGGTGGGGGAGAGAGAGAGACAGGGGTAGAGAGGGTGAGAGGAGAGAGACAGGGGTAGAGAGGGTGGAGGGAGGAGAGAGACAGGGGTAGAGAGGGTGGGGAAAGAGAGAGAGAGAGAGAGAGAGAGAGTGTGTGTGTGTGTGTGTGTGTGTGTGCGTGCGCGCGCGCATTTCTGTGGCTTCCTGCACCTGTTACTTCCAGCCCTATATTTTCGTGATTTGTTGAACATCTCAGCTAGGCATCTTGAGTGTGTATTACTTGCGGTACAAGTTTATTATATTCACAAAGTGCTTCCCCAGGCTTACCCGGTTTTCAGAGTACTCTGTTCCTTGTTCCCGTGTGCTCAGACACTGTCATTATTGGCTTCTTCCTCACTTCTCTTCAGTTAAGTTCTATAGAATTTTATATCCACTGTTACCTCTAGTGTGTCATCCTTCTCCTTACCTGGTTCAAGTGCCCCATTGCCTCTCATCTAGATTATTGGATTAATTGTCATCCAGTAATTATTGGATGAATTTTGGATTAATAATAACTTTGGACTAATAAGTATTGGAAAAATAATTGGGTTAATTATTATCTAGATTGATGATTGTCCTACTCCTCCTGTCTGTTGTACTTCTTGCTACCAGATTTATTCTGACCGGCTTTGCTCCTCCTCCTACAAGCATTCTTCAGTAAAATCTATTTATGAAATTTTCAGGCTGACTTTCTGTACATGGTGTGTGTGTGTGTGTGTGTGTGTGTGTATGTGAGAGAGAGAGAGAAATATTTTATCACGCTAGCTCCTTCAGCACTTAACTGTGTTGGGGGTCATTGCTGAATTAGTGAATTCCTGAATTAAAACCAATCCAAGTCTTCCCAAAATCATTTCATCTCATCCTTTTAGAGCTATTTCCCTCCACCTGGAAGGGTTTTTCCAACTTTCTCCCTCTTTGGTGAAGTCCTTCCATTCTCTAAAATCCATCTCTAATACCATGTCTTTCATGAAACATAAGCTTTATTTTTGCTTTTTGAACCACAACAGAACTTCATTCTTCCATCTTGAACCTGGTATTGTAACCCCTTTTATACTTTTCTCATCATACTTCCTAATTTATAAGCCACTTACGGACAAGGCCAACATCTTACCTGATTTTGTATCTCGGCATGACGTCTGTATCAGAATATGTGAATAAGGAGTATTGATGCATTTAATTAGAGAACAAAATAGATTTTCAGGCCTGCACCTCTCTCATTTCTAGAAAGCTTGGCTTTCAGTACTCTTTGCTAGCTTACACATCAGAGTTTGTTGAAATCTGATAATAAGTATGTACTAGAGCTTTCTTTTTTTCCAGTCTTAAGTATCATTTATATGTATGTATTTATTTATATATTTATATATATATATTTTTAATAGTAAACAGAGGGCTACATTATACCCTTAATGTAAGTAGACTCTTGAAATTCTTAATTCAGGGAGTCCCAGGAACATAGTAGGAGCTCACAGAGAGGTTGGGGAATGTCATGAATGTCAAGAATGTCATGTTGAAAAACCTCTAAAGAAATTACATGCCAAGGCTCTTTAAAAATCATTAGTTATTGTGGAGGGGAGTGAAGGGATATCTTTTCAAGGAAATTATCATTAAGAATGTTTAACACCATCTCTAGACTTGGAATAATCTTCCTTTCTTTAAGATTTACTTCACGACCTCTTAATTGCTAAATCCATTAGCCTTTGTCTCCCCTCAGAATTTCACTGCTTCCCCCTCCTCGCCTGAACTGACACCTGGCTCTCTGCTGAGGAGACTCTCCACCTGCAGCTCTCCATGGGCTTGCCCTCTCATTTACTTCATGTCAGCCATCCTCGGAGCCAATGGCAGGCTTATAAAGGCTGTGTCGCCCTCCCCACTTCCGGTTCCATTCCAGTGTCTTCCAGAACTAAACTCATTCCGCCTTCACGTGAAAACCCAACCCATCTCAAATGTGTGCCTGAGTGTCCACCCTGTCTTCTGCCTTGTTGGAAGATTTCTCAGTTAATTTAAGACTTTACACTTGGCTTGGGGTCTTCCTCCACTCAGAGGCTGCCGTCATCCTGGGTGTCAGTGGTACGCAAGATCAGCCCTTTCATAACCTCGTCGCAGGGCTTGGACCTCATCATCTCTAATGAACTTCTGTCCTCTTTGACATCGTTTATCTACTTAATAGACCCCAGGGAAGACCTTGTCATCACTCTCCACTATGTCACCTTCATGAGCCCCACATGCCATCGAGAACAGCCTTCTCTGCCTCTACGCAGCCACAGAAATCTTTGAAATTGCACATCTGTTCCCAGCTTTCTTACTGACTCTCATGCCTAGGCTACCAGCTTCTCCCCTAGATTGCCACATTAGTCCCCTGACTAGTTTTCCTTCCGTTCTACAGTCCATTCTCATCCAACAACTAGACCGATGCTTTGAAAACATTAACTGAATTGCGTCATTCCCTGCCCTACACAGAAGTCTCCAGTGACTTCCCGTTCTGCTCAGAATAACAGCCCACACGCCACAACACAGCCTCTGAGGGCTTTTTAACATGGGTCCTGCCTCTTCCTCCAGCCTCTCACTCTCCAGTGAGTGCTTGGGGGCCTCCTCACATGGCTCTTCTTCTAGAACTTCAGATTTGCTGTTCCCATCCTGGCACACTCTCCTCCTCTCTATATGTGAGACTGGGTCCTGCCTTCAGGCCTCAGCTTGTACACCATCTCAGACCTCACTGTGCACTTTTGGTCTCTCTTATCTGAAACCGGGTGTGTGTGTGTGTGTGTGTGTGTGTGTGTGTGTGTGAGAGAGAGAGAGAGAGAGAGAGACAGAGAGAACTGCTGTCTGAGGTTACCTATTGATCTGCCTATATATTATCTCTCTTCCCTTCTAGGATGTAGGCTCTGGAGATAGGGACTTTGTCTATGTTGTTCACCTCTGATTCCCCACCATCTGATGGTACTTGGCACATATTGGGCATTTATTTAGTAACTATTTTCTGACTGAGTAGTGTAAATATTCTGCCTCCCTCTGGCCTTCAGTTGACCATCCTCTTCCTCCTCATACCATCTTCCTTTCTTGGCCAAGGTAACTTAATACCTGTTCTTTATATTGCGGCACAATTGCCCCTAATGGGGCAATTTTCCCTGTTCTTCTCACTTTGTCAAATTCTCCATTGTTCATAGCACTGACCATATGACAGCTTTATGTAAGTATCTCACTGATGCACCAGCGTATCAGCCCCTCAGCCCATCTCCCAACTACCCCAGCACCCAAAATGTCACTTTAGGAGAACAGGGGATATGTGGGGTTTTTTTTCTCTTCGTTGCATCAGGTGCATCACACGCTGGGATACCTGAGAAATACGTTATTGACTATCTATGCCCCCTTTGCACATTATCATGTCTCCTGATTTTCTTTCTCTCTGACTGCTCTTGCTGGGGTCCCCTAAATGTTGTAAGCATTTTCTTAAGTTCTGTATCTAGTCTGCTCATTGCATAATCCGCCCCAGATTTATCCTTTTCTGCTCCTTTAGCTTCAGCTCTCACCACTTTGTGGATGAACACACAGTGATCTTTCTGACCTAACCTCTCTTCTGAATCACGGTGCTCAACTTCTGGTTGAGATGTTTGATTCCTCACCTGCCCTCAATTTGAAGAAAACCATACTGTTTACCTCCCCACATATCTCCCCTTTGGTTATGCCTCCCTGTCACCCTCTCTGATGTGTATTGTAGCCTCGCTAGTCACTTGGTTCCAAGCCTGAGCACCCTTCTCAGCATCTCTCTCTCCCAGGCCACATCTCTCTCTCCCAGGCCACACATACAACACATCTCCATGTCCTGCTGCTTTGACCAAAGGAATGTATGTCTTGGTTTCCCATCTTCCCACCACTTCCCCCCTCAGCAATCTGACATACTGCTTCTCTTCCATATCCTAGTTCTCAGTGTAGTCTAGAGAGCGAGAGAAACCCTCTGCCTCTGGTCCCCAAATCTTCCACAGCTTTGTCCTTTCTGGGGACTTTCAAGATGTTGTTGATGATATCCTGTCAGTAATGGGTCAGATTTGGATGCATGTGGCCATTCTGTAGACTTTTGCACCAAAAGTCTAGAACTAGAAACTGTTTTGATTTTAAAACTTCCTGATAGATCCAGGCTCCTGTCCTTTGTCTACCCATAAATGCTCTTCCTTGGTATGTCTTTCATAAACTCCTTCCCGTAAACAGCACATTCTAAAGCTCCAATCCAAGGAACATGACATCATTTCAAAAGTGAGCTGCTGCCCATGACGTTCCCCTAGCCAGGCCCTGCTCCCCCCTGCTCACTGCCAACCCATCTCCCGCCTCCTGGAACCCAACTTGCATCTCCCCCTGCTCACTGCCAACATTTCCTGCCTCCTGGAACCCAACTTGCATCAGAACAGCCTCACTTGTCATCTGTTCCCTGAATTCAGTGCCTTAAGAATAGAGGTGTCTATTGAGGGAGGTGATTGAACTTAAGTGAACCAAATGCTGTTACAACTAGAGGGTTTTCCCTGGAAATGACTTGGAAATGGAGCTGCTGATAGGCACCAACAGGTGGACCTCTGGGACAGTCACACAGGAGGCTTTTTTAGGTTCTGATTTCATTGGGAGTTATTGGGATTTGTTATTGTCAAGTCTGATGGAACTTTATCCAAAAGTTTTTATTTTTTTTGGTGGCTCATATGCCATTTCACCATGTAGGCTTAAAGCGTTGTAATGCCTTCAGTTCAGTTCAGTCGCTCAGTCGTGTCCAACTCTTTGCAACCCCATAAATCGCAGCACACCAGGCCTCCCTGTCCATCACCATCTCCCGGAGTTCACTCAGACTCACGTCCATCGAGTCCGTGATGCCATCCAGCCATCTCATCTGGGGTCGTCCCCTTCTCCTGTCCCCAATCCCTCCCAGCATCAGAGTCTTTTCCAGTGAGTCAACTCTTCGCATGAGGTGTCCAGAGTACTGGAGCTTCAGCTTTAGCATCATTCCTTCCAAAGAAATCCCAGGGTTGATCTCCTTCAGAATGGACTGGTTGGATGTCCTTGCAGTCCAAGGGACTCTCAAGACTCTTCTCCAACACCATAGTTCAAAAGCATCAATTCTTCGGCGCTCAGCCTTCTTTACAGTCCAGCTCTCACATCCATACATGACTACTGGAAAAACCATAGCCTTGACTAGACGGACCTTAGTCGGCAAAGTAATGTCTCTGCTTTTGAATATGCTATCTAGGTTGGTCATAACTTTTCTTCCAAGGAGTAAGGGTCTTTTAATTTCATGGCTGCAGTCACCATCTGCAGTGATTTTGGAGCCCAGAAAAAGTCTGACACTGTTTCCACTGTTTCCCCATCTATTTCCCATGAAGTGATGGGACCAGATGCCATGATCTTCGTTTTCTGAATGTTGAGCTTTAAGCCAACTTTTTCACTCTCCTCTTTCACTTTCATCAAGAGGCTTTTTAGTTCCTCTTCACTTTCTGCCATAAGGGTGGTGTCATCTGCCTATCTGAGGTGATTGATATTTCTCCCGGCAATCTTGCTTCCAGCTTGTGCTTCTTCCAACCCAGCGTTTCTCGTGATGTACTCTGCATAGAAGTTAAATGAGCAGGGTGACAATATACAGCCTTGACGTACTCCTTTTCCTATTTGGAACCAGTCTGTTGTTCCGTGTCCAGTTCTAACTGTTGCTTCCTGACCTGCATACCGATTTCTCAAGAGGCAGGTTAGGTGGTCTGGTATTCGATCTCTTTCAGAATTTTCCACAGTTTATTGTGATCCATACAGTCAAAGGCTTGGGCATAGTCAATAAAGCAGAAATAGATGTTTTTCTGGAACTCTTGCTTTTTCCATGATCCAGCAGATGTTGGCAATTTGATCTCTGGTTCCTCTGCCTTTTCTAAAACTTCATAATTTTAGCTTACTGATTTTCATTAGTAAGTCACTTGATTGGATTGAGGTGATCTGTAGGTTAAAATCTTACCACAGGCTTCTGAATCACCTGAATTACAAGGCAGTTTCAGTTTGCAAAGTGACTGGAGGTGTAGATAGTATACTGGGTGTTGGTAATCTTATTTAATTCTCTGAGAAGTATAGGTAGCATTCACTCCATTTTAAAGATAGAGACTGTGTCATTACTGATGTCATATAGCAGGTAGCAAAGAGCTGACCTGATAATTGATCAGAGACTTAGCTCTATGGCTCTGAAAGTTAAGTTCTTTCCACCATATTCAGTAAATTTGACCTGTTTGCAAATCATAAGTAGCACTGAAAATGTTTTATTTCTCATCTCATTACAGTGATCAGTTAAGTAACATTTTTCAATTCTCCTTTTTTCTGTCTTGTCTCCTTCCCTGTCTTAGGGCATACTCCTTCCACGTTACTGCAGATGGTCAGATGCAGCCCGTCCCCTTCCCCCCGGATGCCCTTATCGGCCCTGGCATTCCCCGACACGCTCGCCAGATCAACACCCTGAACCATGGGGAGGTGGTGTGTGCGGTGACCATCAGCAACCCCACACGACATGTGTACACGGGTGGGAAGGGCTGTGTCAAGGTCTGGGACATCAGTCACCCTGGCAACAAGAGCCCTGTCTCTCAGCTCGACTGTCTGGTGAGTGGACATGAATGAACATGCTTTAAGCCTTCATTCACAAAATAGGCTGGATGTACCAACAGCACGCAGATTGATCTCAGGTGGGTGGCTATCTTCAGTGGTTTGTGGTTTTTAACTTGGCCACTGTCTTCTTCCAGTTACTCAAGGTAGATTCATCTGGTTCTTCATATGTGGCATGTACTCCCAGTACAGTTTTCATTCATCCTGCCCAGTTCTTGAGAGCAGGCAGTTTACTTGTTTTCCTGTCTGATTAAAAAAGTTTAAGAAAACTAAGACAGGACTTCCTTGGAAGTCCAGTGGTTAGGACTCTGCACTAGAAGGATGGGTTCAGTCCCTGGTTGGAGAACTAAAATTCCATATGCCACTTTGTGGTAGCCAAAAAAAAAAAAAAAGACTAAGAGCCCATGGTGGTTTCTGTGAGAGTGCACCCAAGTATCAACATCTGTCACTTTTGAAGACAAGTAACTTAATACTTTGTGTGATAAACACTAGCTATCCCCTTATCTGTCTCATGGGTATTTGTCCTTCAGTTACTTAAGAAATTTCAGTTTGATTTTTTTTCCTTGGATAAACAGGAGAATTTTTGCAGCAGCACAGAGCTAGATCAGTTTACCGTAGTTACACAAGACTCCCATAACCTCATGAGCTGAGGACTTGTCTTTTTCCTGTCACTTAACAGACCTTGATCAAGCCTTGCCTCAGGTTGGGTCTGCTTAATCAAGCCCACAATGTCCCTTGGCCAGGTAATGCAGGGCCTGGCGATCGGAAGGGACTGCAAGGTGTCTAAGTCCTTGTCACTTTCTTGGCGTCAGAGAAGCAGTGCCTTTCAGCAGCCAGATCACTGTACCCAGTTCCCAGGCCTGGCTGCTCCAGGGTGGTGAGGGCTGCTGAGTCTGTGGTTGCAAATGACTCTGGCGGCTGGTTGACTTGCTGGTGGTGGGAGTGGGTCTAGATCTTTGTATTTTCATGCTAATTAAGATTAAATATCTCAGTACTAAATTTTGTAGATCAAGTTTAAGTACTTCCTTAATTTCATGTAATTTGCTAGCATTAATCCACTTTATCATTGTCATAAGTGAAAATGGCTCATTAAAGCCAGGAGGGAACACAATACGTTTATGGATTTCTGCTCTCATGTTAATGCTGTTTTCCTTTCCTCATGAGTAACCTCTTGATGGGTTTTGTCTCTGCAGAACAGGGATAACTACATCCGTTCCTGCCGATTGCTCCCTGATGGTCGTACCCTAATTGTGGGAGGGGAAGCCAGTACCCTGTCCATCTGGGACCTGGCGGCTCCCACCCCGCGCATCAAGGCAGAGCTGACATCCTCGGCCCCCGCCTGCTACGCCCTGGCCATCAGCCCCGACTCCAAGGTCTGCTTCTCCTGCTGCAGCGACGGCAACATCGCTGTGTGGGACCTGCACAACCAGACACTGGTGAGGTGGGTCAGCAGGGTCCCGCGCCAGGGCCAAGGACTTAACTGTGCTGTGCCAGGGAGCTGTGTGTGTATTTTCAAAAAGGTGAAATACAGCTGTCTTACTCAAAATTGTTGAGGAGAGAGCCATTTTAAGATGCTGTAAAATCTTGTTTTCTGCACCGTTTGAACTTTATTGGATAAGGGCTTCTTTTTTCTTTTTTTTGAATTATACTAAGCACATCCAATTCACATTTTAAAATATGAGGTCGGTTTTACATAATCAATACATGTAAGGTGTCCATGGCCTCATGAGCTCATTAGACACCTATAATTTGCCATCTGTGCTAACAAACCATCCTTGTTGATAGACACTCATTGAGAAGGTTCACCGTGTGTGGCTCTCTCCTTGGTGCCATGTGTATTGACACTGTCTTTCTTTTTGACAAATAATCATTGAGCTTCTACACTGGGCCCAGGCGTTGTGTCCGGTGTACCTCACCCTGAAACGGTGTAGATAATCTGTAGTCCCACCTTTCAGGACAAATGGAAGTAATTGTATTTGTGTAGAAATGAGGTGATATGGGATTGGCATTGATAGGAAAAACCCTGAAGCACGTGAGATCTTCAGGTGTCAACACCTGAGAGAGTAGGAGCAAGAGGTGTGAAGCGCTAAAGGGTCTGCAGAGATTGTAAGGGAGCCTGGCGACAGGATGAAGGAGAAGAGACCCCTGCTGTCCACCTGTAACTTATTTTGTAGGATGCAACTCTATAAATGATTCCAAAAACAAAGTAGTCATGACTTTTTTCCCTTTAGGGTAAGGCTCTTATGAGGAACTGCTTCTAATCCCCACCCCCAGCCCCCGTTTCTTGCACATTCCACGTGCTCCTGGGGCGGCCTCCTATGCTGCATTGTTGCTCAGTGCAGAATTTGTCCTGCCCCTTCCTTTGCCCTTCCCCAGAGCTTTCAGAAGGGAAAGATCTCCTGCATCCTCCTCCCTTCTCTCCTCCCTTCTCTCCTTCCTTCATATCCCAAGGATAGAGTAGGTCTCAGATCATATCTTTGATTAATTCATATTCATGTAGCTGTGTTCTCTTGTTTCAAATGGACATCTTTTTCCTATCAGTTATTTCAGTCATGTTTTAGCATATGAGTAATTTGAAGAGTACTTCCTAAGTTTTCATAAATAAAAAGTGCAGGAGATTCAGCATCTCAATTAAACTTTAATCTCTCTACATATATGCTTTGTTATTATTTTGAATAATAGAAAACCTAATAAACCAAAAGGAAATATACCAATCAGGCCTGCAGTGAAACTGATGACTGAGGAATTCTAAACTAAGTTCACCTAAAAGCTTTAAAAGTTCAAGGACTTTTCTCCATGTTGGCATCTTCAGGCAATTCCAGGGCCACACGGACGGGGCCAGCTGCATTGACATCTCTAACGATGGCACCAAGCTCTGGACGGGCGGCTTGGACAACACGGTCCGGTCCTGGGACCTGCGTGAGGGACGGCAGCTGCAGCAGCACGACTTCACCTCGCAGGTGTGTGCTCGGGCGCGAGCCATCTTAGAGACTGGATTGTGTGAGATATATGAGAGACTTGAGCAAATATTCGTTTACCGTGTGACCAGGTGGCACGAGTGGTAGAGAACCTGCCTGCTGATGCAAGAGACATAAGAGATGCGGGTTCGATGCCTGGTTGGGAAGATCCCCTGGAGGGAGGACATGGCAAACCCACTCCAGTGTTCTTGCCTGGAAAATCCAATGGACAGAGGAGCTTGGTGGGCTACAGTCCATAGGGTTGCAAAGAATCAGACACAACTGAAGTGACTTCGCACATACGCATGACTTTGTGAGATATATCAGAGACTTTAAGAGCAATTCCTTAACCATGTGACAGTCACTTTTGATGCTGAATTAGTTAAGAAAAATAGTACAATGGTATATATTTTATTGACAGATTTTTTAAATCTCATTTATTACAAGCTTTTTGCAAACTTTTGTTTCAATAAGCATTATTCTGTAGACCTTTGAATTTCTTGCAATTGATTAGTAAGTTGGATTGTGGATATCTGATTCATTACTTGGGGTTACACGTTTGCCTTTGATTTCTTCCTGCACGGTTAACATTGTCTTTTTTTTTTTAACTTTTATTTTTTTAAATTTTTTAAAATATAAATTTATTTATTTTAATTGGGGGTTAATTACTTTATAATATTGTATTGGTTTTGCCATACATCAACATGAATCCGCCACAGGTATACACATGTTCCCCATCCTGAACCCCCCACCCTCCTCCCTCCCCGTACCACCTCTCTGGGTCATCCCAGTGCACCAGCCCCAAGCATCCACTATCATGCCTCTTGATTTCTTTCATTATTTAAGCAGTATCCCCAGAGGAAGCAGTGCCTCGCCTCCCTGTTAAAGGAAGTACATCCTCTGTAGCCACCATCATTGTCACCTGTTTCCATTCTAGATCTTTTCTCTGGGCTACTGCCCAACCGGAGAATGGCTGGCCGTGGGGATGGAAAACAGCAACGTGGAGGTGCTGCACGTCACCAAGCCCGACAAGTACCAGCTCCACCTGCACGAGAGCTGCGTGCTGTCACTCAAGTTCGCCCACTGTGGTAAGCAAGCCCCCCGTGTCCACCATCTGCCCATCCACCTTCCTGCTGCTTCGTTTCAAGTCAGATCTTCAGTTCATGGATGTGTCCCTCCTCAGAATTCTCTTCCTTTCTCACACATGCCTACTTCCCTAATACTGTGTCATTTTCTGGTATCTGTCTACTTCATCCCTGTCCTAAGTATAAATAACTCACTTATACGGTGTGAGAGTGGGCTTTATCTTTCCAGTGAAAGGAAACTCTTACTTGTTTCAGATTAAGTAAGTTTTCTGTGTATCACTGATGCTCTGTAACACAAATCTTAGGATTATGACAAAGTAATAGACACTGCCTTTTTTGAAACCCTGTTTCTTTAGGTAAATGGTTTGTAAGCACGGGAAAGGACAACCTTCTGAATGCCTGGAGAACACCTTATGGGGCCAGTATATTCCAGGTAATGCTTCACATGTGTAGCCTTCACTCCCAGTATGTTAACCGCATGGTGCTTGGTGCTCTGTGGTTCTCTCTCCTGTTTACATGTTAGAAGTTTCATGTCTTCTCTGAAATTTTATGTTTTGCCCTGTGGCTTTTAAAAATTTTGTGTAAAATTTGAGCATTTTGCTTGAATACTAATTAGCATGTTATCAATATTTCTGTCCCCTCTATGCCAAAAAGAGTGCTATAGGAAACTAATAAATTTGGACTAATTTTATAAACTTTTATTCTTATTAATTCAGTGGTACTTTGTGTAGTTTGTGGAATTATTTGTAGGGTACTGGATTGTTGGCATGATACACACACACTCGTCTTATCTCTCTTGCTAGTATGTGAGAATTTCATAAGCAAGTCAAAGATTTCCTTTTTAACCTTATGTATTTGGGATGCTCTTTCCTAGGTGGTTTTAGGAATAGCATAATAGATTTGCAGCCTTCTTGACCACGTGGTATTAAGTCATCATAGAGGAGATTAATTCATTTGAATCTAAAACTGCATACATTAAAAAAAATAATAATAAAACTGCATACATTGAGTGAAAGTACTGTGCAAGATAATAAAAATAGCATATTCTTGCTGTCGTGAAGTTTATAATGTTACAGAGTGGTTTTTGTATCATGACTTTTGGACGATCCCAAGCGGCACTTTTTTTTAAAAAACATATTTATTTTTGGCTATGCTGGGTCTTTGTTGCTGTGTGTGGACTTTCTCTAGTTGCAGTGTGCAGGCTTCTCATTGTGGTGGCTTCTTTTGTTGAGGAGCATGGGATCTAGGCTCGTGGGCTTGGTAGTTGCGACTTTGGGGCTCTAGAGTGGGCTCAGTAGTTGTTGTACATGAGTTTTGTTGCCCCGAAGCATGTAGAGTCTTCCTGGACCAGAGATCGAACTCATGTCCCCGCGTGAGCAGGTGGATTCTTAACCACTGGACTACCAGGGAAGTCCCCAAGCAGCACTTTTTTGAAATATGAAAATATTTTAAGAGTATATTTTTTTGTAATAAGTGTGTTATATCTTGTATCTGCTGGTTTGGGAAATAAAATGTATTTAATACAGGTTGCAAACTAAAAGTTTGAGAAATGCTTGTAGTAGGTTAGCATCTACATGTCAAACATTTTTTTTTTTAACTATTCAAAGCCCCAGTAAAATCTTGTGGGATTTGTTTGTTTATTTAGCACAATTAAAAGTTAAGTGTGAATGCTTTGCAATTGGTGTAGTTGAATGTGGTACTGGAACTCTATGAGGGGTACATTTTTCCTCCTAACTGTTGAACTCACTCCCACTTGTACATTTACATTCTGTTTTTACATGAGGGTCAACTAGGATTTATATTAGAAATATTTTTGCATTCCTTGTCTCAAACAAATAGTCTTCTCAGTGCAGTTCCCCCTTACCTAACCTCATCTGGACTCTGAGACTACCCTCTGAGGTGGCAGATGGGTAAAATAGGGCCAGACAGGTTAAGTGATGTGTCTGGTGTTCTGCGGCTCCATCGACACCCAAGCCATCTGAGTGACGCTGAGGGTTTTCATACTGAGAGCACTGCCCTTAGCTGCAGACCAGGATTTGAAGTAAAGCCTTCCTTCATCAGCAGGGGGGTACTGTACCGCGGACTTGCCTGGCGCTCAGTGTCCCCGTCTCCGCACCCCCCCCCAACCCCTCCCACCCCCAGTACAAGAGCCTCCAGACCAACAGAGTGAAATGTCAGTGGGAATGCACCTGGCTCAGCCGTTTTAAGAATATACCTTAAAGAGACTTAAGGGACTACATTTTCTCCTTGAGCTCCTATTTTAGTCAAGAGAACATGCTCTGCTTCTTTTCGTTCTGAGTCCTCCAGTCCTGCCTCTCAATATTCATAGGTTTTTCTTTCCGTCTTTAACGTGTTTGTGTGTCTCTTTCCCAGTCCAAAGAATCCTCATCGGTGCTCAGCTGTGACATTTCTGTGGATGACAAATACATTGTCACTGGCTCTGGGGATAAGAAGGCCACGGTTTATGAAGTTATTTATTAAGGACAAATCTTCATGCGGAATGGACTCCTTCTCCTTGTAGCACTTTTTTCTCTTCTTCTGTTCCCCCGCATCCAGAACCAAGGATTTCCTATTACTCATTGCAGTTGTGGAGTCAGCCCCTCCTTCCCCACTTCCTCCCTGCTGTTGAATTGTGAATACTCATTAAGAACCTGTGATATCAAAATCTTCAGCTATCTACTTGGAAGATCATGGATAACCCTACTTAACAGTGAAAGGAATCTTTAATTATGTATTATATCTGTAATATATTTATTTTGTTTAAAGAAGGCTTTCTAACAATGACTGACTAAATAAAGCTGTCTGTTCCTGCATTGGTAATGAAGATGCGTTGTACTTGATACCCGTCCCCCCCTTTTTTTGGCAAAGGAGGGGAAAGGAAGGTTAAAATAACTGATTAAAAATGTCACTAAATGTAGACTAATGACTGTATAGAGATGTGAAATGTATAATTACATATGGAAGCAATATGTTGCTGTGTTGTTAGATTTTTTTGTTTTTGTTTTTACATATTTTAAAAGATGTTTGGAAATTTAAACAATTAGAATGTGACAGACCACATCATATTCATTTGAGTCTATTCGGACAACTTTAACAAATATATCTATAGCTTTAGACTATATTCGATAACAGTACTTGGACTTTTTCTTTTTTTTCCTTTTTTTGACTTGTTGACAAGTGTCTTTGTAATATGTTTTTAATTCCTTTTTTATTGTATTATAGACAGATGAACAAATTAAATTTGGCCTCAAAGGGAGAACTTAATCCCTTCTGGATATTTTTGCCACATTTCTTTGCAAAGGGAGATGTATGCCTTTGGGCAGTTTTGTCTACGATAAATTAGGGGCTATTTTTTGGCATGTTCTTTGGGAATGGCGCAGATCCAGGGGAGGAGTCCTCCCGCTGTGCAGGTCACGTCTTTTACAAGACAAGGACAGCAGAGGAGGATTTGCAAGGGCCTCCCTCTGAAAACCAGGAAGAATGGACTCTCACCTGGGATGAGGACTTGCTTGCTTTACCTCCAGTTCTTTCCATGTCTTAGTTGGATGTCCCTGAAATGGACACAGGCTGTGCCATTGTGCCGGAAACATTGTTGTTATCTTTTATGTTGTTGTGTTAAACTATGATATGTGACTTCTTTTTTTAATTATTATTATTTTGTTCGAATGCTTTAAAAGAATCTTTTAAGTCTGTGGATCTGCTGATGTACAGTGCCTTTGCTGCTATGGATCAAAATCAAGAGAACTGTGTAGATAAACTTTATTGTATAAGTAGAAAATTACTTAATTTCATACTAGAAATGGATGGATGCTGCAAGTTGAAACGGACTGTCCATTGACGTTCCTAGTGTGGTAGCAGAAAACAAAATGGTGTCTTAAGTGCTTAGTGTTTGATGTCATTAACAGTTTCGTAAAACTCTACAGTGTAGAAAGATTTTGATACTAAACTGTGCATTGTACATAGTTCTGATGCATTGTATTGACCACCAGTACTTCTATAATGGTAGATTGTTTGTGCATTCAGACTTTTAAGCATTAAACATAAGTAACTTCTAGTATGCTTATTTCTAATTCTTTGTTTTGCTGGCTTTAGGGGTTTTTTTTGTTTTTTTTTTTAACTGTGCCACTCCTTGTATATATTAAGACCTATTAGTTTTATTCAAGGGAGTTGTTGTTTAAAAGTCATGTGGGCTTTTTATTGTTGCTCTTTTAATTCTGTCTTTGTTTTTACTTGAGAAGAGCTAGAAGGGAGAGTAGATAGAAGTTACTGATGACAGGTTGCTACCAAATATTTATTGATTGCCTCTTTAGTTTGTCAAAAAGTTGGCTTGTTACTCAAAAGTCTTGATGTCTTAGAGCTGTACTGTGCTGTGCTGTTCAGTATGGTTACCACTAGTTAGCCATTTGCGGCTATTTAACTCTAACTTCATTAAAATTACAAATTCAATTTGTCTGTCATACTAACTACATTTCAGATGTTCAGCTTGCCACATGTGCCTACAGGCTATCATGTTGGACTCTATAAATTTGTAGGACATTTCCATCATCACAGGAAGTTCTGTGAGACCAACGGTGCTTTAGAGTTAGCACATACATACTATTTCCAGCCTTTGTGAAACATTTCCAGCATGATACACTGAAGTCTTTGAAAGCTTAAGATCCCTTGGGCTGCTCCTGGTTGAGTGTGTGAAGCTTCAGCATAAGGAAGCACTTAAAGAATTCTAAACTTTGGGACTCAAAAACCTGTCATTTTATAGATCCACTGGGTAGAAAGAAGGCTGAAGATTGGGAACCTCATGGTGGTCTGGAGTGTCTCAGCGATTTAGCTGTAGGAGGTATTGAGTGGTTAGGTGCTAAGAATTCAGCACTGTTCATCGTGGAAGTAACACTTCAAATGTGAGTGCTACGAGTGCTGCTGTATCAGATATGATAATGTTCTAAAGTATTAATTATGTTTATCCTTATTAAAATTTCTTTAATAGCGATTTTTTTGAGTAAAAGAAAGGTCATTTTGGCACAAATAGTATGACACTTGCCTACTGTGTTGACACTTTCAGAAGAAAGTGCTTGCTTCAAGGAGTTAGAATTCTTATTTGGTGCCTGTTGGGTCAATCTGTGATGCCCTTCAATTTTTCTCTTTATAGAGAGCCAAAACAGTTGCCCTTATACTGGATTAAAAATTGAGATGAATGCATAATCAATCCTAGTTTTTAAAAATAAATGGGCATCTTTTTTCTCATTGCTGAGGTTTTATCAGATTAGATTTTTGTCTCTGATACTAGTCTCAGGCCTAGATTGATTGCACAGCAGTCTTGATGTTATTGATGTTTTAATTACTTGGTCTCCCATAGTTTTTACTCCACATATGGTCTTGCAGAGTCTGAAGAATGACAAAGATAGAATCACCCTGAACCAAGGAAAACTTAGTTTGAATGAAAGAAGAAAATGGTGTATAGGACTGGAAGGTTGACTTACATAGAACTACTTAGAAATAAAGAAAATCCCAGATTGAAGACCTTTCAAGACTGGCAGGTCAAACATAAAGTGATAGATGCTGGCATCTTCAGGTTTATGCAGATAAACACCTCCCTTGTGGGCCGCTACTTTTCTGGCTTTGTAACCAGTGAGCTGCGAAAGATCTCTTATCCGGGAATGGTGTGCGCTGAAACTAACCACAGGCTTATAACACCTGCAAGTGGTTGGTATTCTACAGCCATGGGATAGCCGGAAACCCAGTTTCAAGCTGTCTAATAACCACGAAATCCTGGGACCCCACAGCCATGAGCAGGAGATGCTGATGGCACATTCAGAAGGCAGCGTTCTGGACAGAGGCACAGGACACAGCGAGACTTGGAGTAGCTAGACCACCAGCAACGCCCTCTGCTGCCAAGACAGCCAGTTTTGTATCCTCAGTGGAACACTCTTGGACTGGCAGCATATAACTTCAGGGATTTGTCAGCTGATATTTTAGCCAGTTGTAAGGAAATTTGTACTGGAATTCCTTGCCTGGCATTAAGTAAGCAGTTAAAAAATTATAAAGATGTGGGTACCAAAAGAAATTCTCTTGACATTCTTGGGTGTACATTTCTATAGCTACCAGCTCCTGGGTAACCTATAGAGTGATGTCAGCAGTGAGCCTAGGGTCCGACCACCCCTCAGTTTCCCACTGGGGCATCAGCAGAAAAAGTAGTCTTGCCACCATCCGTGTTTTTTGTTGTTTTGAGCTAATTGCATTTATCTGCCTTTCAGTTCAAGCTTCCATTCAGAGCTGACAGTGGGCATACTTTGGTTTTTAACAACCCAAGCACATCAGAAAGCCTCTCATGTGTCGGAACATTGTAACACCAGTGCTGTTCTGGTGGTAGGAACTAACTTTCCTTACAAGCTTCTGTGAACATTGTATTTTAGTCTTGTTTGGGTTTCTGGCAGTGAGTGACAGAATTTTTTGGGTCCCAGGTAGGAACTAGCAGTGGAGCAGAGCTCTCATTTACCTCTCCCCAGGGAAGGAAATTCTCAGCTGGGATCTTAGCTATTTGGCCCACAGGGAAAGAGAGTTCCCGCAGGGCTGCCTTCAGTCCAGAGGAAAAGCATGAGCAAGTGTTTTCACCCAAGTCGCTCTGGTTGATCTCACAGCAGGCCTAGACAGGCTGGATGCTGAATTTACACAAAAGGGCACAGAGCTTCAGAGGAGAAGAGTGATTTTCCCAAACTCTGTCTTCTGAAGAAGATAAGTCAGTGTGAACCCCAAGGCTCTGGGCTTGCAGCTGGGGCCACCACCTGGTGGGGCAGGTGGGAAGGAGGACAGAAAGGGTGTCTTCAGATGCTCTCACCTTGCTGCTCTTTGTCCCTTTTCACATGAGTTAACCTCTGTGATGCAGAGACTTCTGCATCACAGCCCATCTTTAAAACTCCTGGAGCCAATCACAGATTGTTGAGTTCCTGCATGTGAGTAGTCACTATGTACATGAGGCAAAGACCCACAGTGGGCTAGTAGATTTACCCATGCCTGACCCCGATATCTTACTGCCTCAGGTAGAAAGCCCCAGCCACTGCCACTGCCCCCACCCCAGTTAGACTTCACATTGTGGTTTGATGAAAATATTTGGAACTAAGAAGTTTTCTGTTCTTTTGACAGAAGACTTAAACTCACATAAAAGGGATGATTGATTTGAATTGGGTGCAGCAAATAAACACACATACTAAAGGTACATATGAGGTGTTTGAGTGTTGGGAATTTAGGCAGTAATGTTTTTGATTCTGTTTAGATGGAGCCCAAGCTAATTCCCAGTGGTTTCTAGTGACCCATCGTTTCTCCCTGGACCTAGGTAGTACTTGGCCATTTCTCAGCCTTCACTCAGTGCCCCCACCGCATCTTCTAAAAGAAGCTACCATAGGTGGTACCCTGGCTGTGTTTTGTGTGGTGGAAAGAATGAGCCGAGTTAGATATTTTCGTTCTTCCAGGAGGCTGGGAAGTAGCAGGAGAATGAGTTGGTGGTGGGAATTATGTCAGAGGAAACTGTCAGGGCGAACACGTGCCCTTCCTCTTTGTGGACCAGCAGCACATGGACAGGGCAAGACCCCATCAGGAACCACCTTGAGGAATGGAGTGAGATCCCCGACACCATGCATTGAGCACAGAGTCTTCCTTAAAACAGCTTCCCGTTATCTGAAGAACAGTCAGACACCTCTGTGCCCCCAAAGAGTTCCTCTTCAGTACTACTCACCTTGTTGTTTATGGATCTAGTCTTAGCATCATGCATCCAAGTCAGAGAAGCCTGGTGCTGCCAAGAACAAAGCACCACCCCCAAAGCCTGTTCACCTTTCCCAGATGACTGAAAACAACATTTACAGGATTTGTTGAAGTCATCTATTAAGCTCTGCTCTTCAGTCTCCTGCATAGCCCAGGTAGACACTCGGTGTTAATGAAATGTGATTTCAAATTTTATGGCCTGGCCAGGAAGTTAACAGGGTTTCCAGGCTGATGGTCAGTCAACACTGCTGCATGCACGTATTTAGGTCTAAAGTTCTCCTGTCAACAAGAACAGCCTCCTGGGTGCAAGGTGGCAGTTGTGAAAGCTGCTCTGAGAGGACAGAGGCCTGGATTCACAAACACCTGTCCCTGAGTGAGTCTTAAAAGCAAACCATAAAGTGCCCGTAGGGAGAATTTTAGAGTATTCAAGCTGCCTAAAATGGAAGGATTTACCTCCAGCCCCTGAAGGGCAGTGGGTGTGTGTTCACATCAAGGGGCTCAGGCCCAGGTTATTGCTCTAGACCGACACCAGCTTTGCAGACTTCCTCATGTGCAGGCAGCCTTGAGCCAGGAGCACCAAACTGACTTGAGTTCAACACCAACAGGCTTGTGGCAGACGGCATCTCCACCCCATGGCCTTTCTGTGTTCGTTTGAATATGTCTTTTTCTAGCGGAAGATTTGTTTTCACATGAGTTACACAGCATTATGGTATCTTTTTCCTAATACATGCTATTAGATTTGTGAAATTCATGCAAACCTGGACCCTAGATCCCAGACCTGCAAGAGTGAATAAGATAAGGCAAGTTGGTGTTGTTCAAGCTTATAAAGGTTTTATCTTTTTTCTGTTCCTTTGTTGAGATATAATTGACACATAACTTTCTAAGTTGACAGTGTATAATGCAGCGTTTTGATACAAATATTAATGTTGCAAAAAGATTACCACAATAAGGTTCATTAACAAACCCACCACTTCAATAACTATGTGTAGTGAGAATATTTAAGATTTACTCTCACAGCAGCTTTCAAGTATACAATTCAGTACTGTTCCATAGAGTCACCATTCTGAATATTAGAGCCCAGAACGCACTGTAACTAGAGGTTTGCTTCCTTTGGCCAGTGTCTCCCCTATTTTCCCCCCAGTCCCTCTTGCCTTATCCCCAAATCCTTGGAGACCACCCTTCTGTGCTATTTCTGTGAGTTTGGCTTTATTTAGATTCTGCATATAAGTGGAATCAGCGGTTTTTGTCTTTTTCTGTCTGACTGACCAGTTAGCATCATGCCCTGGGGGTCCATCCATGTTGTAAACATTAGAATGGCTTCCTTGCTCCTAGCTGAGTAATGCTTATGTGTGTGTCTGTGTATCACATTTTTGTAACCCACGTGTTGATGGACACTTTGGCTGTTTCCATTTTTTGGCTGTTGTGAATAAAGCTGCAGTGAACACAGTGGCACAGACACCTCTTCAAGATAATGATGTCATTTTCCTTGAATAGATGCCCAGAGGTAGGTTTACTGGATCTATTATATGGTAGTTCTATTTTTAATTGATTGAACAGTCATCTCCATTACCATTTTAATGGCTGTACCAATTTACATGAGGGTTTCCTTTTCTCTATATCTTCACCAACATGTATGTGTTCTTTGAAAAAAATATTTAGGTTCTATACTCATTTTTAAATCGAATTATTTTTTGCTGATATGTTGTACGAGTTTCTTGACTATTTTGGATTTTGACTTCTTAACCTGATGTGTGAATTGCAAATATCTAATTTCATTCATGGGTTGCCTCTTCATTTTATTGTTTTTGTCTTTTTTTTCCCCCCTTTTGCTGTGCAGATGGCTTTTTAGTTTGAAGTAGCCCCACTTGTTTATTTTAAATGTTGTTGCTTGTGTTTTTGGTATACATCGAAAATGCCAAGATCGTTGTGAAGGAAATTTTACCCAATATTTTCTTCTAGGAGTTTATAATTTGAGGTCTTGCATTTAAGTCTTTAATCCATTTTGAGTTAATTTTTGTGAGTGGTGTAAGATAGGGGTCCAGCTTATTATTTTGTTTGTGATTATCCAATTTTAACACCAATTATGGAGAAGACTACTAAAGCCTTTTGCCCACTGTGTATTCTTAAGTCCCTTGTCATGTACTCGTTAGCTGTATAGATTTATTTCTGGACTCTCAATTCTGTGACATTGGCTCTGTTTTTATGCTGGTACCATGCTATTTTGATTACTCATCTGTGAGGTATAGTTTGAAATCAGAGAGCATGATAATTCTAGCTTTGTTATTTTTTTCTCAAGATTATTTTTGTTATTCATGGTCTTTTGTATTTCCATACAAATTTTAGTATTGTTTTTTCGATTTCTGTGAAAAATGTCACTGAAATTTTGATAGGGATTATGTTGATTCCGTAGATGACCTTGGGTAGTATGGATTTTTTGACAGTGTTCTGATCTACAAACATAGGCTATCTTTCCATTTATCTGTGTTCTTTTCAATTTCTTTGATCATAATTTACAATGTAGAGATCTTTCACCTCCTTGGTTAAATTTATTTCTAAGTATTTTATTGATTTTGATTATATTCCACCCAGAGGCACACTACAATCAAGCACATTAATATTTCTGGGACAAAACAAATGTTCATACTAAGTGGAGTAAGTGACGACTATACTTCTGCAGCTCAGTTCAGGGTAATTTTGCCCCAGATGCATCATGAAAAAATGTCTGGTAGTCTTTGAATGTTCCATCTTAGAAATGGAAATGAAGGATTTGTGGACCTGTACTCCTGTATCATTGTGGACAGTGACTGCAGCCATGAAATGAAAAGACACTTGCTCCTTGGAAGGAAAGTTATGACAAACCTAGACAGCGTATTAAAAAGCAGAGACATTACTTTGCTGACAAAAGGTCTTTATAGTCAAAGCTGTGGTTTTTCCAGTAGTCAGGTACAGATGTACGAGTTGGGTCATAAAAAATGCTGAGCGCTGAAGAATTGATTCTTTCTGGTGCTGAATAAGACTTGAGAGTCCCTTGGACAGCACGGAGATCAAACCTGTCAATCCTAAAGGAAATCAACCCTGAATATTCATTGGAAGGACTGATGCTGAAGCCAAAACTCCAATACTTTGGCCACCTGATGCAAAGAGCTAACGCACTGGAAAAGACCCTGAAGCTGAGAAAGATGGAGGGCATGAGAAGGGGCAGGGGGGAGGGGGTGGCAGAGGATGAGATTGTTGGATGGCATCATCAACTCAGTGGACTTGAGTTTGGGCAGACTCCCGGAGATGGTAAGGGACAGGGAAGCCTGGCGTGCTGCAGTCCATGGGGTTGCAGAGTCGAACACGACATAACAACAATTCCTGTTGTCCCCATTTTACAGATAGAAGCCAGATCCACAGAGGTCAGGTGGCTTGAATGACAGCAGGTGGTTCTGTCTGGCATGAGCTAGTGTCAGCATGTCAGTGACTGGAGCAGGGTCGCCCAGGTGTTCTGCCGGCTCCCTCTGTTATACTGCTGTCTCTCCGCCCTGTATACCCTTCCAAATCTGCATTTCTTCTAGCCAGTTACTGATAATTACCCATTATGCCTAAGCAAAATACCTTATTTTCCTTTAAAAAGAAAAAAATGGAGCCTGAACTTTGCTACCACATCCTCACCTCTGAGAAACTTACTTCTTGGTTTGGTCCTATTTTCTGTGTGACTTTTAGACAAAAGCCATAAAAAGCAATATGCTTTAATGATAACAAAAACATCGGCAAAAAACATGAGACATCAAAATAGCTTTCAAATAATTTACTGTTGGAAATGTCCAAATCCATGTTTTGTTTTTCTCTTTTAAACCTCAAATGTCCATGGCTTTTTTTTTTTTTTTTTTTTTAAATATTACTCTTTTGATAAAATGGTGTATTTCGTTTGGCCTTGTGGATTTTTTTTTTTTTTTTTTTTGGTTTGTTTGAAATGTACTTTGTAGTATGTACACAATAGTTTTGTTGGAAAGATGGGTCACACGGAAGATTTTCTTTGATTACTAGTGTGTGTTTTGATTCGTGAGCTCATAAAAGCCCAACCATGGCGGTTAAAACAGAATTGTTTACAGTTGTGTTATAACTGCACTGAGATAATAGGAGGCCCTGCTCACAGGATAGATTGAGCTCTGAGGGAAGGACAGAGATTGCTTGAAATCCTGGGAGCCACTATTCTGGAACGACAAAGGTGTTTGATCCAGTGCTCTAATTTGGGGACAGTTTGGTTATGTACCTTGCATGCTTACTCTCAGACACCTGTATGAAACATTGATTCTCTCCATTGCCAAGAAAGGAACTCTTAGGGAATTCAGAGAGATGAGTTTGTAATATTTTAATTTGGGTCTCATCACAGAATTTGGACCAACTTCAGTTACTGTCTGAATTGCTTTCTGTGAAAAGACAAGGGCTGCCCAGAGCCAGTGCAGGTACGCATAGCTATTTAGACAATGTGTAATTGATTCCCTGAGGAGAATTGCACAACTATGAATGTTTTCAGTGTGTTCTCAGGGTCATCTTTTAGGGATGTTGCAGAGTTGTAATCTTGTTCATCTGTGTGGTCCTGACAAACCTCTCCTGAAATCTCCAGCCATCCAGGGAGGTATCACTGTGTCCAGTATTGAACACTGATGCCTTGCATCAATCACCCTCTCTCTGGAGATAAGGATTGTACACAGTGCCGGTGATGGGCGCAGCAGGCAGTGGTGAACGTTCCCTCTTCCCTTGAGTAACACACCCCCTCACACTGTTAGACCAAGCGTTTCCAGTGCATATTTGCTCTCTTAACTATTATAAGACTAACTTATGTGTACAGAAGTTTCCATGTAAAGTGTGACAATAGTCAAGCAGATTGTTGAAAATTTTCTATAACTTTTTACAATGCAGGTGGAGACTTTTCTAAAAAATTTTTAATCCAATGTTTTCTAAGACCAAATCTTAATGTCTAAGCAAATACCCTATCAGACGTGTGTGGGGCTCCCAATATTAAAGGGATGTTGATGGGAAAGTTGCTTTTTTTTGCCACATATCTTTCTGAGATTTTTTAGCATTATCCATGTGGCTCAAGTTAAATTCCTTAAAACCTAAAGTTTGCTAATGCTGAGTTGTAAAATTCCTACTGCACGTGTGTGTGCCATCATGGTGACTTAGGAAAATGGTTGAAGTGAAGTGAAGTTGCTCAGTCGTGTTCAACTCTTTGCAACCCCGTGGACTGTAGCCCACCAGGCTCCTCCGTCCATGGGATTCTCCAGGCAAGAGTACTGGAGTGGGTTGCCATTTCCTTCTCCAGGGGATCTTCCCGACCCAGGGATCGAACCCAGGTCTCCCGCATAGTAAGCAGACGCTTTAACCTCTGAGCCACCAGGGAAGCCCAGAAAAATGGTTAGGCTTTATAATTAGGCTGGTAGATGATTGAGAACAAATCTGAGAGGAGTTAAATGTCTATTCATTTATTCAATAAGTGCTTATTACATAGCTTCTCTGTGTTTTAAAGAACTGACTTAGGCATTGGGGATACAGGCATGCACAGAAGAGAGATGGTCCCTGACCTCATGGACTGTAGCATGGAATAGGCCTGCATGTAGGCAATTAGGTGATTACAGCATGGGTGGGTGCCTAGGACACCCAGGGGAGTTCAGGACGCTATAGGACTACATGGAGGGAAACATGACCCAGACTGGTGTGTAGGGTCAGGGAGGCTTCTGGAAGAAGTGATATCTAAGCCCAAACCTGAACAATACATAAGGACTGGTCAGATAGGTAGTTTGTGTATATGGTGGTGGTCGGGGGTCGGGGTGGGGGGGTGTTCAAAATAATGCGAGAGGTAAGAAATGCAAATGCCCAGAGGTGACAGCATGGAGACTTCCAAAATCTTGGGAGCCCTTTGGTGTGGCTGGTGATTAGGGTGCAGGGGTGGTGTGGGAGCTCAATAACCAAAGGCAGCTAGACCCTAAGACCCTCATCAGCCACTTAAGGCTCTTCAACTTTGATTAAGGGCAGTGAGGGCCTATAGAGGATTCAAAGCAGAGGAGTAAGATTGTCAGGTACTTATTTTGAGAGGATCACTCAGGTACACATTAAGAGTAGAGCAGAAGGAGAATGAGCTGAGCCCAGAAACTACTTAAGAAGCTATAGCAGCAACTCAGGTGAAACAGGAGGCCAGCCTTGAACAAGGATGGTGATGCTGGGAGTGTGAACAGGTCCCGGGAACATTGAAGGGGATAGACTTGACCAGGATTGGGTGGTTTATTGCATGCTGAATTACGGTGGTTATTCAATTATTTTTCTGTTACATTAGCACTCAACAGAAAGTGACCTTGTCTAATATAAGTGACAAAGGGATTTCCTGGAAGGCAACAGCCTGGGGTCCAGAAAGCAGAGAACTTCCATCTCTTTAAAGTTGTCCAAAGTCCAAGGGGCCGCTTTTTTCCTAGAGTGCTGCCATAATATGTGTGTGTTCTAATCGTTTCTCGCCTCTCAGATATATTCACTCAGAATTCAATCTCAGGGTGCAGCTGGGGATGGTGTGTTCTGTTACCAGCACAGTGGAAGCAAGGGGCAGGGCCATAGCAGTGGACAGCCCAGTGGCGTGCAGGGAGTGAGAGAGGGAGATGTCCAGTGTGGGCCTTGCTCCCTGGTGTGGATGATGGGGGTGATGGTGGTGCCTCCTCTGAGAGAGGAAAAGGAGCGGTTTGGGGAGTGGCATTTAGTACTGGGCATACACACAAAGAAAGTGAAGATGCAAGTCTAGAATTGGAGAAGAATGTCTAGGCTGAGGAGGTAGTCATCAGTATCACGTTGTAATAGAATCCATGGGAATGGAGGGGATGGTGTAAGGATGGTGGTAGTATGCAGGGGAGAAAGGCTTGGCAGAATCTATAAAATGAATATGGGTGAGTCTACAAGGAAGGGAGGTAAAATAAGTTGAACATGGACAATATTCTCCCAGCTTTGTGATGGCTGCCGATGATCCCCACCTCCTGGTTTTCACACTTGTGTGTGGCCTCCCTCCCACACTGCCAGAATCCATCTGTGTAACCGATAGAATGTGCAGGATATAGGAGGTTATGAAAGACACTGGCTCCTCTTTTGCTGCCATGTTGTGAGCACCTTGTAAAGAGGTCCGTTATCATGAGCATCTCAGGTCTTCAGCCAAACCCCTGTGTGAATGAGCTTAGAGGTAGACCCCCAGCCCAAGTCACACCTTGTTTGTGAAGTCACGAGAGACCCTGAACCCTCACCACCCAGGTCAGCTGCTCCCAGATTTCTGACCCACATAAACTGAGATTATAAATTGTTTGCTGCTTTAAACCACTAACTTTTGAGGTAATTACACAGCAATAAATAACAGGCTCTTTGTAGCTTAGATCTTGTTGATTGTTTTCCTCCTCCATTGATTCAGTTCCACTCTCCAATTCTCTTTGCATCACATTTCATTTCTGATCTCCCTCCAAATTACTAATAAAAATCAAAGCTAATATTTTTCACCTATCAAACTGGAAAATACTTTTTTAAAATCCAGTCTTAGAGACATTGTCATATACTGCAGATGAGAGTTAAAATTAATAAAACTTTTCTGAAACACTTTTGGGAAATGAACTTCAGTCATTTTAATAATGTGTATTAGTTTTGATTCAAAAATACAATTTCTATGAGTTTGCATTAAGAAAATATCTGAGGACATAAGGTATTTTTTGTTGTTGTTGTTTTGAAATCTGGATACAAATGACAGAAACCCAACCTGAAAAGGCATAAGCAAAAACAGAGTTTATTGTCTCAGTTCAGTTCAGTTGCTCAGTCGAGTCCAACTCTTTGCGACCCCATGAATCGCAGCATGCCAGGCCGCCCTGTCCATCACCAACTCCCAGAGTTCAGGGGAATCTAAAGGTTTTAAGAACTGAGGTACAGAAAGGCAGATGCAACCAAATCTCAGGAACACTTGGAATCAGAGCTTGAATGTTTCCATGTCTTGTCCCATCACCCTTATCTGCTGCTTTCTGGGTGTTCTTTTATTTTTAGGACAGACTGGCTTTTCCTCACAATGGGAAGCATTGATCCAGTGGATGTTCTTAACAAAGGAGAGGGTATGACCAATCTCAAACTTCGTGTGTTCTAGTACAAACAGTTCTATGCAAAGACTGAAGGCTCAGTCTGGATCTGAAGCTCACCCATGGAATAGTCTATTGCAGTGGTGGCAGCTGGTGTCTGTTGACTGATGTACCCAATTTAGATGGATTAGTTGTGTCTAAGATGGCAAGGATATGAGAAAACATGGTCATTTCTGTCATAGCTGTGTGGTCTTGGAGGAGGAGGAGGGATGTGGTGACTAGGCAGGCAACCCTGCCAATGGAAACTTTTCCATGTCATAAGCCAGACACTATATGGAGTATAATGTCCAAACTATGGAAATGGGAGGTGGGGATGAACAAGTGGAGTGAAATCAGATAACCATTGGTGACTTCGATTGATGGCAGAAGATAGGACGTTTGTGGGTGTTTCACTGAATCTCCTCTCTAAGTTACTTTCTTGAAGTGGACTCTCCTGCATGTAAATGAAAGAGAGGAACTTTTAAAAAGATATGTGTATGTTTATTTGACTGTGTTGGGTCTTAGTTGGGGCATGCATGATCTTTGTTGCAGGATGTGGAATCTTTAGTTGTGGGATCTAGTTCCCTGACCAGAGATCAATCCCAGGTCCTCTGCATTGGGAGCGTGGAATCTTAGCCACTGGGCTACCAGAGAAGCCTCAGGAATTTTTATCACATGCCTGCAGTGTGCTTAACTCTGGGGAAGTTACCTATATACCTCAATATCTGAATACATTGCATATATAAATATATAGCATTCATATACACACATCATATAGGAAATCTCATTTCTGATTTCAACTCAGTAGGCCCATTTTAATAGGACATGGAAGGCTGAGCAAATTTATATAATTTACCCAAAGCTGTATAACTAGCAAGTACTCAAGCCAGTTTTGAAACCCTGACTTGTATATGCTATCTCCTTATATCATTTAACCTTTCTCAAAATTTTTACCCCCAAACATTTTAAAGATATGGCTTGTCTTTCACTTAGTGCTACCATTGTTTTTGCGTTTTATAAAGCTTGAGTTTATGAAGTTCAGTTTGCTTCAAAACAAAATGTATACCATCATTTCTGCTTATTTATTAAAAAATGTCAAAATAATTTGTAATGAAACATCCCAAATAATGTAAATTCCATACCTAAATTGTCTCAGATGTCCTTAGAGTTGACTTTTCTTAGGCAGGGGGAAGTCTTCTCCAATATTCTAGTTTCTGACCATCCATTCCTCTTAGAGTTGTGATTATTCCCCAAGCAGTAGCTTCCCTACCCACTATTCCTTCTCTGGATTAGTGTCATTGAACACAGGCTAGGACTATATTTGGGACTGGTGAGCACAATGAAGGGTCCATGAGTGACTTATTTCTGTACCAAATACACACCAAATTTCTCCTACCTGCCAACTGAATGCTGAAACACTTCAGAGCTGCGCTTTTCAGTAAACCTGTACAGCAAGTTTCTTCTGATTTGCAGTCATCTGTTGATAAGCACATGGAAGGCAGATTCAGGAGCTTCGTAAAATTCTGTTACATCTTTTTCATCCCTCTGATCTACCAGGCCTGTCACTCTGTTTTAGAAGGAAATTAGATGGTTCTGACAAGACTGTTCTTCACAAAGCAATGTTGATTATTACCTAGGATTCTGTGATCATATGGGTGTTTGCAAATTGATTTTTTGATGATTTGTTCTAGTATTTTCCAAGTATGAAAACTAAATTGACTACTCTATGATTTTCAGGGCTGTCCCTTTCTCAGTTTCAAATATAGATCTTATCTCTACTTTTTTTACTGTTTAGTGGCCTCACTGATCCTTGTCGAATTTTTTAAATTGCTTTTATAAAACATCATTAGACTTCCTTGCTTTAAAGTTACATAAGGGGGAGCACTTAAGGAAATGATGGCTTAAATATTTACAGTTTTTTTTTTTTTTTAAAGAAAACACAATAATAAAAAACTAATATCTGGAATTTCTTACAGATGGCAAACTCTTAAAAGATTTACTAGACCACTACCCACAGCTCTAAGGTTAGCCTTAAACAAAATTTGAAATTTAGAAGGATACCATTACAGGGGCAAAACGGTAAGTAATGCTTAGTGAAATAGTAAAGGATGTTTAAGGATACTGATTCAAATATTTCTTCCCCTTGGCAAGTTTGCTTTGTAAAAGACATAACAGATTATAGATAATATATACTTTTGAGATATAAAGAGATTTGTTGATTAGCAGATATTTGATCCTGTCCAAAATGTCCACTGAAACATTTGGCCCATGACAGAAGGTCCTGGAAATTTGTCCCTATTGAAAACATCCATGAGTGTATTTGGCTCATGCCAAATGGTCCTTGATGCTTGGTCCTGTCAAAACATCCACAGTGAGAACGTGTTCCTGGGCTCAAATATCCGATAATGTTTATTTATACTTTGGTTTATAAGATAATACATAAAAAATACTATTATGTTTTACTTGTCCAATAATTGCGCTGTGACTATATTGCCAATAATAATATTTCTTGCTTCCACGGTGTAGCTGGTAATGGCACATAGGCTCGGTAGATGGGTCAGGGTCCAAATGATCTTGCAGAGGAGCAAGATTTGTGTTAATTGTGTAAACCGAGGAGGAGTCATAAGTTAGAGAAACGCACAGAGGGCAAGAAGTCGAGGATGGATCTTACAATGAAAGGTATGTTGATATGTTTGTTACATTAATGGTCCATTAATGGCATTTGGTTGAATGTGCGTGGGTTGTTCAGTGAGGGCAGAATTTGAAAGGAGGAGCTTGGTCAAGCTGCTTTGTAAAAGGGGCAGAGAATATGTTGATGTAAACACTTTGTGGAGCAGATAGCATGTTCAGGAGGAGTGAGAGCAGGTATGGCTTTCCTGCCATACAGCTGTTGGGTATAAGAACCCAGTGGGAGGAGGATACTGGGCATCTAATTAACTCCCCTACAGCTATTCCATTGCCTAGGGTTAATGGGCGATGTTTCCCTTGAATCAATGTCCTATACAGGTACAATCTTGGTAGACCACAAGGATTATGACCTCTCTTTGTATAGTTTTAATGGGAGTGACTATCTATCAGCGCAGACTACCACCACACCCTCAGCTGGTGCCTTCCTACTGGCTGATCCAGTAGGATCAACTGCTTATTGAATCTATAAGACATAACTAAGATTTCCCTTGCCAATAAACCAGTGACCACTGGTCAGACAGTCACAAAAGAAAGCACACACACACACTTGCTTGACAAAGTGACATCTTTGTTTGAAAATTCTCATTGTAACATGACATAAATAGTATACCCACAAAAAGAAAAGCCAGCATTGCATTATAGTGGTTTTTTTCCATTTCTTTTCCTTTAACAGAGGAGAATCTGCAATGCCCAGTGTACAACTAGTCAGGATTTGGATAGCATTGTCATCCAGGATGAGATGGAAGAACATAAGCACAATATTGCTGTTGAAGGGAGAGTAAGAAAAACCCAGAATAAGTTGAAAGGATGTGCAGAAAAGAATGAAATGAAACATCATCACAGGTATTTTGAAGAAGTCTCCATGACATTAACAATGAAGAGCCCTTATTAATGCTACCACAAATGAATTCATTGAAAAGGCAAGTAAACAGAATTCAAAGCAGATGTCAATCCCCAAACCCAACTTCATCGCATGAAATTGAAATATCTGAGGTGCATAAAGTGACCACATGTGGAGAACTATTTCTTATGCACAATTCTGGTGCTCAAGATAACATAAGAATTCTCATTTACACAACTTGGACAATTGTTTTTGTTCTTTGTTCAGTTGCTGAGTCATGTCTGACTCTGGGACCCCATGGACTACAGCATGCCAGGCTTTGCTGTCCTTCATCATCTCTTAGAGTTTGCTCTAACCCATGTCCATTGAGTCGGTGATGCCATCCAATCATCCCATCCTCTGTTGCCCTCTTCTTCTCCTGCCCTCAGTCTTTGCCAGCATCAGGGTCTTTTCCAAGAATAGGCTCTTTGCATCAGGTGGCCAAAGTATTGGAACTTCAGCTTCAGCATCAGTACTTCCAGTGAATATTCAGGGTTGATATCCTTTAGGATTGACTGGTTTGATCTCCTTGCTGTCCAAGGGACTCTCAAGAGTCTTTACCAGCACCACATTTCAAAAGCATCAATTCTTCGACACTCAGTTCAGTTCAGTTCAGTCGCTCAGTCGTGTCCAACTCTTTGCAACCCCATGAATCGCAGCACGCCAGGTCTCCCTGTCCATAACCGTCTCGCAGACTTCACTCAAACTCAGGTCCATCGAGTCAGTGATGCCATCCAGGCATCTCATCCTCTGTCGTCTCCTTTTCCTCCTGCCCCCAATCTCTCCCAGCATCAGAGTCTTTTCCAATGAGTCAACTCTTGGCATGAGGTGGCCAAAGTACTGGAGTTTCAGCTTTAGCATCATTCCTTCCAAAGAACACCCAGGGCTGATCTCCTTCAGAATGGACTGGTTGGATCTCCTTGCAGTCCAAGGGACTCTCAAGAGTCTTCTCCAACACCACACTTCAAAAGCATCAATTCTTCGACACTCAGCCTTTTCCAAATTTAAAGGCCAGTTCCCCATTATTCAGTGATGGTATCTTTAAGATGGCACTATCACAGTTAAGTTATTTCCTGTGCACAGTGTGATATTTGGTTATTTTATGTGATTTATGTACTAACAATGAAAAGGTGAGAAGACACTTCAAGATACATCAACACATACGTGAAAAAGTACTTGTATTTACGTGGGGAAGAAATCTTGACCATAACCCTTTATTGTGCATGATGGATTTTGAGATTGCAAATACTAATGCGATTTGATGACTCTTACCACATGCACAAGCATAAAGATGATTGTTTTCACTTTTCATCATCACCGTGCCAGAAATGTATCTTCTTTGGGTCTAACACACAAATATAGGAGAGTAGAAACTAGTACCCAGAAGTGTGTGTTTAAGTTGTTTGGACTTCTGTTTCTACCTTTGGAAGATGTAATTGAAACTTTTGAGTGCATTGTGGAGAATGAAGAGGAGTTTAGATGACCATAGATTACGCTGAGAGAATGTGTGTTCCCAGAAGGCATGGGGGAGGTAGAAGATCAAAAACTCCAAGATTTTTGGAAGAAACCTGGAATGTTCATATATCAGTACTGAACCACAGGGCAAACAATCCACTGGAAGGCTGACATACCTCATTTCAGAAGCTGGTGGTAGTATATCATCCTTCATTTGGAGATTTATTGAAGTGTTAAACTGTGAACAGCAAAGCAGTGAACAATTTATCACCCAGGTTCTTGGTGTTCACGCTCAAATACGGCCACCAACTTCATGACAGTACGCACACAATCAAATTGATATAACTGAGAAACAGACAAATGCAAAGCCAGTAATCAGGTAGATATATACTTAAGAGCAGTTGCTCATCGTTCAAGAGTAACCTTGCTGAACTTTTAATCGATTACAGTAAAGATAATATAAATAAAACTTTAACCAATTTAAATGTGGCACTAGTGATAAAGAACCTGCCTGCCAATGCAGATGTAAGAAATGGAGGTTCAATCCCTGAGTTGGGAAGATCCCCTGGAGGAGGGCATGGCAAGCCACTCCAGTATTCTTGCCGGAGAATCCCTCTTGCTGGACAGAGGAGCCTGATGGGCTACAGTCCACAGGATTGTGTAGAGTTGGACACGACTTAAACGACTTAGCATGCAGCACACGTATTATGTGATGAGTCATGGGCCAAATGTCTCAATGGACATTTTGGACAGAACCAAGTCCTGCAAGGGATTTGTTTAGCTCTCAAAAGAATAATCAATGCTGGAGATCAGTGTTTTCTCCTGGCATTCGGGTAAGTTCAATTGGAACTTGAACTTGGAAGCACACTGTAATCGTCTAACTAAATTATTGTATTTATTAGTCAACAACCAGCTGACTATTACTATGTGCAAATGATATAGAGATGACAGTTATTTGAGGTTGTGCTAAATTCATAGGAAAACCAGCGCCAGCTGTTAAAATCTACACCCCTGCTCCCAAACATTTGGGGGGGAAACTAGGTGAATATACCTGAGTGTGCTCTGGAAAAGGATTTCCTTCATTCTCTAGTTACTTTCTTGGCACCATCATAGGCTCATCGGTACTCTTAGCTTTGAAGTCTCCAAGCAATAGTTCAGTAAAGAGAGCTTTGTGACTCCAAGGCAGACAGAACCATTTTTCAATTGCAGAAGCACTTAATTCTTTCTCACTTTAAGTGTGAAAGCCATTTGGGCAATAGCCCAGGCAGGGTATTGCAGACCGGGAGTGAAAAACTCTTGGCCTCTAAGAAGAAATAGTAGGGGAAAATTCAGTTACCATTTAAGAGACCAAGGAATGAAAAAAAAATACTGCTTTTAGAAAAAAAAAAAAAATTTGCTTTTGGCAACTGTGCTTGAGACTCTCAAATTTGGAAGTTAAACATGGGAAAATGTTATAAACGAGTTGCGCCATATTTGTCTATCACTCTCTTTTTGAAGTGGCAATCTGGGTGACTGGAAAGTATGAACACATCTCTATTCTAGTGCAGCTTGCTGAGAACTGCACGTTATAGACTGAAGCCTGCCTGTTGGGCTGCTGCTTATAAATAGAAGGAATCTGGTTCATGCCATAGAGTGGGAGCTTCGGTTTGGTGTTTTGCACGTGTGTGAAGGCAGCTAGCGTGTATTTGATGGGACAGCTCAGCTGTCGTGAGCTGGCAAGTAGTGACAGAAGGGAAAAAAGGGGCCCAGTAAAGAGCCATTCTCGAGGAGTTTGAACATCTGATTCTCTGATGTTCTCCTTGATGAGTCGGAATGTTTCCTGTAGCAGGATTCCTCATGCTTGGCCTCGGATGCTGGGGCCAGCTAGAGTGTCAGAGGAGGCCAACGGAGTTCTGGAGGATCATAGAGTTTCACATGCACCTGTAGCTGTTTGGTAACAGCTCATCCCCCAAGGTGACAGGCATGTACTTCTTGTTTTTTGATGCTGCTATTTATTTTATGAGATGAGGGGTCCATAGAAATTTTGAGAATTATGGGCTGTCCATATTCAGGTAGGAATACATATCCTTAGAAAAGAGCAATATTTACTGAGTAGGTTACTGCCTTTGCAACATTTTATTTAATTCTTACAGTAACTCAATTATGTAGGTGGCATAGCTCAACTTAAAATGGGTAGAAATGGAAGTTCAGGGAAGTGGAGGGATTGGCCCAGAGTCTAAAACCAGTGAGTGGTGTGGTCAGTCTACCCAGCTTGACCTTGACTGCCCATGATACGTTGCTTCACCTTTTCCCCATGAGGAAAGCACAGCTATGGGCAGTGCTGAGAGCCTGCTTATCCTAGGAGACCCAGTGCACCATTGTTTGCCTTGTAGCTGGGCTTCACGTAGGTCTTCACACCTCTGCAAGAGGAGAGATGGGAGTTCAGTAGCCTGCGTACTCTGGCAGTTCTGTCCAGAGGCCACATAGTTCCACACCAGGCCTGCTTTATAGAGGGAGATTATAAACCACCTGTCAACACTTTGTGAGCCTTTTGCAATTTTCAGGCTGAACGAAAAGTCCTTATTCACTCCTCTGGGACCGTTGTCGTCTGGCTGTCATATGGGCCCTTGGAGCACAAGAGTTTGTGCTGTTCACCTGGCCACGTTTCTCACAGTGGCATCTGTGTTCCTTTCTTTTTCCTTCCCTATCCCCTGGTTCAACTGAGATTAGTATACTACTGTTTTCTTATGCTTAGTGTCTAAGCCAAAAACATCTTAATTAGTTGATGCAATCATAGGGATTATTTGAAGCTCATACGATGACAGTATTCAATTATTTCTAGACTTCTGTCAGTTTAGTAATAAAATTCCTCACCAACCTATTAACAAACAAACCAAAAAAAAAGTGTCTTGCAGAATCAGAACTCTGTAGTACCCTTCAGCAGAGACCTTACGAGAGCTCCATTGGCTCAACGTATTTGAACACACCCAGGCACTGGATCCTAAAAGTTGGTCCAAGGACATGGTACTGTTTCCAGTGAGGCTTATACCAGACCTTGGCGACAGGTGAATGAACAAACAAATTAATAAATGAACATGTTTTTAAAAATGAATCAATTTAAAGAATCCTCTTTATGTCCTTCATGACTATGTGCATATGTATTAGAAATGTCTTTTTCCTGAATTGATGGAAATTATAGATGGTCAATTCCCTGGTGGCTCAGACAGTAAAGTGTCTGCCCATGATGCGGGAGACCCAGATTTGATCCCTTGGTTGGGAAGATCCCCTGGAGAAGAAAATGGCAACCCACTCCAGTACTCTTGCCTAGAAAATTCCATGGATGGAGGAGCCTGGTGGGCTATAGTCCATGTGGTCACAAAGAGTTGAACATGACTGAGTGACTTCACTCATAGATGGTTGATATTTGTTTTCAATAACCCATTTTACACTTCCCCTTCAGCAATTGGTCAATTCCATATGATTTCCTAAAATTACACCCCCCTCAAATTTCCTAATGAATTTTCAGGTTCCCAGAAATCCTAAATCTGGGAAACAGTCATGCCAAGTGTGATATCTGTGTCTCTACCATCCTAGACCTGCATCTTCAAACTCCATCAACAGAGAGAGTCTAAGGTTAAAGTAGAAGGAATTGGGAAGAAGAAAATCCCATTTGCTATAGAAATATATTTTTATCTTATATAGATAATATATATTCCTCTTCAAGAAGAGAAAACATATTTACATAGTCATGCCCGACTCTTTGTGACCCCATGGACTATATAGTCCATGGAATTCTCCAGGCCAGAATACTGGAGTGGGTAGCTGTTCCCTTCTCCAGGGGATCTTCCCAACCTAGGGATGGAACCCAGGTCTCTCACATTGCGGGCAGATTCTTTACCAGCTTAGCCACCAGGGAAGCCCATATATTTAAATCACATGTAATCTAATTATATGTTGCATTAGTTGGGTGTGTGTGTATGTGTACTCAGTCATGTCCAATTCTTTGCAATCCTATGAACTGTAACCTGCCAGGCTTCTCTGTCCATGGGATTTTCCAGACAAGAATACTGAAGTGGGTTGCCATTTCCTTCTCCAGGGGATCTTCCCAACCCAGATATCATCTTGAGCTTAGGGGCATTTTTTGATTGAGACCAAAAGGGTATAAACTTCAATTTCTTGGGGTTTTGAGAAGTAGTTTTCAGTTCTGTCTCATCTATTTCTTTTTTAGTCTCTTTCCCTCTTTTCATTTCCCCTTCTTTTCAGTTCTGAGCTTGTACCTTCCCTGCCCTCACACTTTAGACAGCCTAACTTATCACAGCCATTAATGAACTCATTGAGGAACACGTAAGCATCTCTATCAATGGAGACCCAGGGATTCATGCAAGGGTGGTGTCACCCTAAACATTCACCCTCAGAATGAACAATGTTTAGTCCCCAGGAAATCACTTCTCATTCCTTGTTCTTTGTTCTTAAACAAGGTGACTTCATCCAAATGCCATGAAGTCTTCCAGGCTGTACCACTGCTGCTTACATTAGAGGCAAACTCTGCTTTGGAGTAATGTGGGAAGATTTGAGCAGCAGAAGTGCTTAGGTAAGAAAAAAGACAAATTAATTAACTTGTCAAATAATTTTTCTCTGATAGCATGAATATGATGGAGTCTTGTGTGATCAAGTATCATTTCCCAGAGGTGCTGATCATCCACTTTCTTATTTTTCTTTGTGGTTCCAGAGGTATTTACAAATTAGCTCAGTGTTCAGAGCACTGGTACATGAAGGTTGAGGAACATTTTCTAAAATAATCCAAATATTACTAGTCTGTATGGATGTGGATCTAGGTACAATGTGAAAAGTGTTTTTCTTTATCCTATTACATGTGTCTAGATATTGCTTTAAAAGATGGTGAAAATCATGATATGCCAATTTATATACTGAAACTAAAATACTCTGTAATTTTTTGTGGTAGCAATAATCTATCATACACATCTAAATACAATGTTTGCTTATCACATATAAAGGAATTTTATTAACAACTCCCTTACTACTGCGCTTACAGAGTGAATGTTCTCTACATAGAAATTAGCAATTAAAAATTTGCCATAGGACTATAATATTTCAAGAAATGTGTCTATTTTATAATTACTGTCAATAGAACATAAAATATATGAAAATGTTGATGATAACATAAAAAAGCAAATTTTACGGAATATCTTTATGAGTTAATGACAGTGCTCTTACTTATCAAACATTGCTATCCCATCAATATAACACTCAAACGTGCACAAAGTAATTATATCCAGTCATCTATGAGAGTTTGTTGGCTTTCAGTCATATGAAAACCATAGCTTTAAACAAAGTTTTTCACTCTATTATTGTGAATATGTATTTTTCCAGGAAGGGGGTGGACTAGGTATTATCAAACAGGTTAACTTGTTTTAAGTCTTATAATTATTTAGATCTATGCCTGTGGGTTTCCATTTGAAAACCTGCCAAGTTTTGTCTTGATTCCTTTACTCTTCCTTCTTTTTGTCTCTCCTCCTTTTGATGTGTGTCTATTTCTCCTTCTTATTTCTCTCTTCTCTCCTCTTTGGCTTTATCTCAAAGTAAGTCTTATTGCATTATTGAAATGCTTAATAAATACAATCTTTTTATTTGGGGGAGATCAAAGCAAATCCATGTCTGAGGCTCCCTATCTCCCAGATGACAAGAACAGCCCATCTTAGCCAGGGTGGAGAAGGCCATGAAGGTGGAATTATCCTCCTCTTTCTTTAGGGTCCTGTCACAAACCAGGAAGCTTACACAGGTATCAAAAGGCCCTCACATGATAGGACCTCAGGTCAATCACCGAAATTTTGTGTCCCAAGCTGAGGGACTCAGTGAAGGTAACCAGTTCTGCAGCTTCCTCACAAAGCTGGGACCCAGTCATGACTGCTCCTGAGAGGCTGGTGGTTGGAGTCTAACCTCTTCAGGATCCCTCAGTCATTCCCTTATGGGGTCCCACCGCCTGCCAAGGTGCAGGAGGGCTGGTGTGCATCATACTCTTTGAGGAGTCTGCTCCAACCTCTTTCCAGTCTGGAGAAAGTATCTCTGCTTCCTCTAGCAACCTTCAAATTCCCCAGCCTCTCCTTCCAGGATGATTCCTTCAGGAATCCCATGCTTCAGGAAAACATGCCTGAGCATCAAATTATCAAAAGGCAGCTTCCACATTTATGAATTACAAACTCATCTAAAGCAAGGGACTGGACACAAAGACTGGGCTGTCTACTTGGAAGAGAGGGAAAAAATACATAGGAAATGTTAGTTGCTCAGTCATGTCTGGCTCTTTGCAACCTGGTGGACTGTAGCCTGACAGGCTCCTTTGGCCATGGGATTCTTCAGGCAAGAATGCTGGAGTGGGTTGCCATTTCCTCCTCCAGGGGATCTTCCCAAACCAGGGATAGAACCCAGGTCTCCTGCATCACAGGTGGATTCTTCACCATCTGAGCCACCAGGGAAGAGCAAAACAAATTAATGTTTTAAGAAAATATCTTACACGTTTGGACTTGGGGCATGAGATGAAGAGGGCATTGTCTACTTATTCTGAAGATCTAAGAAGGGCTGGACAATAAAAGCAAAGTCTCAGCTAGAATTAGAATTGATTTCAGTTATTAAGGGAAAATTCAGATTTCTTTTAGGTTATCCATTCAGCTCACTGGAAAAGTGATGGAGACAAGGGCTCAAGATTGTACTGATGGCCAGGAATGAAGTCAGTGTACTTGACTGCTGCATTCCTTGAGGTGTGTCTTGGAATTTAGTGATTTTTCACAAGCTCCTGGTCCTGCCTCTCTTTAACATCTGCCTGTTGTCCCATATGTACTAAAATATAGACAAAATTAAACATGCTTAGAGATGAGTTTTTTACTTCTTTCATTCACTAATTCATTCCAGGAGTATTTGTTGAGAGCCTTCTAATTGCCAGGCATTGTACTAGGTGCTGGGTGTGTGTGTGTATGTGTCCTTATTTGCTCAATCGTGTCCAACTCTTTGGGGTCGCAAAGGTGCTGGGTGTATAGTGGTGAATAAAATAGACATGTGTTGCCTTATGAAATTTGTAGTTTAATAGATGAGATAGTTCCACTCATCTCACACGCTAGCAAAGTAATGCTCAAAATTCTCCAAGCCAGGCTTCAACAATATGTGGACCATGAACTTCCAGATATTCAAGCTGGATTGAGAAAAAGCAAAGAAACCAGAAATCAAATTGCCAACATCCGCTGGATCATCAAAAAAGCAAGAGAGGTCCAGACAAATGTCTACTTCTGCTTTATTGACTATGCCAAAGCCCTTGACTATGTGGATCACAACAAACTGTGGAAAATTCTTAAAGAGATGGGAATACCAGACCACCTGATGTGCCTCTTGAGAAATCTGTGTACAAGTCAAGAAGCAACAGTTAGAATTGTACTTGGAACAACAGACTGGTTCCAAAGCAGGAAAGGAGTACGTCAAGGCTGTATATTGTCACCCTGCTTATTTAACTTATAAGCAGAATATATCATGAGAAATGCTGGGCTGAATGAAGCACAAGCTGGAATCAAGATTGCTGGGAGAAATATCAATAACCTCAGATATGCAGATGATACCACCCTTATGGCAGAAAGTGAAGAAGAACTAAAGAACTTCTTGATGAAAGTGAAAGAGGAGAGTAAAAAAGCTGGCTTAAAACTCAACATTCAGAAAACTAAGATCATGGCATCCAGTCCCATCACTTCATGGCAAATAGATGGGGAAACAATGAAAACAGTGAGAGACTTTCTTTTGGATGGCATCACTGACTCAATGGACATGAGTTTGAGTAAGCTCCAGGAGTTGGTGATGGACAGGAATCCTGGTGTGCTGCAGTCCATGGGGTCGCAAAGAGTCTTTCATGACTGAGTGACTGAACTGAATTGAACTGAGATGAAATAGTAAACAAGAAAACAAATAATTGTGAAAGAACCTAAAATAATAGAAGAGTTGAAGGAGTTAGAAAGGTTTGGCCTTCTCCATAGAAGGCTCAGAAGAACTTCTTAAATCTGAGAAGAGACATGTTCCATATCTTGATAGAGATTTGGCTTACATAATCATATGCATTACCAATTTTCATACTATGATTTACTTAATATGTGTTCATTTCACTGTCTATATTATATAGAAATAGGCAAGAAGACAAAAGGTCAAAGAGAAAGGAAGAAATAAAAATGACTGCTGAACTTTAATTAATGATATATGCATGTTGGAGTTTTGGGGGTGAATTGTACTGATGTCTATAATTTGCTTTGAAATACATGAGAAAGTAACATGGACTGATGTATGGATATATAGATGGAAATGCAATAAGGCAAATATAATCAAATGTTGAGAATGTAGAATCTAGGTCGTGAATATATAGGGATTCACTCTACAATTCTTCAGCTTTTGTGTGTGTGTGTTTGTGTATTTCAATATATTCTTAATTAAATGTTTAGGAAGAAACAGTCACCATTCATTGATGACTTACTACAGTCTGTTAGTTACTGTGCTATGCATATTTGATCTATTACCTGAAGTACTAAAGATAACAGTTTATAGTAGATACTGCATTTTCTTTTGTTGTAAATTACTGAATCTCTAAATTGTAAATTAGGAAACTGGGGCTAAGAAAAGTCATACAGCTTGTCTAGGGCCATATAATTAAGTGGCAGGCCTGTCTTCGAAGTCTGCTCCTGTGCTAGCCAGTATGGCGCCCACTGGCCATACATGGCTCTTGAGCACCTGGAATGTAGCCAGTATGACTGAAAAAGTGAATTTATAGTTTTGTTTAATTTTAAACTGAAACAAATTCAGTTCTTAGAAAACTCACTTCAGTTACTGGAAAAGTTTCAAGGATGTTTTAAGGTACTTTTCAAATGTAATATTTATGAACTCTAGATTCTTACTAAATGGTCCCAATAAAAATTTAGCATTCAAACTGGAATGTACCATGAATGTAACAATAAACACATTTTTAAGACTTACTGTGAAAAAAAGAATGTAAACTATCTCATTTGTAATTTTTATATTGATGAAATGCAGAAATGATGATATATTTTTTAAATATTTAAGTATAATTTTTTATATTTAAATATAAAAATATTTATTTTTGGCCACCTCTGATCTTCATTGCAGTATACAGTCTCTCAAGTTGTGGTGCAAGGGCCTAGTCATGTGGGATCTTAGTTCCCAAAACAGGGACTGAATCTGTGTCCCCTGCATTGGTAGATGGATTCTTAACCACTAGACCACCAGGGGATTCCCTGAAAGGATAATATTCTGATGCAATATTTTAAATATTAAAATTAGTTTCATTAAAAACATGATTACATGTGAATCATATTATATTTCTATTGGACAGATTTGGCCTATAGTCTTCCTATAAAATATTCATATTTAGGCCAAGTGATACAAGTTACTAGGAGCAGAGGTGGGGTGTGATGAGTTGGCCATGCACCAGTTCACTAAGATCTTCTGTAACTATGTGATCCTGATCCTGACAAGTTTTATTTAGTGCTTACTATATACCAGGGACTATTTTCAACTGTTGATATTTATAAATTCAAGCATATTTAATCATTACCACAACTCTATGAGGTAGGTACTATTATTATTTCCATTTCCCTTGGGGAAACTGAGGCCCAAGGGTAAATACATGAATATTTAGTTGCAGCTAAATCCAACTACAGGAACCACTGCCACTGAGATATCTCAACACTCAGAATTTAAAACTTACTCTTTCAGAACTTCCTTTACATGGCTTCGATTTAGAGATTTGGTTTCAATCTCTCAGACTCTTGAGAACATTTTCCTCCAAGGACACTAGCCCCTTTCCCATGCAAAGGCAGCTCTTTGAATTGTGCATCCCTTACCAGAATTCTAAGACATTTGTTCAAACAATGTGGATCAAACCAGATAATTGGCCAACAGGAGTATACTGTAGCTGAGCAAATGGGTTATTAGAGGAGTCCCATTTGAGAATTCATCATTTTCTTTCAGTAGAAAGGGCAGTTTAATCTCTCTAAAAGCCTGCCACATCCTGTGATAATTGACTTAGCAATGGGATTGCCTTGCAGAAATCTTCTGCATTTCTGCGGCAGTGATGCTGATGGAGGTCTTGAAGAGGCCGAGGAACTGCTGGGTTGTACTTCCTAAATATTCACAGAGGCAGAGAAGGTGACTACTGCATTCAGAGGCAGTTAATTTCCTAAGTGCAAGGCTTTGTTCATTTTGAAGAGAACTTGGATTGGCTGGTGTTCTAGCAAGTGCAGCAGAGAAACTCAGGTGAGTTGTCAAAAAGTTACTTGAACAGCTTCAGCAGTAGTCACTGTTGATTTTCAGCACCAGAGATCAAGTCTTTCCCCTCTTTTATAAGTATGCCTTAACATCTGGGTCAATACCAATGTCAGTTATAATCCATGTCTATTTCCAGAAGGCATTGCCTGCTGTGGTTATGAGACCCAGCATGTGTAGGCTGTTAGCACATTGGCAAAGATTTCAAACGGTGGAAGAGGAAGCTCTAAAAATTCAGGAGAATGTCACCCTAGTGCCAGTCCTCAAGAGAGTAGAAGGTGATAACCTGGGAAAGTCTTAAAGAGCAGAACACTCTGAGGATGCCCAGTGGTAACTCTCACATTCTCCTAAAAGCACAGAAGGTGCCAAATATAAATATCCAAAAGGTGTTACCTTCTGAGACCACAAAGTTAAAGTGTCCAGACTTGTTAATCACCAGTGACAGATGGTGGGGAACGTGTTGCATTTTGATGGGTCTAGACTATTGCTACTTTTTTTTTTTCAATAATTTTATTTATCTATGGCTGTGCTGTGTCTTCACTGCTGTGTGTTTTTTCCTCCAGTTGTGGTGAGTGGGGGCTTCTTTGTAGTTGTGGTGGTCGAGCTTCTCATTACAATGGCTTCTCTTTTTGCAGAGTATGGGTTCTAGGTGGGCAGACTTCAGTAGTTGCAGCACCTGGGCTCAATAGTTGCATCCCCCATGCTCTAGCACACAGGCTCAGTAGTTGTGGCACATGGGTTTAGTGGCCCCTTGGCATGTAGGATCTTCCCAGTGAAGTGAAGTGAAAGTACTGGAGTAGGTAGCCTTTCTCTTCTCCAGGGGATCGTCCCAGCCCAGGGATTGAACCCAGGTCTCCTACATTGCAGGCGGATTCTTTACAAGCTGATCCACAAGGGAAGCCCAGGATGTTCCCAGACCAGGAATCAAACGTGTGTCTCCTGCATTTGCAAGTGGATTCTTTACCACTGAACCACCAGGGAAGTCCTAGATCTTTGCTACTTAAAATGTGGTCCTGACCACCAGCATCAACATCACCAGGAAGCTTGCTGGAAATGCAAACTCACAGATCTCGCCTCACATCGTCTGAGTCAGGATTTCTGGGACTGGTGGTCAAGAATCTGCATTTTAACAGTACTGCTAGATCAGTTCAGTTCAGTCGCTCAGTTGTATCCGACTCTTTGCGACCGCATGAATCGCAGCACCCCAGGCCTCCCTGTGTATTACCAACTCCCAGAGTTCACTCAGGCTCACGTCCATCAAGTCAGTGATGCCATCCAGCCATCTCATCCTCTGTCGTCCCCTTCTCCTCCTGCCCCCAATCCCTCCCAGCATCAGAGTCTTTTCCAAGGAGTCAACTCTTTGCATGAGGTGGCCAAAGTACTGGAGTTTCAGCTTTAGCATCATTCCTTTCAAAGAAATCCCAGGGCTGATCTCCTTCAGAATGGACTGGTTGGATCTTCTTGCAGTCCAAGGGACTCTCAAGAGTCTTCTCCAACACCACGTTTGAAAGCATCAATTCTTCGGCACTCAGCCTTCTTCACAGTCCAACTCTCACATCCATACATGACCACAGGAAAAACCATAGCCTTGACTAGACGGACTTTAGTTGGCAAAGTAATGTCTCTGCTTTTGAATATGCTATCTAGGTTGGTCATAACTTTCCTTCCAAGGAGTAAGCATCTTTTAATTTCATGGCTGCAATCACCATCTGCAGTGATTCTGGAGCCCAAGAAAATAAAGTCTGTCACTGTTTCCACTGTTTCCCCATCTATTTGCCATGAAGTGATAGGACCAGATGCCATGATCTTCATTTTCTGAATGTTGAGCTTTAAGCCAACTTTTTCACTCCTCTTACACTTTTATCAAGTTTCTTTAGTTCTTCTTCACTTTCTGCCATAAGGGTGGTGTCATCTGCATATCTGAGGTTATTGATATTTCTCCTGGCAATCTTGATTCCAGCTTGTGCTTCTTCCAACCCAGCGTTTCTCGTGATGTACTCTGCATAGAAGTTAAATAAGCAGGGTGACAATATACAGCCTTGACGTACTCCTTTTCCTATTTGGAACCAATCTGTTGGTCCATGTCCAGTTCTAACTGTTGCTTCCTGACCTGCATATAGGTTTCTCAAGAGGCAGGTCAGGTGGTCTGGTATTCCCATCTCTTTCAGAATTTTCCACAGTTTATTGTGATCCACACAGTCAAAGGCTTTGGCATAGTCAATAAAGCAGAGGTAGATGTTTTTCTGGAAGTCTCTTGCTTTTTCCATGATCCAGCGGATGTTGGCAATTTGATGTCTGGTTCCTCTGCCTTTTCTAGAACCAGCTTGAACATCTGGAAGTTCACAGTTCACATATTGCTGAGGCCTGGCCTGCAGAATTTTGAGCATTACTTTACTAGCGTGTGAGATGGGTGCAATTGTGCAGTAGTTTGAGCATTCTTTGGCATTGCCTTTCTTTGGGATTGGAATGAAAACTGATCTTTTCCAGTCCTGTGGCCACTGCTGAGTTTTCCAAATTTGCTGGCATATTGAGTGCAGCACTTTCACAGCATCATCTTCCAGGATTTGAAATAGCTCAACTGGAATTCCATCACCTCCACTAGCTTTGTGTATAGTGATGCTTTCTAAGGCCCGCTTGACTTCACATTCCAGGATGTCTGGCTCTACGTGAGTGATCACACCATCGTGATTATCCAGGTCATGAAGATCTTTTTTGTACAGTTCTTCTGTATAATCTTGCCACCTCTTCTTAATATCTTCTGCTTCTGTTAGGTCCATACCATTTCTGTCCTTTATCGAGCCCATCTTTGCGTGAAATGTTCCCTTGGTATCTAATTTTCTTGAAGAGATCTCTAGTCTTTCCCATTCTGTTGTTTTCCTCTATTTCTTTGCATTGATCGCTGAGGAAGGCTTTCTTATCTCTTCTTGCTATTCTTTGGAACTCTACATTCAGATGCTTATATCTTTCCTTTTCTCCTTTGCTTTTTGCTTCTCTCCTTTTCACAGCTATTTGTAAGGCCTCCCCAGACAGCCATTTTGCTTTTTTGCATTTTTTTCCCATGGGGATGGTCTTGATCCCTGTCTCCTGTACAATGTCACAAACCTCAGTCCATAGTTCATGAGACACTCTATCTATCAGATCCAGTTCCTTAAATCTATTTCTCATTTCCACTGTTTAATCATAAGGGATATGATTTAGGTCATACCTGAATGGTCTAGTGGTCTTCCCTACTTTCTTCAATTTAAGTATGAATTTGGCAATAAGGAGGGTTGGCTGCATGGGCGCAGAAGGGCCTAAAGGAGCTATTCCACGTTCAAGGTCAGGAGGGGCGCCAGTGAGGAGATACCCCATGTCCAAGGTAAGAGAAACCCAAGTAAGACGGTAAGTGTTGCAAGAGGGCATCAGAGGGCACACGTTGAAACCATAATTACAGAAAACTAGTCAATCTAATCATACTAGGACCACAGCCTTGTCTAACTCAGTGAAACTAAGTCATGCCCGTGGGGCCACCCAAGATGGGTGGGTCATGGTGGAGAGGTCTGACAGAATGTGGTCCACTGGAGAAGGGAATGGCAAACCACTTCAGTATTCTTGCCTTGAGAACCCCATGAATAGTATGAAAAGGCAAAATGATAGGATACTGAAAAAGGAACTTCCCAGGTGAGTAGGTGCCCAATATGCTACTGGAGATCAGTGGAGAAATAACTCCAGAAAGAATGAAGGAATGGAGCCAAAGCAAAAACAATACCCAGTTGTGGGTGTGACTGGTGATAGAAGCAAAGTCTGATGCTATAAAGAGCAATATTGCATAGGAACCTGGAATGTTAGGTTCATGAATCAAGACAAATTGGAACTGGTCAAACTGGAGATGGCAAAAGTGAACATTGACATTTTAGGAATCAGCGAACTAAAATGGACTGGAATGGGTGAATTTAACTAGATGACCATTATGTCTATATTACTGTGGGCAAGAATCCCTTAGAAGAAATGGAGTGGCTATCATGGTCAACAAAAGAGTCCAAAATGCAGCCCTTGGATGCAGTCTCAAAAACGACAGAATGATCTCTGTTCATTTTCAAGGCAAACCATTCAATATCATGGTAATCCAAGTCTATGCCCCAACCAGTAATGCTGAAAAAGCTGAAGTTGACCAGTTCTATGAAGACCAACAAGACCTTCTAGAACTAACACCCAAAAAAGATGTCGTTTTCATTATAGGGGACTGGCATGCAAAAGTAGGAAGTCAAGAAACACCTGGAGTAACATGGAAATTTGGCCTTGGAGTACAGAATGAAGCAGGGCAAAGGCTAATAGAGTTTTGCCAAGAGAATGCATTAGTCATAGAAAACACCCGCTTCCAACAACACAAGAGAAGACTCTACACATGGACATCACCAGGTGGTCAACATCTAAATCACACTGCTTATATTCTATGAAACCAAAGATGGAGAAGCTCTATACAGTCAGCAAAAACAAGACCAGGAGCTGGCTGTGGCTCAGATCCTGAACTCTTTAGTGCCAAATTCAGACTGAAATCGAAGAAAGTAGGGAAAACCACTAGACCATTCAGGTATGACCTAAAGCAAATTCCTTACAATTATACAGCAGAAGTGAGAAATAGATTTAAGGGACTAGATCTAATAGAGTACCTGATGAACTATGGAAGAAGGTTCATGACATCGTACAGGAGATAGGGATCAAGACAATTTCCAAGAAAAGAAATGCAAAAAAGGAAAATGGCTCTCTGAGGAGGTCTTACAAATACCTGTGAAAAGAAGAGCAGCAAAAAGCAAAGGAGAAAAGGAAAGATATACCCATTTGAATACAGAGTTCCAGAGAATAGTAAGGAGAGATAAGAAGGCCTTCCTCAGTGATCAATGCAAAGAAATAGAGGAAAACAACAGAATGGGAAAGACTAGAGATCTCTTCAAGAAAATTAGAGATACCAAGGGAACATGTCATGCAAAGATGGGCTCAATAAAGGAAAGAAATGGTATGGACCTAAGAGAAGCAGAAGATATTAAGAAGAGGTGGCAAGAATACACAGAAGAACTATACAAGAAAGATCTTCACGATCCAGATAATCACGATGGTGTGATCACTCACCTAGAGCCAGACATCCTGGAATGTGAAGTCAAGTGGACCTTAAGAAGCATCACTACAAACAAAGCTAGTGGAGGTGATGGGATACCAGTTGAGCTATTTCAAATCCTGGAAGATGATGCTGTGAAAGTGCTGCACTCAATATGCCAGCAAATTTGGAAAACTCAGCAGTGGCCACAGGATGGGAAAAGGTCAGTTTTCATTCCAATCCCAAAGAAAGGCAATGCCAAAGAATGCTCAAACTACTGCACAGTTGCACTCATTTCACATGTTAGTCGGAGAAGGCAATGGCACCCCACTCCAGTACTCTTGCCTGGAAAATCCCATGGACGGAGGAGCCTGGAAGGCTGCAGTCCATGAGGTCGCTGAGGGTTGGACACAACTGAGCAACTTCACTTTCACTTTTCACTTTCATGCATTGGAGAAGGAAATGGCAACCCACTCCAGGGTTGTTGCCTGGAGAATCCCAGGGATGGGGGAGCCTGGTGGGCTGCCATCTATGGGGTCTCACAGAGTCGGACACGACTGAAATGACTTAGCAGTAGCAGCAGCACGTGTTAGTAAAATAATACTCAGAATTCTCCAAGCCAGGCTTCAATAATACATGAACCGTGAACTCCCAGATGTTCAAGCTGGATTTAGAAAAGGCCGAGAAACCAGAAATCAGATTGCCAATATCTGTTGAATCATCAAAAAAGCAAGAGAGTTCCAGAAAAATATCTATTTCTGCTTTATTGACTATGCCAAAGCCTTTCCCTGTGTGGATCACAATAAACTGGAAAATTCTGAAAGAGATGGGAATGCCACACCACCTGACCTGCCTCCTGAGAAATCTGTATGCAGGTCAGGAAGCAAAAGTTAGAACTGGACATGGAACACAGACTGATTCCAAATCGGGAAAGGAGTACGTCAAGGCTGTATATTGTCACCCTGATTATTTAACTTCTATGCAGAGTACATCATGAGAAACGCTGTGTTGGATGAAGCACGTCTGGAATCAAGATTGCTGCAAGAAATATCAATAACCTCAGATCTTCAGATGACACCACCTTTATGACAGAAAGTGAAGAAGAAGAGCCTCCTGATGAAAGTGAAAGAGGAGAGTGAAAATGGTGGCTTAAAACAACATGCAGAAAACGAAGATCATGGCATCTGGTCCCATCACTTCATGGCAAATAGATGGGGAAACAGTGGAAACAGTGACAGACTTTATTTTGGAGGGTTCCAAAATCACTGCAGATGGTGATTGCAGCCATGAAATTAAAAGACGTTTACTCCTTGAAAGAGAATTTATGACCAACCTAGACAGCATTTTAAAAAGCAGAGAGATTACTTTGCCAACAAAGGTCCATCTAGTCAAGGCAATGGTTTTTCCAATAGGCATGTATAGATGTGAGAGTTGGACTATAAAGAAAGCTAAGCACCACAGAATTGATGGCTTTTGAACTGTGGTGTTGGAGAAGACTCTTGGGAGTCCCTTGAACAGCAAGGAGATCCAACCAGTCCATCCTAAGGGAACTCAGTCCTGAATATCCATTGGAAGAACTGATGTTGAAGCTGAAACTCCAATACTTTGGCCACCTGATGCAAAGAACTGACTCATTGGAAAAGACCCTGATGCTGGGAAAGATTGAAGGCAGGAGGAGAAGGGGACAGCAGAGGATGAGATGGGTGGATTTTATCACCGACTCAATGGATATGAGTTAAGTGAACTCCAGGAGTTGGTGATGGACAGGAAGGCCTGGTATGCTGCAGTCCATGGGGTCACAAAGAGTTGGACACGACTGAGTGACTGAACTGAACTGAATTCTTTTGTAACACATCATAGACATCAAGACAAATTCAGTAATCATTCCCCAGGCTGTTTCAGCAATATCCTTTGCTATATAAGTGTTAAACACTTAGTTCTCAACTTGTTGTCATCCTTTTTTTAAATTGGAGATTGGTAACAGTTTGTTCGTGGGATGGTACCAGTCTGTGGACCACACATTGAGTAACGCTTATGTAAGCCATAGCTCTCTAGTCCACTGGTATTCCTCAGGCCAGAATGATTGCTGCTGATGTCTGGAATTCATGCATCTTTCCCACAGAACACCAGTGAGCCTCGTAGAGAATAATGACATAGATATCAGAGTTAATCAGGAACCACCCCTTCTATTTAACTTGGTCATACAGGTATCAGTGCTAAGCACCCATTTTAGCTGAGCCATATCAAGCAAAGTTTGCTCATGGGTAGATCACCTTCTCGTGTTATTACATTAGGATGGTGAGTTACAAAGACTTGCTTTTCGTACAGGATTACTGTTGTGGTTCATGAAACTCACAGTTGACATGAGCATGTAGATGTTATGAAGTAACGTACATTTATTTTTGTATCTCTCTACCAATAGGGCTGAATTTCTAATATTCTGCTGAATGGCTGTGTTACAGAATTTGGCTAGTCAGATGACATTTGGAGTTCATCGAATTATAATGGGCGAATAAACACAGGGAGAGTGATTCTTTCCTGGACTTGATTTTAGAGTTGTCATTGTCACACAAATTGAGGTGTTTAATAAAAAGTTTGCTTTAATCTCTACTCTTGTTTGGTTATCCTCATCCCATAGCCATATCTCTTAAAATTTCATTAAAATACATTAGAGCTCATTACATCCCTTGTTTATATTAGAGATTCTGTAACAGAAGGTGTCAATGATGTAAACATTACATAAAAGTAAAGGCTTCAGAAATGAAAGCAGTGCTTAATGGAGCTGCTTTGCTAGTGGGAAATGAATTCAGATATTATCCAGAACCAGTTCTTACTCTGAGATGCTCCTCACTTACAAAGAGTGTCAAAGAGCCTTTTAGCAACCTTCAAAAAAAAAAAAAAAATCTATGATTGTTTACATGAAAGTGTTTCAAACTCTTCATCTGCTATAAATGTGTACAGCCAAGTGGGTGCATTAGGATTTATACTGAATCTCTTTGTCTGGTAAGATAAAAGAAATGTTTATAATTTCTTTGAAATGTATTTGCTTTCCTCCTGGCTTTAGATAATACCGTTAACCCTCTAAAAGGAGCCATTTATGAAATAGTTGTTTAACCTACAACACAAACAGTAGCATAAGCCCTTTGGTATTTTCTAAGTCCAAAAATGAATAATTGTGCCTTTTTCAATGATTTGACCTCTTCTGTACAAAGGAGCCTGGTTTGTGAAGTTTATCCAGTTGTTAGGAATAACTGTGGCAGATCATTTTCAATGGTTTCTCACTTTGGTTTCTTGAATTCACATGTGATGAAAGTATACCCTAAAGAAATTGCAAACTAAAACCACGATAAGATACTATTTTACACCCACCAGAAGGGGCAAATGAAGAAAAAGGGTGACAGTACCAAGTGTTGGTAAGGATGTGAGGCAAAGAGAACTCTCCTACAAGCTGGTGGTTAAGTGTGAACTGGTACAGCGGCTTTGGAAAATAATTTGATCCTATGCAGTAAAGCATGTGAATATAACGCAGCATTTCTGTTCCCAGGGGTACACCTTACAGAGATGCTTACATATGTACACTAGGCTATACACAAGAATATTCTTATTAGTGTGGTTTACTTATTTGTTTTTGGCTATGCTGGTCTTCATTGCTGCACATGGGTTTTCTTGAGTTGCAGCAAGTGGAGGCTACTGTCTAGTTGTGGTACATGGGTTTCTGATCGTGATGGCTTCTTTTGTTGCAGAGCAGGGCTCTGGTGCAGGCAGGTTTCAGTGTTGTGGCACACAGGAGTAGTTGCCTGGAGGTAATGTGGAATCTTCCTGGATCAGGGATCAAACCCATGTCCCCTGCCTTGGCAGGTGGAATCTTAACCACTGGACCACCAGGGAAGTCCTACTGTAGTTCCTAATGGCAAAAATTCCCAACAGGAAACTCAAGTGGTCAGCTACTAGGAGAAGGGATAAATTCATATTGTTACAATTCATCCTGAAATTCATACAATTGCAGCAAAAAAAAAAAAAGAATAAAATATAGCTGTGTGTCAGCATGGATTGAATCTTAAAAGCATAAAATTAGGTAAAAAAGCAAGTTCTAGGAGAATACATACAATACTATTTCATTTGAATAAAGTGAAGTGATGTACAAAACTAGGCAGTATACATGTGAGATAAAATGATTATGAAATGCAAATTGATTTATTAACAAAATAAGATAATTATCATCTTTTAGGGAAAGCAAGGAGCAATCAGTGGAGGTAAATCAGTGAGTCAGTGAAATCTGGAAGTTCTAGTAATGTTCTATTTCTGAATCGGGGTTGTAGTTACATGAGTGCATTTAAAAAATCAGACAGATATGGTCTGTATATAATTTGTAAGCATGAACTTTTCAGACAAAATAAATGGAAGAAAAAGTTTGTCCTAAAAAAAAATAATAATGGAAAAAATATTTTTCCTAAAAAGAAACTATGAGACCTGTATCTGCCTGATGAGTCCCATTAAGTTAATCAAGCTAACAAACTATCTCCAATTGGCTTAATAAAACAAAGTGTATTTTTCTCTCATGGCTACATGTCCAGTGAGAATCACCAGGGGTCTTTGGTTATTGTGGTGACTGAGGGTGACAGAGTTTCTGTGTTTCAGAGCCTCTAGGACTACTGCCTGTGGAAAAAATTATCACCAGGTCATCACCAAGGGGAGGAGGGGAAGGAAGAGAAAGAACTGGACAAGTCAAGCACTTCAAATTGCTCCCTGGAAATGGTAGGTCACCTCCACTTGCATTTTATTGACCAGGTCAGGCTCTGCTAACATCAAGAGTGTTAGGGAAGTGCAGTCTTACTATGTCTCTGGAAAGAGACCTGAATGTTCATGAGCAGATCTGGCGACCCTACTGACTTCTAACAACCATAGCCAAACGTTGGGTTCACTGCTGCTTCTCCTCCCAAGGTCCAGAAGAATACACATGTCAGCGCATCTGCCATGTCACCTCTAATAAGGATTCAGCACTTTGAGAAGGCTTCTTTCTTGATGGTCTTGGGAGAGAATCCCTTCTAAAGATAGAACACTTATTTCAATCAAAAATCATAGCCTTGAAATAAAATCCTCTTTTCAGGATGAAGTTTTGTGGGTCTTCTTGGTATCTGTGGAGGTAGAAGGCAAGGATACTCAAAGTTCTGCTTCCAAAATTGGAAAAAGGCATGTTCGAGTGGCAGTGGCTGTGAATAGGAAATGGCTGGTGAGGATACCAAGAGAAGGTCAAATAGCTGGGCTACTTGAAAAAAACAGAAACCAGCAGTAGCAAATTCACGGCCAGGATCTGCCCTTGCCTTTGTGTCAGAATGCCAGCACCTCTTATGAATTGGACATATCTGAATCTGGGCAATCTGGGAGAGTGAGCAATTATATGCCAGCCATCTCACCTGGCAGCCAGCCCTCAGTATCTTGTCCCCAGGAGAAGGGCAGAGTCTGGCTCTTTGCTCTCCAGTCCCATTCCTCATCACAGATACACTGGGAGACTGTGTCTCCCAACCTCCTTTGCAGTTAGGATTGGGCCATAGGATCTGGGATCTAGAAACTTTAACATGGTGGACATGACAGGATATACAGACCTCACCATAAACCAGTAACACAATGTCCACACTTTGTCACTCCCCTTGTTTTGGGCTAAATGCAGAGGAACCACCCTGAAGAGTCAACCAGGTGATAGGAGCCTGGGTCCCCAAATCACCTCATTGAAGGCCACTAAAAACCCAACCAGAAGATGACGTGAGCAAGAAACTAGTGAGATCTGGGGGCTGTTACTTTTACTTTACCATAAAATAATATAAGGGATCACAGCCCCTTTCTTCAAAGCAACTGCTGACAAAGGACTCTGCTGGGCTGAACTCAGATAATTATCTAGGACAAGTCTGCTTGGCATAAAAAGAGGGATTTATCATCTTTTCTTACTACCCTCAAAATGGATAGACAAACCAGGTTTTGCCCCTGTGCTGGGTGATCACTGAGTTGCTGTTATAATTTGAGCACACATAAATCCTTCAACTGAATTAAAAAAAAAAAATTCATCCCATGTAGACTTTCTGATTGTCTGGGACTTTGAACATTGAATTACTTCTTCAATTGATATAAGAGCTGGATATTTTTAGCAGAAGGTGTGATATGATTTAAGAGATGATATAATCCTATAAATGTCTGGACAGGCTGCTTTATATGCTTTGGGGTCAATTACGAACAATAAGCCTATTGGATGAAGGAGGATACAAGATCCAAATGCTATTTTATGTATGTGGAATATGGAGACAGAAATGCCCAGAGGGAAAAGACTAGAGTCCAAAGTAGATGAGCAGACAAAAATAATGGTCAGGAAGGGAGCTGTCCAGTGAATTGGTTCGTTTTTTGTTTTTTATGATTTTTTTTTTTTCTGGCAGTAAGAGAAGAAGATAAAATGCAGACTGTAGTCACAGTGGTGGGACCTTTAAGTGACACTTTTGTGCTCCTGATGGAGATGTGGTGGCCCTAAGTGGGTTTACTATTCCTTACAGGAGGAAAAGAATAAGCTTGTACTTGGTCTAGGACACACAGTGACATTGGGGCAACTATAATGGCTGGTTAACCTCTCAAGAAGTGACATATCAGCTGAAGCCGTTGAAGTGGCTGGGTCTTGTCACATGGGGCCTTGCATGTTTGCTTTCCAAATGCATGTCCAAGAAGCAGCCTGGTCGCTGGTCGACTCATGAATCCAACCGAAATGTTGATTCTATCACGTGTGACAGGTGTCGCCCCAGGTAAATTCTATCACCCTTTGGAGCTACAATGTCCACCCACATCTATAAAATGAGGATTCCATAGAAACTTCATGAGATGCTGCTGGGATCCAGCCCCGGTGGATCCAGGGTGATTCGAAGGGGAGATGGATAGGCGAGGAAAAACTTACTTATTTAGAGATAAAAGTTTAGATTAGGAAGAAATAGTATAGTAGGAAAATTAAGTGGAAAAAAGAGGCTGAATAACTTGGTTTATAGGGGAAAACAATAAAGCCTCGAGACAAGAGGTTTGTACCATCTACGTTAGGCCACTGGCGTCCGTTTGAATTGGAGAGCGCCCCGCCTTGGGCTCTCTCTCTTATGGATCTTAGAAGCCGGGACGAGTAAGTAGATATGGTGAGCCTCCCTGCTCCAGATGGGAATTCAGCCAGAAAAAGAAAAGAACGACATGGGGAAGCCCAGCATCGGTGCAAGACTCCCAAAACTATTTTTTCAACATCAGCTTGTATACCCCAAGTTGTACATGATGGAATATGCAGAGTTATGCAGGGGCAGCAGTCCTGACCCTCATTGAGACAAGGCTTTCTTTTTGCATACCCTCCCGTGTACAAAAGGTCTCAGGTGGTTTACATTATCTTCTGGCCAAGAGGCCTATTAACATTTTTATGGCTCTCTTCCTGGATAATTGTTTATCAACCAGAAAACTCCTTTTCCCTAGAAGTGTTTTTTCTTTACTCTGCATCACCCTCAAAGTACTAAATAAAGTTACATTCCTGTAGAACAAAGGTGCAGTGGGTTATAGCAAAGAAAGTACTTAACTCAAAGATCTAATGTTGCTAATACCAGGTCTACTACCTGTTTTTCTATATACCAACTATATCTAAAAATAAAAAATATGAAAATTTGGCAGCAAGTATTGGCTCAACAAATGAAACCTTTAATCAGTCCTATTCTAATGATTTTGACTCCTCAGAAGCCCTTACATTCCTAGGATGTTTTAAGCTTCCTGTGCCTCCGGCGGTGGCGGTTGGGAAACCTCAAACAATCATATGCGCAGCTGTATGAGTCCTGCAGGCAGGCTAGAAAGCCATCAGAGGGGTTTTTGGATTGAAGAAATGAAGTGAAGTGAAGTGAAGTTGCTCAGTCGTGTCCGACTCTTTGCAACCCCATGGACTGTAGCCCACCAGGCTCCTCCGTCCATGGGATTCTCCAGGCAAGAATCCTGGAGTGGGTTGCCATTTCCTTCTCCAGGGGATCTTCTCAACCCAGGGATCGAACCCAGGTTTTCTGCATTAGAGGCAGACGCTTTAACCTCTGAGCTACCAGGGAAGCCCACACCCTTTCAAATGCAGAAGACTAAAGCCTTGAGATGACTTTCTCCAGAGTGTCTCAGGAGAGTGGAAAAGTACAATACAATAAGGCAGGCAGATTCTTATTTTTGGGGGTACATGCTCAGGAAATACCACGGGGGAAACCTGAGATCTGACTCGACCTTGCACATCAGATCTCTGCCGCATGACCTTGTCACGGGTGGGATTCCTCACGCTGGCTCCCGGCAAGATGCAAAGGATAAAACATGTGAAAACAACTACAGTGGTGCCTGGCATGTGACCAGCATTCAGTCATATTCACTCCCTTAATTCTTTCCTCTATTTGATAGTAAGTTCCTTGAGGGATGGATCGGGGCATAGTCATGCTGCATTGCCCCAAGGCCTGGAATACCATCTAGAACATTGCAGATGCTTGATAAATGTTTATTAGATGTGCAACAGAAAGGGCTGGGGTGAAACTTTGGAGCTAACTCTTGGACCCTAGTAAATTAATATACTAACTTTTTTGTGAATTTCTCTTAAGATGAGTGTGTTAGGAACACCTTAGTCTCAACAGCATTTAACAGAGACCCAAGTGACTGGGGCTGAAAAGATACAAGTTGACTTCTCTCTCACATAAAAGGCAGTGCAAGGCTGGTGTAATGCCTCCATTGTGTGTCCTGGTGGCCTTTGACCTCTTTGTCCATGATGGAGCAAAAGGAGTAAGGGGTGGTACATTACCACTGTCTTTAATGACACACCCAAGAATCTCTCATCTCTCACCTCCTATTACCAGAAGTTCTTGCTACAACAGTGGCTGGGAATGGAATTTTTTTCCCAAGCATCCAAGTGGCTTCAATTACTTGGAAAGGGAGACTAGATACTAGAAAACAGCCTGAAGTTTCTTCCACGGTCTTTCCTCTATAATAGTTTTTTTTTTTTTTTAATGGAATGATTGCTGGCCTACTATGCTGGGCCATGAGGATGGCTGCCACTTCCAGTGATGGAGCAGTGAAAGGTCTAGAAGAATCCTGACTCCCAGATAAATGAGGAGCCTCCAGAGAGTCGTCTTAATTATCCGTTTATGGGTGAGAAATAAATTGCTTTCTTGAAATCCATATTATTTTGGATCTTTGTAATTCACAACTGAATGTACAGTTTAAATAATGCCCAGGGCTGGTGTACAGATGGCTCTCTGTAGCTCTGTGTGACATGAAGGGACTTTTGCCTTCCTTCCCACGGAGGAGCAAGTGGTCCCTCTCTCTCCTGACTCGGCAGCTACACTGACTGGCAGGAAACCACTCTCCACCCAGCTGTGACTTCAGTCTATGAGCTAAAATTGAAGTCAGGGGTGAGTTAATGTACTGTATAGTACCCCAGTACTTCCAGTTTATCTCTTCTCACTTATCGGGTTTGTACTTGTGTTTTATATCAGCAGTACGTATTGTACAATACAAAAAAAATAAAAAATCAAGCCAATCAGAAGTAACAGATTTTAAAACACAGTCCTCCTCTCTGTAGGAAATCTCAGTATGTGAAAATTCAGATACATTGAAAGTGATGCTCTCTGGCTCTTCTGGAAGCTGCACTTTCGGCATGGCCCCTCTGGCTAGCAGACACCACAGGACGAGAGCTGTGCCCAGGCCAGCACCCACAGCTCGGCCACCAGCAGTGGCTCCACCATCTGCCGTGGGCTCCCCTACTGCTGCTCCCGAGCAGCCGGGTCTGATGGCCATGCCATCGCAGCCAGTGTGGCTGTGGGTTCTGTGTTCGGCCACACTCTGGGTCATGCCATCACTGGGGGCTTTGAGGAGGAAGTTCGCAAGGCCTGCCATCACTTACCAGGAGCCTCAAGGAACTCAGCTGTCAGAGCAGCAGTAGCAGCATGGCCCATGCTTCTTTCAGGTAAAACTTTTTGGCACATGTCCAGAACCAGGGTGACCTTAAGCTTTCTGAGGGTTTCATCAGGGTTCTGAAACACTGCAGATTGGTGAACAGATTAGCTTAATCATGAAGTTCCAATTGGAGACATGCAAAATCATCTCTCATGATCATGTTGATTTAACATTAAAAATATAATTGATGGTGAAGACATACAGTGTGAAACCACCTCTTCTCAATTATTAATACCTTTTGTGCTTCAGGATTGCAATGGAAGAGGGTGTTTTCACTCTATAGATGTTCATTGAGATGGTATTGAGTTTGGGGCTGGGCAGATGTCTGTGTGGCCTCTTAAACGTGTTTCTGATGTTATTGGTGTGAATGCATTAAAATAAAGTGATTTTTCTTTTAAAAAAATGCATCTGTAAGATGAAGCTCATTACAAAATAATTTGCTGAATACCTATATACTTTTAAATAGTGACATTTTCGTACACGTTTTTAATACTGTATCCAAATTATGTCAACTTTTTACCTAATTTGTCTGTTACATAAAATGGGATACACGAGCTTAAAGACCCATTTTGGGTCTGAATAAAAGAGATGGAATTTTATCAATATAACATGGTTTTCTGCTTTGACATGAACAGACTGTATGAATAACTGGAAGGAATAGTAAAGAAATATTTTCTAAAAAAACAATAAAGGAATAAAATGGTGTTCTAGTTTGCACAAGATCAAGCCATCCTTATTTCTTCCTGCTATGTTTTACCATAAGCTTTGACACATTTTTCCCTCACATTTTAGAATTCATGCCTTGTGTACTTTATAGTTTGTACTTGTATGTTTTTAATGTCATTAAAAAAAAATGTCTAGGCATTTTCCCTTCTTACTCTGTAGCTGTGACAGCACAGAAGGTTGAAACTAAAATAATTATGATCCCTTAAGGCAAGACCTCCAAGTTATGAAGTAGGCCAGGCTTCATCTTAACAGTTTTTACCTCTAATAACACAGAGAAATAGAAAAAGTGTCTACAAGGAGAAACCAGCCTCTTATCTGGGCTTTCTTTTCATTATGAGTTCTTTAAAAAACAAAACAAAAAAACAGCAACAAAAAAAACTGCTTTAATAATCTGTTCCCTTGCTTTTCTTCAGGAAGAACATTTTCTGGATTTGAATGTGACATATTTCATGAGCCTCTGAATCTATTTCCTGAGTCTATGCAGAAGTCCACTTTTTTGTGAGACATCAATTAAATAACTCATAAGTTTTGCAGCCTTAGTCCCATTTGCAGCTCATGCTGCCACTTCGTGGGGAGGAAAGGCCTTGGCAAATGTCCACGTCCCCACACCAGGCAAGAAAATCAATGTTTGCAAAGAGCATTGAGCACCATCTCTATTGGATCATGCCAGGACAAGTGGACTATTCAGAACCACTATTGGAGCTCAAGTTGAGGTGTATTATCTTCTTTTCCATTACCAGATAGTCAAGGATTAAAAAATCTTTTATCAGTACTCCAGTAAATACAAGTTTATAGAAATAAATTAGCAGAGGGAAAGCATACATATATACAAGTGATATATGAGTATATAAACAACCCTTACACCTGTAGGCACTCTTCTGCCTGGAATATCTGCTCTCCAGCTCATTCTTCTCACTCTCTGCCTCTGGGAAGCAAGAGGCTCCCTTTCCAGAGCTGCCTCACCCAAGGCTGGTTTACACTCCTAGCCCTAACCTGTCCAGAGTTCTCTGAGACTTCTCCAAGACTCCTGTGGACATCCACATCAGAGTTTTTGCTTGCCTGGTTTCTGGGTTCCCCATGTTTGTTGCTGAACTAGTGCCCTCCAGTTAGAGGAAAGAAGCAGAGAAATTCCCTCAGATTCACTTCTGAAACATTGCTTTACTTTTCTTGCCACCATGTTGCTGGCCCATCTCCTGCCTCTATCTATCTTCAAGCCAGACAAAGAAAAAAATGAGAAAAATATCAAGCAACTCCTCTCCCTGCTTCAGAAATGACCAGCAGAACTCCACCTAACCACAGACCAGGTGTTTCCGGCTCACATTCTTCTGCCTGACAGACCCCAACATGGGAGCTCTGGTAACCACTTTCTGTTCTGCCTTTTGTTTAGCTCCTGCATGAACCATAGGCACCCCCCGGGGCTGAGGACAGTAGAGTGGAATGTCAGCCATTTTAACCCTCCTGGTTTGCAAGCTTAGTGTCTGTGTGATCTCAGATGTCATTTTACCTCCTTGAGCCTCCATTTCTTCATCTGTAAACTGGATATACACATGCCCACCTGATGAGTCAGAAGGAGCCAACAAACCCTCAGACTTAGTCTCTGTATAGTTTTTAGAAGATTAACCACACGTGTTCTGTTAATAGCTAAAAGGCAGACTCACTTAAGAAAGCAGAAATGGAAGTATCAAAATCTAGAGATTTTCTAATAATGTGCTTCTGTGAAGTTTAGCTGCATGAATTAATTTAGCTGAGATGGGGTGAGTGAGGGCTCTGCCACGTGGTGGCCACTCCAAGAGGCTGGCTCTCCTCTGCTTTCCCTTAGAACAGTCCTCTGTAGAGCCCAATGGTCATAACGTGACCATTTTGTGGTGGAAGTCCCGAGGAAATCAGGGAAGGAGGGTGAGAAGTATCTTAGCCCCAGGCAGGACATTTGGAATGTCAGATTTTTCTTCCTTGAGCAGGCTTGTGATGTGTGGTCCCTTCAAGCAGAAAGGGTAGAGGAGTGACCCTGAAGGTGTGTGACCACTCACACACCACGCAAGACTTCTTGAGACTTCCGGGGTTTCCTTAGTGGCGACGGAGCATACGCACACAAGGTGAGGATTGGCTGTGTTGTGGCCCTTTGAGATGCTTTCTAACATCACTTTGGTTGACCCTGCAACTGCTCAGAGTGATGGTTGTGGATGCAAGGTGACATAAGCTGTTGCTGATGAGGGTCCTCTCTTTAGAAAGCCTTCCCGTTTCTCTCTGTGTGTGGTTTCTGTTGGCAGCAAAGAGATGGGAATCGAATTATGCTCGGCCTCCATCATCCCAGGTGGCTTAGGCCAGGCAGTCTGCAGGGCCCTGGGTATTCTGCATCTAAGGCTGCCGCAGAGAGACTGATGGCTGACCTTTTATTCTTATATCCTGTGTGTACCTGTGCCCTTATTATGGGCCATGCGTTGTTATCTAAGTGCTCTGCTTGCCTTAACTCATTTATTCCTTGCAGGACCGCTGTGCGGTGGGCACCAATTTGATCCCCTCTGCACAAAGGAACAAACTGAGGCAGGGGGAGGTGAAGCCGTCTTCATGTCCTTCTATTACTAGGAATCATTTTGGTTTTGCAATTTTTGACTTGTGGCTGGCGGTTTCCAGAGGGTTTTTTTCCTAAATTATCTGGTCTGAACTATTTGCTCACTAAGGATTTAAGTGTTTGTTTCAGATGATGACAAACGAACCAGCCCTGTGAGGTGTTATCACTGATCACCCTTCCAAGCCACAGAGCAGGTGGCCTGAGTGAGCCACTTATAGGAGACACCTGTAGGTTTCAGCTCTTTATCAATCTCCGACCTCAAGTCTGTGCTTCTAGAACACATTCCACGTTTCCTTCCAAAGTAACGGCATCAGTCTGCATCCCTTCTCAGGTAACTCCTTAAAGGGGTTTCGATAACCCATGCAATTTGAATACATCTGTGGAGCAGTTTCCAAGTTGTATATTGTATCTTCAGTCATGCTTACCTTAAAACGAATAAGGAGAGATTAAGAATGGAATTCAATATCCAAAATCACTCCATTCTCAGATTGAACTGAGAACATTAAACATTTCTAAAAATGCTAAGATTTGTGTGATGGATGGAGGCAACAGCAGATGAGTCCTGCCAGGGAGGAGAGATATTTGCAGGTTCAAATGTTTCTACTGAAAGCCAGTCCCAGCCTCTTTCCTTCCTAAGCAACCAATGCTTCTCATTTTTTCCCACTGGATGGTCTCTATGTCCTTGCTTTTTCAGAGATTAAATAGCCTTCTTTGTAGGGGCTAGGGGGCATGCTTTAAAGGTCTCACTAGCATCTCATTTGCTCTTTGGAGAGTTGGGTTTGGCAGCAGAGAGGGGAGGGCCTCTTTGGCTTCCAGGAGGAAATGTTCTCCTCCCCTCTCTTCCCTGTTAGCCTTAGTCCAGAGTATGGAGGCCGACTCCTTGCGAGGGAAGCTTTGATCTGACCACCTGGCTTGGACCGGCTTGGCCTGAGTAGATGTTGGGATAATGTAACCAACAAGCTCCCTGTAATATCAGCTGGTCAATGAGTAGCCTCCCCAGCCCCAAGGCAAAACTTGACATTGCTGTTTTAAAATAATAATCTAGGGAGATGGTGATGGACAGGGAGGCCTGGCGTGCTGCGATTCATGGGGTCGCAAAGAGTCGGACACGACTGAGCGACTGAACTGAACTGAACTGAATCATTTATGTATATCTTAAGCTCAGGGCCCAATAGTTCAAAAATAAAAGGTGAATACAGAGATTCTTCTTCTACTACTCTATTCTATTTTACTTTGGGGGTGAGGGGCATTTGTTTTAAAACCTAGGTGATGTTCTATATCTATTAGGGCCCCCAACTGAATAAAGTATTAGACAAGTTTCTAGATCTTGATACCAATTTCCATCTCTATTTTCTCAAGACAGTCTGACTTTTGACTATTGAACAGAATGCTTATGATATGTAAATCTCATAAAAAATACATGGAGATTAAAAATATGAGGGCCTGGGCACGGACTTTGTCCTCACCTGACACCTCAGCTAGGGCACCTGGATAGGGAAGCCACGGAACAAGAGAGGACTTTGGAATTGAGTGGCGGGAGTGGGCATATCTCATTCAGTGCATGTGGTCAGTAAAAATTTGAAAGGAGGCGTGAAGTGTCCCCTAGTCTGAGTATATTTTAGACCCCAATGTTTTCTTTGATTCCTAACAGTTCTCAACTTCTACAGTGTCTTTCTGGTCACAACCAGAATCTAGTGACTGAAATCAGAAGAATTTCACCTACTCCTAAGTGTGGGCAAGACCAGAAAAAATGTATATCAATCATCAAGAGTCAAAAACTCGGCTTCAACAATATGTCGCTGGTGAGTTTAACAAGCTTCACTTTTGACATAAACAAAACACAGCATTGTAGTCTTTCCCCATCATACTTTAAGCTTGATTCAGTGACATTAATTTTCCTCTGCCCCAGGATGTCAACTCTGGCAGATCTTATGCTTTTGCCTCCAGTCTTATAAAAAAGATCCTCCAAGGTCACTTTAGGTTGCAAACATAATCTTAGTTCAGTAATTAGAATGTCACGGCGAAGATGTTAATCAAAACTTAGAACGTGACAGCATTCAGTTGTTTGCCTTCCTTCAGCTCTGACTTGCTTCAGGCATGGTCCTCCTGTCTTTCCTCCTTCTCCCCCACCCCTCCCTGTTCACCCCGCCTTCCTCTCACACTTTTCCTGCCTGTTGGTTCCTCACCAAGGTCAAAGATAGAAGGAGAGAGAAGGGAATGTTACAGTTTCACTAGGCTGGCAGCTTTGTTATTCCTGAGCCTACAGCTGCCTTCCTGAGTTAGTTACTGACGGTTAAATAGACCTTTTCCCCATGGCTGCTTTCCTGTGCTGCTTGAGGTGCTCTGAACTCTTCCTCCTTCAGCTTCCTTTAGCTATCTGGATTCTTCTCTATTTGGCTGGGTGATTGTAACTCCTGCCCCAGCCTGTGGGAGTCCAGTGACACCCGTCCAACCTCTTCCACTCAGGTCTGCTCACCTTCTGTTGGGCAGGACCCAAGACAAGATGAGCTGGATCTCTCTCTGGCATGGCTTACATCAATTCCCAGGATCTTTTGCCCAGTGAGCCCTGAGGTTGCAGGCTGATACCACCACAGAGCACAGGACGATGCTCCTTGACAGAATTAAATCTGGTTGGAAACTGTCCTGTGTGGAAACTAAGTAAGAATAAATATTAGTTAATTTCTGTTTTTTCTCAGTTGTGTGCTGTGCTTAGTCGATCAGTCATGTCCGACTGTTTGTGACTCCAACTATAGCCCGCCAGGTTCCTCTGTCCATGAGGATTCTCCGGGCAAGAATATTGGGGTGGGTTGCCATGGCCTCTTCCAAGGGATCTTCCCAACCCAGGACTGAACCCAGGTCTCCCGCATTGCATGTGGATTCTTTACCATCTGAGGCTTTAAACCAATATTTCTCTCTGATAGAGATAATGATACAAAAATTGTATTTGATCCATCATATATTTCAGAGTTGTAAATTCTCCCAGAAAGATATACCAATTCTATCTTAATGTGGATTATTCAGACTTTGGTTCCTTGCTTTTGTTAAATGCAGTAATGTCACGGTTTTTTTGATATTTAAGTTTTGGTTTTGTGAAAATAAGATTTGAGGTTTGAAAGAAAGAGTTGTTATTAGCATGCTTTAATTTTTCTTGCTTTTGAAGTAGCAAAAATTCATTGATTTGAGGGTAAATTATTTCTCTGAAAAAAAAAATGTATACAATGAATGAGGGCTGATAACATGTTTCCTTGGCAAGTCCTTTTAAGAGGACTTTCTAAATACAAAATGCTGAGTAAAATCTTGGGAAACTGTTGCTTTTTTTTTTTTTTTAGTAAGTGAATAGGGATCCACTGCACCCTTTTGTTTCTTTCATACTCTTTAGGAATCCTTTCTGAATCTACTTACAATTTTTTTTTTTCCTGCTTTGAATGTTAATACGCTATGAAACAGCCACTTTATATATGTTTTAAACTGTTGCCTGGCTCATTAAAATTCATTTTTAAGAGTTCCTATGTAGCTTAGATTTGTTTAAACATTTAAAATCAGCAGCATATCATATCTGGTCTGGTATGGTTGATGGAATAAAGAGAATATTGAGTGCCAAGTGCTGAAATCTAATCAGCTTTAACAAGAAAGGTACGATCGCTATTCTTTAGAAACTAATAGAAAATGATAACGTCTTATAACTTTACAGTTTACTCTCTCGGTTGATTCTCAACCCTTATGCGACATAGGCAGATCGGACTGCCATATCCTCGTGTTAAAGGTGGAGAAGCTGAAGCTCAGGGAGGTTAAGTGAACCGCCCGGTGCATCCTGCTGGAGCGCTGAAGAACGAGGGTAGGAATCCAGGTTTGCTGTCTCTAAGTCCTGACTTTTTAGATGATAGCATCATGATTTTCAAGACAGAAGTGCTTGATTACTATTCGCACGTGCAAAGTTGGATGAAATGGTTCCTTTTTCCAAAGGCTAGTTGGGAGGTGGACCTGAGAGACAAGTCATTAAATTCTTGCAATAAAATTTGGTAAGGACAATGATAAGAGCTATTAAATGAGGCACTAAGAAAAGGAAGGTCTAATTCAGTCAGAGGTGGGAGCGGGAAGGAGTTTAAGCTTTTGGTTTTGGTCCATGATTTTATTTCTCTGCCACAAGACCTGTATGTAAAAAGGGAAATCTCTCGCCTCCCCATCCTGGCCCCTGTGGTCCAGAGACTGATTGAGGAATTAAGTTGATGATATCAAATACAATAACTCCAGCTGAACAAGAAGGTCTGTGGCTATTGAAGAATTCTTGGTCTGGGAGTAAGGGCCCTTCCCGGGGAAAGACAGTGGAATTAAGGCCTATAGAGAAGGTGGCTCCAGACCTTCGACCTCACTTGCTTCAGAAGTCATTGCAGCTCATGGTATTTTCCAGAGATGGCCACAGCAATATTTTGTCCCCTGTGCTTCTACAGTAGTGTGACCTTTTATCCCCCTACCAAGAGGTTGAGTCTAATTCTTCCTGCTGTGAATCTGGGTAGTCTTGTGACTGCTTAAACCAATAGAGTGTGGGCTGCCATGGGACTCCCAAGACCAGTCATAAGAGGCCAGTCCCAGTGTTTGCTGGAACAATCTTGCTTTATTCAGGCTGTGCTGTGCTTCGTCACTCAGTTGTGTCCAACTCTTTGCAACCCCATGGACTGTAACCAGCCAGCCTCCTCTATCCATGGTGATTCTCCAGGCAAGAATACTGCAGTGAGTTGCCGTTTCCTACTCTAAGGGACCTTCCCAACCCAGGGATCGAACCCAGGTCTCCCACATTGCAGGCAGATTCTTTGTTGTCTGAGGCAGCCGGAAAGCCCAAGAATACAGGAGTGGGTAGTCTATCCCTTCTCCAGGGGATCTTCCCAACACAGGAATCGAACCAGGGTCTCCTGCATTATAGGTGGGTTCTTTACCAGCTGAACTATAGAAATTCCCTTATTCAGGCTACTTTCTATAAAAATGAAATCTATACTATTAACAATGTACTTAAGCCATATGTATCTTCTCTCTCTCTCTCTCGTGTACCTGTATTGATCTATCAATTACTGATTTATTGATCTGTGACCATCTATCTAGTCATCTATCTTTCTCAATATCAGAGAAAATGTTTTATTGCAGTTAATTCTGTTCTGCTAATTTTTTTTTAATATTGCAGTCAAATTATGGATATGTGAATTTGTTTATACAAAGAATCAGAATGAAAGTTGAAGTTGAAAATAGATCTATTTGCTTACTAATAAGACTGTTCAAAAAGAAGAGAACTGGTGGAAAAGGGGGAAATGTCTAAAAATGCCTAAAATAGTCTGACCTTTACTCCTGTATAACCTCATGTTTTCTGAGATTTTTTTTCTCTTTCTCTCCAGGTCCTCTTACTCAATTTTTTGGTAGCCTCCTTGGCTACCTCTTACTTAGGTCTACCTCTTATTTTTTGGTGATTTCCACAGTTACTTCCAAGGCCCACTTTCCCTTCCTTTTTCTTTCCATTTCTTCTTTCCTTTCTCCCTCTTCACACTCTCCAAGGATGATCTTATTCCCTTTTTTGGCTTAACTACCATTTATTGTAGACCATCATTAACTCCACAAACATTTATTGAGTGCTTTCTATGTGCCAGACATTCATCTAAGAGCTGGGGATATGGTTATATCTTAACATTTTTAGTGGTTTTATGCTTGTGAATTTTATTTTCAACTGGCAGTGATCACCAGAGAAATTCAAATATTATTGTATACATTTACATTAACATATGTGTCCTGAAGATGACGCATGTTTAGGAGAAAATAAGTAACTGGTTAGCAGCCTGAGCCAGCAGACTTTTCCTACCTCTTCACTTGGAAACATATCTATTTATTCTTGGAATTAAGGTAGCATGATTGATGAGAACATACTTTTCCACTATGATGATTATTGCACTGTTTTGAATGCAGTTGGAAAGTCCTCGATGATGACAGTTACTAATGGCAGAAAGCCTATTTGAAGTGGATGTCAAGAGGGGAAGAACTAGGAAGTGTCGTCTTACTATGGTCTTCTTGGCTCTCATTGTACTGGATCACTGTGAGCCTGTTTCCAGACTTGAGATGATCTTGATTGTTTTCTCTCTCATACTGAAGTTATTTGGTAATGGTAACAAGGACTTTCCAGAGAAATAACTAGGGGAAATACCATAAAACCATTTATGGAGTTGAAAGCAGATGTCTTTGGTGATATTCATATTGGGCAAAGACTGTGCCTCATTTTGGATTGTATAGAAGGACATTCTTGGCTTCCTGCAAATTCTAACCCTAATGTAATTTGTAAAATTATTTGGTTTGGAAGGATATAGAAAAGTCAATTTGAAATCATCATGTAATTTTTACTTTCAATCTACTGAGGAGCTTAAAAGTCAACATGAAGCTACATTCATCCCACTGGTACTGTTTAAAAAAAAATTCATTTAAAAATAAAAATAAAAAGGTCCATCTGCATCAAAATGAAAAGCTACCATTTCCCCTAAACTTTGTGAGTATTTTTAATCACCATGCTGTTTAATCCTTTTCCTTTTGAATTCAAAACACTGAAGGGCTTTGTTCTAAAACTATCTTTCACCAAAGCAGCTGGTCTGTTACACACAGAAAGAGTGGTTAACTTTTACAAAGCTTAGCATTCTCTTCTTGTAGCCAAGTTCTCCTGTTCTCTAATGCCAGTCATTCCTAATTATCTTCAACTGTGTCACACTGTCTCCTGAGGTGCTCTCTGATATTTTAATACTGAAGACCTATAGGCCAATTATTTAATCACACCCTGACCTAGTGATGTGTTTCCTTTTGTTCTGCCTAGGCAAGAAGTTTCCTGTTAAACTGAAGAGAAACACAAGTCCCTTTGTGATAGGTATGGGATAAAACATAGACAGGAGAAATTAATAGTATAGTGGAGTGCATCTTTGGGTAGTAGCACTATCAGAACTCATAAAATTACTCTGAAGCACGGTAACATAGCAGAGTAGAGTGGAAGGGAGTGAATACTTATTGAAATACCTACCATGTGTCAGGTTTGTGCTATGGTTTTCCTATGCTTTCTTATTTAAATCGCACAACAAAAATTAGGAAGTGATTATTCTCCCTAACTCACAGATGAGAAAGCTAAAGTTCAAAGATATGAAAAACATCAGTGCCAAATCGTACAGGTAGTAGAGGACACAGCCAGTGTTTGGACCCAAACTTGAATCCAAAAGCTTTGTTTTTTCCCAGTGCATTATGAAACTATATATGGCCTCCATCAACAATTTTATCGCATGATGCCTCGAGAGAAAGAGCCAAAACGTCCTCACAATTGCTTTAAATGTAACGCTTGACCTCCATAAGTGACAACAATCAGAGGGATGACTGTCACAGACGGTGAGGAAAACGGTTTATGGTCTGCAAACATCAGTTCAAGAAACAGTCTTGACACTCAGATTGACAATTCCCATCCATACCACCAGAAATGAAAACCTGAGTGTCTCATTTTCCAGTTATACAACCAAAGAAAAAAGGGAAGCATTATGCTGGCTTTTCTCTGTGTTCAAAGAATGGGATCAGGTGCCCGATTGTGAAGATGCTGCATGTTGATGATCCACCCCTTACCTTCCACTAATTGGCTTCTGAGTGCTTTTCCTCCAAGACTTAATTAGAAACATCCTACCTGGTGCTTTAATAATGTGAAGATTTTCTTCATTGTTGTTAAGCCATTCTTTTTTTTTAAAAAAAAAAGGAGAGAAACTTATTCAAAGTTTAGTTTCAATATGCTTGAATTTTAATCTCATATTTCTTAGCTGAAGCACATTTTTTCTTTTGGATCAGAAAGTACTCCTGGCTGCTATCAAGAGTAAGAAATACCGTCCTGAGACAGATGTCTGTTTCCTCTGCCAGGCTGGTGTGGAAGCCGACCCGTGTTTCCTCCCCCTTCCGAATGCTGGGGAAGCAGCAAGGAGGTATCAAGCATTCTGCCTAAAACATGTTTTCTCACCCCAGTGCTCTTGCCACTTCCAACGTCTTTAAAAATAACAGCAAAATGGCTCTGAAGTAGATGGCATTCATGTGAGGTAAGTCCCTAAGAATCATGCCTATCCTGAGAGTCAGGCAAGGACAAGCTTTGAGTCGAGTCAGACCTGGATTTGAGTCTCACCTCAATGGTTTATCAGCAGCTTTGTCTTGGGATAGTGATGGGTCAGGACCTTTCCTGGGATCCTGGAATTTTAATTAAGACTCATAAATGGAAGACAACGGGCTGTAAGTGCCTATAACCTTGTAAAGGGAGTCTAGACATTTCTTTGTAGACCTTATTAGGAAATGGTAAAACTAGTCTTTGAACTCTTGGTTCTTGGCCCCCATTGTCCAGCTCCAATCTACATCACAGAAAGTTAGTTGGTGTGGTAGAGAAAAGGGGGATTCTTTGAAGGGTATGAACAGGATTAGAAAATGCTAGGTGGATAGTTCTCCTCTGCTTCCTTCTTGGCCTCAAACCCTAGAAAATGATTGTTAGAGACAGGGGCCATCTGATGGAAAAGAAAATTGACATTTCACAATCTTGCTATTTGCTTGATGACCTAAATCAGAGGTCAGCAGACTTTTTCTATAAAGAGCCAAATAGTAAATACATCAGGCATTGTGGGCTCTTCAGCCCTAGATGCAGCTGTTCAGCTCTACTGTTGTGGAGTGAAAGGAGTCCTAGGCAGTAGGTCAGTGTGGCTGAATTCCAACAAAACTTTCTCTTCAAAATTCTACTGGTCAGACTTGGCCTGTGGGTCACAGTTTGCCGATCCCTGACTTAGAGATTTACCTTTAGTTCTTTGGGTTGGATCAAAAGTGAATTCCTAGAATAATTTTTGATGAGAAAATAAAGGCTAGGGTCTTCCATAATGACCTTGTCAAGAAAAATGGGAAGGACTTTGAAATGGGCAAAAAAAACAAACAAACTGGCTATTTTTAAATGGAAGTTAGACATTGCCTAGAACTCTCTTCTTGGTTATTTGAGTTACTTTATGACACTGTAAATTATAGAATATTGATAGTAATGAAAATTACTCTTGTTCATAGAGATGCGAGTGAATTTTATCTGAGGGAGATGCAATTGATTCCTCCCTCTTTTGTCTCCAAAGAAGCTAGTTTTATATAAACTAAGCAAATGCCTTATTTCATTCCAGTATGCCCAAGGTCCTAAATACATATCTGTACTTTGAATTCTCCTTTGAACAGGTTCTGACATCTTACTGAGTCCCTCATTAGTTATTCAATTTGAGGTCATCTTTAATAAATGTCCATTTTATATTTGCACAGGAGTCACAATTTTGTCTTTTAACATCCAGGAAAGGAGAGTGTTAGAGAAAGTGTGTTGGGCACCTTTCATGTATCTCTTTAGAATTCTCTTGACCCCTCACCTCCTACTGAGATCACTGCTGCTGTTTTGTACAGGTACAAAATAGGGCCTGACCCCAGGCCCACACTGCATAGCCTTCCCTTCCTGCCCTAGGGCCTCTCTGATATAACTGCTAAGAATTCATTTACACTCAACTTGAAATTGTAGGGCATTAATACCAGTGGGGCCACACTTGACCAATGGAGGAAGAAAAACGGTGGATAAACGCTTCCTACTTTCCTCAGTGCCTCCAACTCCACAACCCTGAAGTGCATTTCTCACAGGTCTGCTGTCTGTCCTGACATGATCCCTATCTTTGTCCTGTGTGGCCAGCCAACTTGATAATGTATATGTATATTGGCTTTGCCTCCTTCTGTTTCTCTCTTCTCCTGCTCTCTTGCTCCTTGGGATTATTACTCCCAAGTAAACTACCTGCAGGCAAAGCTCTATCTTGGACCAACTTTTTGGGAAGTTAGGCTAAGACAGGGAGAGACCTGCACTTTAATGCTAGAGAGGCATTTGCAGTGTTTCCTGGAGGCCGTGTTGACCATGATGAGCAGGATAGCTAGGAGTGAACTCTGCTGGAAGAAACCTGTCCGGGAGGAGAGTTTGCTGGGACGAGGTAGCCCTGACAGAGAACGGGAATTCAGGTGAAGTTAGAGAGGTTAGCCTGAAACTGTGTTCCCTGTGCCGAGCAATGGTACAATGAGAGGTCTCTGAGGAGGACTTGGAGAAATGTACACTGAACCCCATAGAACAGCTAGAATTTGATGACTTCTCTGCAGACATTATTAGACATATCAAAGAGAACTGGGAAAAGCATCAACTAAGAGAAGAAGCATCTACTTTTTAACTACTGTTCCACCTACTGCCCACAGAGGAGGTAAGGTGACCGTGAGTTGATGAGGAAGGCTTTGAATTAAGGGGAGGAAAAGAAGAGATGGTGCCACTTTCCCCTCTTTATTGACAGTCTGTAAAATTGTGAGTTAGGATGAAAGGCGCAGAAGGGGAGACGTTCTTACTTGGTTGGGAGACTGAAGTTTTGATTTCAACTGGATTAGACCTTCAATTAGACCTTAGTGCCTTCTTGATACCTTCATTTTAATGCTGAAAAATGAGGAAAAGCTTTGGAATCTGTGTCAGTTATTGTCAAGGGGCAGGTAAGGAAAAGCTGGCAGTATGGATGGGCTCTTTCCTGAATTTATCCCATTCAATGAATTAGTTAACTTTTCCTCATCTTCAGAATGGGGATACTAGATCTACCTTATAGGTTTATTTGTAAGGATTCAGTGAAATACTTGGTGTGGTGTATATTGACTGACTGATCGATTAACCGAAAGAGAGAATGATGGTACAGAACTCAGGATTCCACTGGACAAATATTTTCACTCGTTGAGTGATCTCAGATCAGATATTGCCTCTTTCCAGTCAGACTTTAAAAACAGTTGTAATCATCAGAGTGTCTTTTTCTCAGCTAATTGAGTAGGCAAATCTTTTATTATTATTATTATTATGGCTTAGATGATATTGCTGCCCAGCACTTTCCCTGTCATCTTTTTGTGATGCACCTCCATGTAATTTTCCCTTTGTTACCTAAGAACATCAAGGCACATTCTCATCAAACTTAGCACCATAATTAATAAGGAGACATGGGACTCAGATGCACATGGTTTTTTTTTGTTGTTTTTTTTTTCTCAACTGCTTTACCCTTAATTTAATTCTGGAAGCATGTACATATACATCATGTGACTTAAGATATTATTTGTCCCTCATCCAAATGAAGGTGTCATTTTCAGGGTGAAATTACAGAATTGACAGAACTTAATCTTAGTGAAAGAGGAGAGTGAAAAAGTTGGCTTAAAGTTCAACATTCAGAAAACAAAGATCATGGCATCTGGTCCCATCACTTCATGGCAAATAGATGCAGAAACAGTGTCAGACTTTATTTTTTTGGGCTCCAAAATCACTGCAGATGGTGACTGCAGCCATGAAATTAAAAGACGCTTACTCCTTGGAAGAAAAGTTATGACCAACCTAGACAGCATGTTCAAAAGCAGAGACATTACTTTGCCAACAAAGGTCCATCTAGTCAAGGCTATGGTTTTTCCTGTGGTCATGTATGGATGTGAGAGTTGGACTGTGAAGAAGCTGAGCACTGAAGAATTGATGCTTTCAAACTGTGGTGTTGGAGAAGACTCTTGAGAGTCCCTTGGACTACAAGGAGATCCAACCAGTCCATTCTGAAGGAGATCAGCCCTGGGATTTCTTTGAAAGGAATGATGCTAAAGCTGAAACTCCAGTACTTTGGCCACCTCATGCAAAGAGTTGAGTCATTGGAAAAGACTCTGATGCTGGGAGGGATTGAGGGCAGGAGGAGAAGGGGATGACCAAGGATGAGATGGCTGGATGGCATCACTGACTCGATGGACGTGAGTCTGAGTGAACTTCCGGAGATGGTGATGGACAGGGAGGCCTGGTGTGCTGTGATTCATGGGGTCACAAAGAGTCGGACAAGACTGAGTGACTGAACTGTACTGAACTGAAATCTTCCCGAGCAAGACAGGAGTGCTTCCCTCCTTGCTCCTCGGTGCTTCTGACTTAGGCTTTGTTCTTGTTATTTTATCTTGCCGAAAAGTGTGTGTACAAAGCATTTGTCTGGGGACTGTGACCGGCTCTGACAGTATTGTCCAAAAGTTCAGCCATCAATAAGAGTTTCTCTTATTGACTCCCACCCCTCATGGTTTCCCCGAATTTTCTTAGTAAAAATTTCCCAAAGAAGAGAACAGTGATATGTGAGGAAGTATGAAAAATTCCTTCTATGGTACTGGTGATTATACCAACAGCCCATAAAATATTTGCAAAGGAGCTGTAGGTATCCTGACCTCAGTCCGGGGCATAAGTTCTCCTTAACACAAGAAGAAACATGTTTCCCAGCAGAGTTGGTCCAAACACAAGTCCGTCTCCTCTGAGGAAGCGAGGTCTAGGGGACATCTGTTTGAGTGGTTTTGTGGCAGGTCTCAAGCAGGGCTGGCCCTTTGTAAAATGTCTGAGTCATAGAAGTTTGACACAGGTAGCATTTTGGCTACTATTTTAGCATTTTTTCCCCACCCCCAGCCCCACCCCCATTTCCATCTGCTCCAAGCTGCTTATGGTACCTTGTGGTACTGTTGGTCCTTAAGGTTCACCATGCTCAGCAACACAATAAATCTTCAGTGAGTACTTGCTGAATAAATAGATGACACTGATAACTTTTATCCTTACCTGTTGCCAAAGGGCTTGTATTTCCCTGTAAAGTGGTTTCCAGTGTGTGGATCATAGAAGTCATGGAAGAGACATGTTACAGCAGTCCCTGTGCCCCCAGACATCGAAATCCACCAGGATACCCAATTAAGCACATTTCCATCATCTTTATGCTACTGTTTTTCCATGTATATAAAGGAAATTGGGATTAATGAGTAATAATGTATATAATCCTTACTGGATGGGGCTTAAAAATAAAGATGAAAAGGTGTAAATCTGTACTGATTGCTGTGACAGGATGTTGATAAGTAATTTTGTGAGAGAGCTTGGTGATAAAATAGTGTGCAAAGTGTGATATCATTCCTGAAAGATCATACATAAAATAGTGGATAGATAAATAGACTGGTATAAATCAGGGTGCAAATGAATTGTCTGACGAGTGCTCCTCATTTTTAGTTTATTTCTTCATTTTGGTGGAATATATCATCCAGTTGGTTTCTGGGAAAATGAGCACAGGGAGTTTAAATTTTTTTTTTTAGAGCATTCATTTTTTTCCTGTCATATTTTTATTTTAAAAGTTCTTTTTTTTCCTGCTTATGCTCCTTTAAAAAAATAGTGTTCTCTTCTTAGTCCATGGGTATGATTTTCCCTAATGTCTGGACATGTAATTATAACTTTAAAAGTGTTTTTCTCTCTTATTTTTCTGCAATTTTTGTGTTGTTATTGTTTTAATCTTAGACTTTTCTGTTTGTTTTTGGTGAAATGTAGTGATCATGTTTAAGAACAGGCATTCAAGGTGAATGGAATCTCTAGGGTGTGATGGAGCTTTGCCAACTGGTGGCCTTTTGTTGGTGGCTTCTCTGACACCACCACTGGGTCATGTGAGTTTCTCTAGCTTCCTGCTAGTGTGGAACAGTTTAGGAGTCTGTTTGTCATCATTCTGAAAGGTAACCAGGAAAGGGACTGGAGGTCACTGTTTAGAATGTACATTTTCACTGTAATCTCCCACTTTTCAGCTTTCTGCATGACCCCAGTGCTCAGCTATGCCTGGCCAGTAACTCCAGAGCTGCTTGTTTAAATGCTCTGGATAAACCTCTTTATTCTTTCCTGGGTAGAGAAGGTAGGAACTGAATGCCTAGGGTACAGCAGGCTTCTAGGTTCTAACTACTGCCTATCCAGACTTCAACCATATAATGTCTTAAGATATAATTTGCAAACTGTATGAGATATATTTGACTTGTAAACATATATATTGATGTATTTTAAGTCTACTTAATATATGCAAAATAGAAATTTAATATGTTTAAATTTTATTTGTAGCTATATTTAACTCAAAAAAAATAATGCTTTGACTATAATGTTAATGTATGTTCTTTGCTGGAAATAGCTAGTTACTTACCCAGCAATTAATTTATTTTTACAGTTGGTCATGCAGTTAGTAAAGTTGAACAGGTGATTATTTTTCATATACCCCTTTCTTTTCCTTTTTATCATCTTACATGGTATAATATACAAGTTTTCTATAAAAAACTGATGCAGAAGAGGGGACACAGAAATTGAACATTCCTTCACTGTCTCTCTCATTCCTCAAACATGCATTCCTTCCCAGAAGTAATCAGTTTTAAAAACTGGTGTCAATAGTCTGTACTGCCTTTGGGGCTATTATCTTAGACTTCTCCCTTTAATTAAGTTAATATTTACTATCATGCCTACTGGAAAATGAATGGAGAAGTTCAGGATACCGCCTCACAAATGCATATAATTTACTTGAATATTGGAGCAGGTTTGGTGGAAGGTAAAGAGCTGTGCCCTGCGTGAAATCTGGTTCCTTTCAAGAGCTTTCAATTAATTATAACAGGTCAATATTTCCTCAGGTTCCACGGCTAACTGAAGACTGACTATCATACAAATTGATTCTACAGATCAAAACATTGGGTATCAGACTTTAAGAAAGATGATTTTAAAGAGTTTCCTTGTATTCCATATGAGGAAAGAGATCCAACTGGGAGAATTAGAATGAAATAAAGAATCCGAGCTGATGCCAGAATGAAAGCCTGTGTGCTGTGAGAGGCATTCAAATAATTTTTTAATGAACTGGTTCCTTTGACTTATTTTAAGATCTATATGTAGAGGGGAAGTAAAAGCATGACAGGAATAAAATAGATGGAAAAAAATTAAACAAGATTCTGCCCCATTAGTTATGACTGACAAGGAAAAGATAATAGCTAAAGAGCTAACGGAGTTTGTTAGCAGAGAAAGATAATGATAATGGAACTTTCACAAATATATCAGAGAAGAAGTAGATAAAAGTTTTTTAAAAGTTCAGTAATCAGTAGAGATATGTACAATATGAATGACTCAAATATGGTTGAGATATTGGTGTTTAAATCCTGTCACTACTAAAATAAGAAGTGAAGTTTAGAGCACTAATGACTAACGCAGGAAATTGCAAACATGGCTACTAAAAATGCAGATAAGTGACTATTTGTACTGAGAAATTTTGAACTTCGATTTATCAGCACATGTAGTTGACACGCCTCCTCTTGGGTAATATGAGAATCAGCTAATGTGCTTACTAAACCACTTATGATGCATAATTTTTATAAGATAATTGTGCTGATTTAACATGAACTAAATATTGAAATACATTCAAGTCTGGAGCTGCCAATTTTCAAATAAGGAAAGCAGGGAAGATGAAATAACAAATTATTTGAAAGCCCTGTGGTTTTATTCTTCAGACTGACCTCTCCTCCCATTTAGCTCAGAAGGCCAGTAGTCACAAAAAGTTACCCATAATCCCTTTTCTAATGTGAATTTAAACTAAGGAGATGTGCATATACTTGCATTTTCATTTCCTCTTCACCTTTATTTTCAAAAGAAAGAATAAAACCATGTTTGTTGATTAAATCCTGGGAAATCCATCTGTGTAGTAGACTGGTCTACAGAGTGTATCGCCACACAAGTATCCATTGAGCAGTGGGAGGAAAATAGTAGAAATTCTATTTATTTATTTACTATTAATATATTATCTAAAATTAGAAAGTTTACTAATGTTTAATTATTGGTTGATATTTATTTTGGGGTGTTTTGCAAACGATTGGATATTGGTAGATTGTTGACTGCTCTCTGTAGCCTGTGAAATTTTATAGTCTATATGGGCCTGTTACAGTAGTTTTACTGAGGATATCTTGTTTGCATTTCAGTCTTCAGGCGGAAAGTGGACTAAAAAAAAAAAAAAATCTGTCAGAGACACAGAGATAAAATATAATGATAGCAGTGATTAGGCATAGACAAGTATCTAGAACATGGCAGTGATGACATTTTACCCACCCCTAATATGAGTTCATATTTAGCCATCTAAGAGGCAAAAGCAATAGCAATCTAATCATCATATTATTAGATGTAAAGCTTAGAAGCTATTAAGAAAGCTTTTTACATGTGAATTTACACCCACAACAAAGGGATTAGCTACTGATGGTGTGAAGTCATCATGGTTCACCAAATGTTTAAAAGTAGTTTTATTTCACTTTATCTCATCCTCTAAATTGTTTAAATCTGTTACATGTATAAATAAGTTATCTATATTTTGGGAGTACTAGCCAAAATTTATTAATAGCATACAAAATTTAAAATGCCTGGAGAACACTATGTGAGAATATATTAAAAAGAGATGGTACAGAGATTCTCAAAGGCGGTGCTCTTTAATGTTTACATATGTTTCTTGCCTTGTATGTCATATACATAAATTCCATGATACATACTTTGCAATAACTAAATGACTTTGCCTTTTATGAATCCTTATACAAGTTGGTCATGGCATTTTCCTGGTTCTTCTATGGTGTGGAAATAAATGAAAACTAATCAAATGAGAAAAACAAAGGGTATTTGTTTAGAGCTTGCTATATAGTAAGGGAGTTAGTCGCCATCGCTTGTGTTTGGCGGTGACTCAAATGCAGGCAGAGGAGTGGGAAAACTTTATAGTGTAAAGCAGGGAACGTTTCAGGTATACCCTGCCCGGTGGTTGCTGGGATGGAGAAAGCTGGAGATGTGGGATAACTAGAAGTAGGGCATCATATGACGTGACTGGTTAGGAGCATGTTTTTGGCTTTCTCTGGTTGGTCCTAAGTTGTAAGCAAGGACAAAAATTAGGGAAACTGTCAGTTATTTATCAGGTCCTGGTGGTTTTGGACTGATTTTTACAGGTGTTATTGTCTTGCTTCCTGAATTGTTCCTAAAGATATTATAGAACTAACTTCCTGCAAGTATGACTTATAGCAGTCTGATTTTCTGGGCTGATTATTGTAGATAAAGGCTTGGCATTCTGGACAGGTTTCTGACGATTGTGGGTCAGAGTTCTGCTTTTGTTTGTGGTCTGGTCATTGTCTGGGTATTTAGTCTCTTAATGGCTATTTAATTTTATGATGTTCTTTTAGTATTTCTCTTTAAAAAGTCTCTTCTGGCGGATGTTGTGCTAATATTTTCTGTTTTGATAATTTATTGAAAAGTCTGCAAAATGACTTTAAATGATTAGATAATCCCTCCTGTATGCCTCTTGAATGTTGCAAAATGAAGACAAATAGCTGAAATCACAGCTCTGGGTATTTCTAGGAATATGTTTCTCTTTCAAACCTTTGGGAAAGGTGAACTATGGCATTGAAAAAGGGAGAGACTATGTTCTAGAATGCCTCTGGGATCATTCTAAAAAATCTCTCTCTGTTTACATCCTTTGCTTTATTGAATTTTCTCAACACCCCCAAGGATTAAAAACATTACATTGAGAGATGCCCCTGGTGGTCCAGGGATTAAGAATCTACCTTCTGATTGCCGGGGACTTGAGTTCCATCCCTGGTCAGGGAACTAAGATTCCACGTGCTTCAGGGCAACCTGTGCCAAGATGAAGACCTGGTGCAGCCAAAATAATAAAAATAAATAAAATTTAGAAAGTAAAACTTAATCATGATATAGTAGACAACAGCAAAACAATCCATCAGGAAGGACAAAAAGAAACTTAAGGCAAAACCAAAATGAGATCCTGGGGCCAATGTGAGATTAGGATTTTGGAGACTGGGTACTTAATATGCTATAGGTCAGGAGTATAGGGCAGGAGTTGGACTATAAAGAAAGCTGAGCACCGAAGAATCGATGCTTTTGAACTGTGGTGTTGGAGAGGATTCTTGAGAGTCCCTTGGACTGCAAGGAGATCAAACCAGTCAATCCTAAAGGAAATCAACCCTGAATATTCATTGGAAAGACTGATGCTGAAGCTGAAACTCCAATACTTTGGTCACTTGATGCAAAGAACTGACTCACTGGAAAAGACCCTGATGTTGGGAAAGATTGAAGGCAGGAGGAGAAGGGGACAACAGAGGATGAAGTGGTTAGACGGCATCACCGACTCGATGGACTTGAGTCTGAGCAGTCTCTGGGAGGAGGTGATGAACAGGAAGCCTGGCATGCTGCAGTCCATGGAACCGCAAAGAGTCAGACACGGCTGAGCAGCTGAACTACTTAATATGTTGCCTCCCCCAAACTGTGAAAAAGAACTTTGGAGGTGATGGCTCGTTTGTCTCAAAAACAGTGGTGCCTGAACAACATATAGGTCAGGATATCCTGGTGGTTGTACTTCAGGAATGTCTCATGGTAAAGCTGTGGCATCTCATAGGATCACTAACCACCATTTGATTTCAAGATCATTGAAATCCCATTTATGCTTGATTCTTAAAAAGGGCCTCTTCTTGATAATTCTAGAAATCTCTCTTTTCTTATACCATATATACACAAAGTAAAATAAGCATGCTAAAAAAATTCAGTATTAATATATTCTACTTAGAAGTTTCAGTTTAACTGCAAAGTCATTCATTCCAAGAGGCAGAGTTCATCTCAGTTTCTTAAAGTTAAATGTATGAAATTCAGATAAAAGTTACATTTCTTATTAAGAAAAAAAATTTTTAATGCCAGTTTTTTAAAGTCTATAATCTAGTTTTTAAACAAGTGTTTATTAAATTTTATTAAATATATTCAATGTGAGTAGTCATAGAGAATCTGGAACAAATAGAACAATGAAGATAGAAAATGTACCCAGAGACTTAAGCCCAGAGAAAACTAGTGTTATCTGGATATAATTCTTTTCAATCTCATTTCCCTTAGGAAGAGATTTTTAAAATAACATCTGTTTAATTTGAGTATGATGTCAATACTCAAATGTCAGTATTGTGTGAGTTTTGTTTTGTTGACAGTTTAAATTCATTCACTTATTCTCCCCTCTTTGTTCCTTAGGGTTATTTCTAGCTATTCTGAGTCATGGAAGAGGGAGGAATTCAGAAATCCTGAATTTACTGTATTTGCTGTAGATTTGTTCATCAGCTGTGGATGGATCCTCCTCAACACTCTAGGGACCGTGGCCCTTCTTAGAATGATGTCCTTAACCATTTTCTAGAGTGTGGTCAATATTTATCAGTTGCCATCGATCCCTGGATCAGGAAGATTCCTTGGAGAAGGGAATGACTACCCACTCCCGTATTCTTGCTTGGAGAATTCCATGGACAGAGGGGCCTGGTGGGCTACAGCCCATGGGGTTGCAAAGAGCTGGACACGACTGAACGAGTAACACTAACTAATAACTGTTGGAGAAAAGGGACCATTATTGTGGGCTAGATATTTCCTCACCAACAGCTCTGCAAAAGCAGGGGTTACTTTTGGTAGTGATTACTGAAGCCCTGTAGAGGGAGAGTGGGTCAAAATGAGGTGGAATGATAGATCAAGTATCATACACCAGCCCAGATACTTTATTTAACACAGAAACCTCAGTACCGAAGCACTAGGTAGGAAGACTGCATGGAAGGGAGAGATTCTGAAGATTCCAGAAGTGGATTTCATGGAAATTTTGACTATAAAAGAGTTATTTATATTTGGTTACACTGGAGTGTTGCTGCTGTGTGGACTTCCTCTAGCTGCAGCTAGTGGGGGCTGTTCGCTGCGGTGTGTGGGCTTCTCATTGCGGTGGCTTCTCTTATTGCAGGCATGGGCTTTATGGCATGTGGGCTCAGTAGTTGCAGCTTGTAGGCTCTAGAGCATGGGTGAAGTAGCTGTGGCCCGTGGGCTTAGCTGCCTGCAGCATGTGGGATTCTAGTTCCCAGACGAAGGGTGGAACCCACATCCCCTGCATTGGCAGGTGGATTCTTAACCGCTGGACCATCAGGGAAGTCCCAGAAATTTTTATTTTTTCTAAATTATGCACAGATCCTAAAGGACTTACTGAGTTACGTTTGACCTAAGAGCTGATTAAAATGTCTAAATAAATTTGACATATAAGTCTTAATAGCAAAAGTCAAGTGTCCACTCCAGGCAGTTACTAACTAAACAGTCCACAGTTCCCTACACTTCCCTTCTCTGAGTTTGCCCTTCTCTCCTTCGTTTTCCACAATCCATAGCTTGTTCTTTAAAGTGCTCTCTTCCCAGCCCTCAGTGCTCCTTTCTTCCCACTTCTTGTGTTTCACAGAATAAGATACCCCTCAATACAGAAATAGTAATGTTTATATAATTGTGTGGTACTTTGTCAATTTTACAACCTCTGCCTGCCCAATGAATGTCAAAGATTCCCACTGTCTACTGGTATCTGCTACCTCTGCAAAGGGTTTGAGGGGTGGAGGAATAAGAAAGAACTTTTGGCTCTGGACTGCAGTTAGAATTTTTTTAATTAATTAACTTGTTTTTAATTGGAGGATGATTGATTTACAATATTGTGTTGGCTTCCACCATGTATCAACATGAATCAGCCATAGGTATACATATGTCCCCTCCCTCCTGAACCCTCCCTCCCACCTTCCACCCCACCCCTCTAGTTTATCACTGAGCACCGAATTTGAGCTCCCTGTGTCATACAGTAAATTTCACTGGCTATCTAATTTTACATATGACAGTGTATATGCTTCAGTGGTACTCTCTCAATTCATCCCACCCTCTCCTTCCCCTCCCGCTGTGTCCACAAGTCTGTTTTCTGTCTGCATCTTCATTGTTGCCTGCAAATAGGTTTATCAGTACCATCCTTCTAGGTTCCATATATATGAGCTAATATATATTTGTCTTTCTGACTTGCTTCACTCTGTGTAACAGATACTAGGTTCATCCACCTTGTTTGAATAGAGTCAAATGCATTCCATTTTATGGCTGAGTAATACTCCATTGTGTATATGTACCACAACTTCTTTATTCTGTTGATGGACATCTAGGTTGCTTCTATGTCCTAGCTATTGTAAATAGTGCTGTGATGAAAAATGGTATGCGTGTGTCTTTTTTGCAGTTGTAATTTATTTAATTTTCAACATTTCTATTATGGTAATGGCAAATTTTCCTCCTTTTCCCCAATATTTTTATCTTACTCAATGTGAACTGACAGTATTGAATTTGACATTATTACTACTATAAGAGAGTGTTTGTAGTCTTCATGCTCTGGATATTTGTAGAGCAGAGTTTTTGTATATGAATATACCCTAATCAGCTCTCATTTTACCAAGCCATAGAGGTTCTAGAATTCTGCTCTGGACTGGATAATTATGCAAAAAGGTCCATGAGTAATTAGGATAAGTATCCCACAAACATAATGTTCATCATAAATATTTTATACATTAAAAGAATGTAGTTAACATTTTTCTGGTTAGACACCATTCCATCTCTGTTAAATAATGTGTTTAATGTTTTAAACCATAGCTAATACTTAGGTTGTGGTCAACTAAATTATAATTATGAATCCTACTACCATGAACAACTTTGTATATAGTTTTCTGAATTTAAGATTGAGGTGGTATTCCAGAAGAAAAAGTTTTTTCTAAAAAGAAGTTCTCTCAACACATAGTCTTTTTATCACTTCCTTTTGTTGATTTTTTAAAAATCTACATAATTTTTGGTGTTTTGTAATTAAAAAGAATCCAACTATTATTTCTTCATTATACCAAAGAATAATATGAACTTATTCCTACTGTCTTTTCTATTTGTGTGTTATATCACAATTTAGTAGAACATATTGGTGAAATTAAAATTTTTGTTTATTCAATTCAAAGTGCATTCTTTTAATTGAAAATTAGGTAATATTGCATTTTATTAGTTATTCAGTTTTGTCTGACTCTTTGCAACCCCATGGACTGCAGGACGCCAGGCTTCCCTGTCCCTCACCATCTCCCGGAGTTTGCCCAAGTTCGTGTACATTGCGTCAGTGATGCTATCTAGCCATCTCATCCTGTGACTCCCTCTTCTCCTTCTGTCCTCAATCTTTCCCAGCATCAGGGACTTTTCCAGTGAGTCGGCTGTTCATGTCAGGTGACCAAAATATTGGAGCTTCAACATCAGTCCTTCTAACGAGTATTTAGGGTTGACTTCCCTTAAGATTGACTGGTTTGATCTCTTTGCTGTCCAAGGGACTCTCAGGAGTCTTCTCTAGCACCACAGCTTGAAGGCATCGATTCTTTCTTGTTCTGCCTTCTTTACGGTCCAGCTCTCACAACTGTATGTAACCACTGGGAAGACCATAACCTTGAGTATATGGAGCTTTGTTGGCAGAGTAATGTCTCTGCTTTTCAACCCAGCCTTCTAGGTTTGTCATCGCTTTCCTGCCAAGAAGCAATTGTCTTTTGATTTCATGGCTGCAGTCACCATCCGCAGTGATTTTAGAGCTCACGAAGAGGAAATCTGTAACTGCTTCCACTTTTTCCCCTTCTGTTTGCCATGCAGAAATGGGGCTGGATGCCATGATCTCAGTTTTTTTCACTATTTAGTTTTAAGCTGGCTTTTTCACTCTCTTCCTTCACTCTCATCAAGGGACTCTCTAATTCCTCTCTGCTTTCTGCCATTAGAGTGGTATCATCTGCATATCTGAGGTTGTTGATGTTTCTACTGCCTACCTTGATTCCAGCTTGTAACTCATCTAGCCCCACATTTCTCATGGATTAACCAAACAGGGTGACAGCAGACAGCCCTGCCATACTCCTTTCTCAATCCTGAACCAATCAATTGTTCCATACAGGGTTCTAACTGCTGCTTCTTGACCCACATATAGGTTTCTCAGGAGACAGGTAAGATGGTCTGGAATTCCCATCTCTTTGAGGGCTTTCCACAGTTTGTTATGATCCACACAGACAAAGGCTTTAGTGTAGTTGATGAAACAAAGGTAGATATTTTTCTAGAATTCCCCTGCTTTCTCTATGATCCAGCAAATGTTGGGTATTTCAAGTTTAATAGTAAAATGCCTTAATTTGAATAAACAAACTGAATTATATGATTGCTTTGTTGAATACATTTTATGAACTGCTAACAAACTAATATGTATTATATTAAATTTTTCCCAAAAAAGATAAGTGATTTCAAAATATAATGGGAAATTCCCTGGTAGTCCAGAAGTTAGGACTCCATGCTTTCATTGTGAAGTGCCTGGGTTTGACCCCTGTTCTGAGAACTAAGATCCTACAAGCCATGTGCCACAGTCAGAAAAACAAAACCAAAGCCAAAATATGAATCAATTTGTGTAAAGATAAAGATTTTATTTCAAATTATCTATAACCTGAATTATTATCCTTACTTTAATTTTTGACACTGATAAACATTTCTAATAAAGATGCTTTGATCCCCACATGATTTTTTAATTTGTGTAATTTTAAGTTAATCAGTCAGTTTTATTGAGATATACTTGATTAAAAACGTTGTGTCAGTCTCTGCTGCACAGCAGAATGACTCAGTATACAGCAAACATTCTTCTTTTTTAATATTTTCCGTTATGATTTGGGAGTGGGAGATACAAAGTATTATATTTAGAGTGGATAATTAGCTTAATTTTTTAGAAATCTTATGAATAAATCTAGATCGGAAATTCGTTGGGAAAGTAAATTATTCTTAGGTTTTAACTTGACATCTCACCAAATATTCAATAATCGTCTGTGTTGTATGGGATACAAAGGAATACAAGGTAAATGCATTGTATTCAAAGAATAATTTAAATGAAAAAATTCAGAATATTAAAAAAAGTTAAATACTTTATCTGAATGACAACTTAACTGTAGAATTGGACCATCTGACCACTCATTACATTTAGTCATAAGTAATATTCCATTTCTGAGAAGCTGCAGTTACATCTGGACAAGCTCAGTGTCTTTGGTTATACTTCTGGGACAGTCTATACATCTTACCTAGTTCTTAGGAGTTTCCTTTTGAACTAGGTAAATTTTGGTCTTCTATAGAAACTTTCCAGCATTTTCCTGTGACTTAAATGTAGCCTCTTACCTTGGGATCTTTAAATCTCAAGATTTTCTTTTCTTTCTTTTAAAAGATTTCTTCTAATATTTATGTATTTATTTTTGGTTGTGCTGGGTCTTCATTGCTACACAGGCTTTTCTCTAGTTGCAGTATACTAGCTTCTCACTGAGCTGGTTTCTCTTGGTGCAGAGCCTGGGCTTTGGAATGCATGGGCTTCAGCAACTGCAGGATGTTGGCTCAGTAGTTGTGGCAAGGAGGCTACAGATCGCAGGCTCAGTAGTTGTGGCACAAAGGCTTAGCTGCATGTGGGATCTTTCTGGACCCGGGATCAAACCCGTGTCCCCTACATTGCGAGGTGGTTCTTAAGCATTGGACCACCAGAGAAGCCCTCCTCCTTCTTTCTTTCCTTTCTTTAAAAAGTTGTCCTATAATCTATATCATTTTAGCATCCTGAAAGTATCAATAGCTACAGCTAGTGGGTTGGCCAAGTTTGTTCTAATTAGTCCTGAGTCTAGGTGGTTCTTGGAATGGTTGTCCTGCATTTTATGTTATGGAAGGAAACCGGGAGTTTGGGTTATCCTTGTACTAGGTGTCAATAAGTTGTTCTTCCCCACTGTGTGGGTGGTTGTGTTAGGCAACCCGAATTTAGCTTCCCTAGCCTTGCGTACCTTCTGTGAGCTACTGTGATCACCTCAGAAATAAGGTCTGAGGCACCACAGGGAAGCCCCCTTGATTCCTGCAAGGTCTAGAGCTCTTTCTGAACTTCCTCCTCTCTGCTTTAGGTCTCCAGGGTACACAGATTTTGCCCCACATAACCCGTGGGGTAGATACTGTTGTGCTCTCACATTTGTCCTGGGATTGAAGTCCATGAACTGACTTCATTTGTTTCCTGGCTCTCACGGCAACGATTTTCACTGTTCCTTTATCCCTTGTGTTTCTTCAGTAAAACAGCCCTCTTTGCTAGATTTCAGTCCAGTTCGAGAACCTGTCTCCAGTCCACCTGCGTCTTGGGCTGTTGGAAGCACAATATTCACAATAGATGTGTGAGGTGGGGATCTGTGGAGAATGAGATAGTTCTTTCACATTTTTCTAATTAGTGGTATTTTTTCCTAACATAAAATACATTCTGACTTGTGGAAAGTTTAAAAAATAAAAAACAGTTTAAAGGAAAAACAAATAAAACGTGTGATCCTACCACTTGGGGATATACTTTGTTAGTATTTTGGTGCATTTACTACCTGAAATTTGTGTCTCTGTGTGTATGCTCAGTCATGTCCAAATCTTTCTGACCCTGTGGACTGTAGCCCACCAGGCTCCTCTGCCCATGGAATGTTCCAGGCAAGAATACTGGAGTGGGACTGGAAATTTTTATGTATATGAACAACTGAATAAATTTGTAAAGAAGAAGTGGATTATACTCTACATTCAGACTTTATGCTACTTTGTTTCTTAATGTAGATAAATATTATGCCAGCCTCACAAAAATCTTTTAAAAATGCAGTTTAAGTGATTGTATAATATTTCAACAGATGAGTGGTTTCCAGTTTTTAATTTATGCTTTTTTTTTTTGTGGAAACCTTATTTTCATCCTGATAAAACAGTGAGATTTGCTAGTATTATTTATTTTGTAAGATCATTACATTTTTCTCAAGTCACTATCATATGTTTCTAACCATTATTATTTTTTAAAGCAAAGAATTATGAACACTTGGATTCTTAAATGCAATATAACTTTACCTTTATGAAAAGGCTCAGTATTTTTTACTTTCCTTTTTTAAGTGAACTAGCTTTGGGTATTATTCTTTTAAAGATTTGGAGTCTTATCAACTTCACAGAGTAACAACTAAATCTCCAAGTTCTTTAGGAATGGACTTTGAATGTCTGAGGAAGACTCACAAACCAGAATTCCAGTTTTACTTTCTTTTTCTAGGGAGAATAAAGATTGTACTTCTAAAAATGTCCCCAATGATTTTAGACCAATAAGCATTTCCTTTTATAAACTGTTAGAAACTTCAGAAATAGAATTATTTCGTTTAATCTCTTTATTGCCACAATATCCAGCCCAAGTTCCACCACTGTCTGGCTATCAGTTTTTGGACAAATGTTGAACCTTTCTAATCCTCAGTTTCCTCATGATAATTGTACCATTCTCATTGATTATGGCAAGGGTTAAAAATATCCAGCACAGTGTCTAGCCTGGATCATTAAATTTTAGGTATTATTTATACTGTTCTTATGCTACTGGGGGAGATAGCATAACATGGCGGTTAATATGGTGGACTTTAAAGATAACCTACCTAGGTTCAAACCTTGATTGCCACTTACTAGTTCTGTGGCCTTGGAGAATTACTTATCCTCTTTTGCCTCAGTTTTCTCATCTGTAAAAGGGATCTAATAATAGGATCTATCCATGGAGTTTTTATGAGGATTAAGTGTTTTAATATATATGAAAACTATTGAGAATGGTGTCTAGCAAGTGCTGTATGTGTGATTCTTTAAATCACACAAAATACTTGGTCCATATTTTAAGTATTAAGTGGATAAAGTAGTTATAGAACAAAGCCAAGTCATGTCACTTTTGTTTCCTTACCTGTGTTAATATTTCTTTTTCTGTGGAGTATTCAGTAACGAGAGGAACTGCATGCTTTCAGATTGTTGGCTGAAGAGTACTCAATCTGACCAGTCCCCAAGGAGGTACTTGCCAGATTGCTAGGATGGAAAGTTAATGATTCAGAATCATCAAAATCTGAGATGAGTCAACTAATGTCTATCTTACTGTCTTAGGTAGACCCCAACCAAGAACATGGGAAAAGTATTATGAGTAGGTAACCTTCTCTATATATGTTTATGGGACTATTGCCATCCTTTCTAGTACAGGAGAGTAGTTGTGAGTTAGAGAGACTGATTTGCTTTTAGAGATTAAATGTCTACGACTATCCCTGGGCAAAAAAGAGTTCACAAAGAATTAAGAAAATATAAACACTGTTATTCCATTTCTCTTATAGTAAGACTCTTCATACAGAATGACCCAATCGGCTAGAAGATTTTTCAAGCAAATTAAAATTATTTTCCACAAGGCACACGAGCATTTTGATTGCTTCCCTATGTTTTAGAACTCTTAAGAGTTCTTCAGATGAGGTCCAAAGTGCAGCAAAACATAATCATCCAACTTGGATGGCAGCCATGGAATGGGATGACTGAATAAATATTACCATCTAACATCATTCATCTCAGGCTTTAGTGGGAATAGGAGAGAGGTTTGGAGAGATTTCCTGCCAAAATCCAAGGTTAAACCCAAAGAGAAGTTAGTATCCCCCGAGGCCATTTTTTTCTCGATTATGAGCCTTGGCTATGATTTCATTTCAATGATTATTATTTTTTTAATGTATTTTGAGTAGGGGTAGGAAAAGCTGGTTTCAGACATCTGTAATTTGAAAATTCATCTAGCAGTGTGATGGTCAATTTGAACAGATATGAATATACTTTAGCTGTTGGCCTGTTCCTCAATATGCTTTTTTTTTTTTCTGCTGTCAAGTTAGAACTATTAAAAATTCCTTGCAATAGAGGCATTTGATTGTTTAAAGTGAGATTGTGGATACCTCCACCAGCCTTGACAGGGGACACAAACCTTAGTTTGGAAACTAATGTAAACCTCGCGACAATGAAGTAACTTAACAGACCTGAGTCGAGCATAAACAATGAAATGGTTTGAAAGCATTGGTCTCCCCAGAATGTCATGTTCCATGGAAGAATGCTTTCTCTATTTGATCTGTCACTAGAGCTCTCAAAATATGACACTCCTGAACATAATATACTTTGATGATAAACTAGATTAACTTTCCCAGTGCAAGTGGAAGGCCACCTGTTGCCAGAATGGCCATATTCCTCGTTGGCTGTCTTGTAGCTGTCATCACTTCAATGCAATCTGCAGCCGACATGCTGGAATATAATGAATATGTCAGAAGTTGGAGGTCAGCCATCGAAGTACATGAAAACTTGGCTTGCCTACAGTGTCAGCATGGAGGCCTCCCCTATCATCTTGTGCAAAGGATTTCTGCACCACTTGATTTGTTTGCACAGGGTTTGTTGCTGTTGGATGGGACATATTTCTGAGAGGCTTTTTGACAGCCCATTCAAATATTTTCAGTGTGGAAAAAATAGGGCTTCTGGTTTCATGCTCTTCAAATAATAATAGATGGTGTGAAATGCCAAGGAGTACCCAGTGGTGGTGGGGGTCAGTTGTGGCTTTTTAGTGGAAATATCCACAGAGACTGTTAGAAGTGTTTTGATTGGAGTGGAGAGGATTGGTTGGAAGATCAGAGCCACTGAAGAAATCGTGGAGGTGCTCAGTTTCTGCCTTCTCCTCCCTACTCCTCCATACTAACATATGTGATGTTAGGTCACTTGGGCCACAAACTCTTAATACCGGGAAATATAAAGTGGTGCATCATATTTGTGTCAAATATTTATATATCATATACAATATACTATTAATCAGTTTTCCAGGTTACAGTATCATGGGCCAATATGAGATACTTATTTACCATGGAATATCTCTTCTTCTTGAACAGTGATGTCTGTTTTCGCTAATGGCATCAAGAAGCAGCTTTCTGAAGTCTTGGTCAGTATGATGAAAGATTCATGAGTTGTTCCATTGGCTGAAAGTAAGAGAGCTTAAAATCAGTCTTAGCTATTGTTAAATGCTTTCTCCAAACCTTTGAAGGCCAAATGAAAGGGGAATTCTGTTCTTGGCTTTGGCTTGGACAGAGTTTCTCAACGTTGATACTACTAACATTTTGGATTGGATAATTCTCTGTGGTGGGCACCATTCTGTGCATTGTAGGAGTTCAGCAGCATTCCTGGCCTTACCCACTAGATACCATAACAGCTTCCCAGTCATGACAACAAAAAAATGTCTCCCAGTGTCCCCAGTTGCCAGTCGTCCCCTGGAACCCACTTGGGGGCAGAACTGCCCCTAATAGAGAACCCCTGTGTTAGTTGCTTGCTGGGTTTCTAGAAGTATTTTACGTTGCAGTATCATAAAGGAGCAAATTGTATGCGTAGACCCATTCTTCTAACTTTACCTCCCCAGTTTTAACAACAGAATATCAACCGAAAAAGAGTGGGAAGTTTATTGCACTCCATACAATAATTCATATTAAGCCATTCTTAAAGTACACGTTTGGGTAGCCAAGGACCTAAAATTATCTTCTTTGGATTTTAATAATAACAGCAGTAAAAGAAAGTGTTAGTCACTCAGTCATGTCCAACTCTTTGTGACCCTATGTACTTGTAGCCTGCCAGGCTCCTCTGACTATGGGGATTCTTCAGGCAAGAATATTGGAGTGCGTTGCCATGCCTTTCTCCAGGGGATCTTTCCAACCCAGGGATCAAACCCAGGTCTCCTACACTGCAGGCAGATTCTTTACCATCTGAGCTACTAGGAAGTTTAATAACAGCAGCAATAGCTCTTATTTATGCAGGGGTAATTGCAGTGCCACACCCTGTGCTAAATCACATGCTGTTTCACTTGATCCTTGTAACACATGTAGACATTAACTACGTTTTCATACTCTTATCAGATGAGCGTGTGGAAGCTTGGAGCATTTAAATACTTTGCCTAAACTTGCACCCTTAGTAAGTAACAGAGTTTGTGTTTCAATTCAGGTGATCCCAGCTAGAACTTGTATAATGAACTACTTACACAATTTCTTCCTTTGCAGACTGGGTTACGGCTGCTCCCAGGGAGGCTCGGTCCACAACTGACACTCAGCACATTTCTTTTCAGCACTTTCACATAATTTAGGTCTCAGTGAGTCACATCCTATAATCGTTTTATGAGAACAAACTGGCAAATGGCTAATTTAAAATTATCCCTGTCAAAAGAAGATAAGAAAATTACATGTGGGCTTGATTTAAAAAAAAAAAAAACATTTTATATCTCTTCTAAAACACTTGTTAAATTTTATCGAGATGTGACCTTTTAAACTTAGACCTCTCATGTCTCGGCAAGCTGTACGCTCCATGGAAATTTGAATCCCCATTCAGTATTTAATTTGTGTTAATTAACTCAATGTTTAATTTTTACTGTTTGTTTTTGTCATCTTTAACATTTTCTACATATGTTGACAAAGGGAAGTATCTGACTACTACATCCCTTTCCTTTTCTCTCCCGCCCTGCTGGTAGAAATGAGTGAAGTTGTCAAAAGTCAGACAAATTAAACAGAACAAAACAAAAACAAAAGCAGAGACATTGTTAATCCACAGCCTTGGAAAAAACTGACACATTTGTCCTGATCTATTTTTTCTTAGTCCAGTGTCAGAGCTCCTTTGTCCCTCTTCTTTATTTATATATTCTTTTAATCATCACTTTATCTTTACTTATTCAGTTCAGTTCAGTTCAGTCGCTCAGTCGTATCCGACTGTTTGTGACCCCATGAATCGCAGCACGCCAGGCCTCCCTGTCCATCACCAACTCCCGCAGTTCACTCAGATTCATGTCCATCAAGTCAGTGATGCCATCCAGCCATCTCATCCTCTGTCGTCCCCTTCTCCTCCTGCCCCCAATCCCTCCCAGCATCAGAGTCTTTTCCAATGACTCAACTCTTCACATGAGGTGGCCAAAGTATTGGAGTTTCAGCTTTAGCATCATTCCTTCCAAAGAACACCCAGGGCTGATCTCCTTTAGAATGGACTGGTTGGATCTCCTTGCAGTCCAAGGGACTCTCAAGAGTCTTCTCCAACACCACAGTTCAATTCTTCAGTGCTCAGCTTTCTTTATGGTCCAACTCACATCCATACATGACCCCTGGAAAAACCATAGCCTTGACTAGACGGACCTTTGTTGGCAAAGTAATGTTTCTGCTTTGGAATATGCTATCTAGGTTGGTCATAACTTTCCTTCCAAGGAGTAAGCATCTTTTAATTTCATGGCTGCAGTCACTATCTGCAGTGATTTTGGAGCCCCCCCAAAATAAAGTCTGACACTGTTTCCTCTGTTTCCCCATCTATTTCCCATGAAGTGATGGGACTAGTTACCATTCCCAAATTGATGATATAATATAAAAAGAGCCTTTCCGCTTAGTTTTCTTTTTTTCAACCAGTGCATTATACCTTTTTTTCATTAGCACTTAGCAGACAATGAGTAAATATTTACTGTCTTATGAAGGCCAGTAGACAAATGAGAGTAGAAAACAAGAAAAATAGAGGATACAGGCCAAGTGTAGCCATATGGAGGATAACTATACTGCCACTGAATGATGGGCACAGGAAAGACAATGAATTGCTATTCCCATAGTTTCAGTCAGTTCAGTTTCTCAGTTGTGTCCAACTCTTTGCAACCCCATGGACTGCAACACAACAGGTCTCGCTGTCCATCACCAACTCCTAGAGCTTACTCAAACTCATGTCCATTGAGTCAGTGATGCCATCCAACCATCTCATACTCTGTCCCCTTCTCCTCCCACCTTCAATCTTGCCCAGTAATGTTGCCCTTCTCCAACACCACAGTTCAAAAGCATCAGTTCTTCAGTGCTCAGCTTTCTTTATGGTCCAACTCTCACATCCATACATGATTACTGGAAAAGCCATAGCTTCGACTAGATGGACCTTTGTCGGTAAAATAATGTCTCTGCCTTTTAATAATGCTATTTAGGTTGGCCATAGCTTTTCTTCAAAGGAGCAAGAGTCTTTTAATTTCATGGCTGCAGTCACCATCTGCAGTGATTTTGGAGCACCCCCCCCCCGACACCCCACCAAAATAAAGTCTGTCACTGTTTCCATTGTTTCCCCATCTATTTGCCATGAAGCGATAGGACAAGATGCCATAATCTTTGTTTTTTGAATGTGTAGTTTTAAGCCAGCTTTTAAATTCTCCTCTTTTACTTTCATCAAGAGTACTTTTGCTTTCTTTAGTTCTTAGCTTTCTGCCATAAGGGTGGTGTCATCTGCATATCTGAGGTTATTGATATGGCAATCTTGATTCCAGCTTGTGCTTCATCCAACCCACCTTTTTGCATGATGTTAATAAGCAGGGTGACAGTATACAGCCTTGATGTACTCCTTTCCCAATTTGAAACCAGTCTGTTGTTCCATGTCCAGTTCTAACTGTTGCTTCTTGACCTGCATACAGATTTCTCAGGTGACAGGTCAGGTGGTCTGGTATTCCTATCTCTTGAAGAATTTTCCACAGTTGGTTGTGATTCATGCAGTCAAAGCTTTGGCATAGTCAAAAAGCAGAAGTAGCTATTTTTCTGGAACTCTCTTGCTTTTTCAATGATCCAGCAGATGTTGGCAATTTGATCTCTGGTTCCTCTGCCTTTTCTAAAACCAGCTTGAACATCTGGAAGTTCACAGTTCATGTATTGCTGAAGCCTGGCTTGGAGAATTTTGAGCATTACTTTACTAGCATGTGAGATGAGTGCAATTGTGCAGTAGTTTGATCATTCTTTGGCATTGCCTTTCTTTGGGATTGGAATGAAGACTGACCTTTATCAGTTCTGTGGCCACTGCTGACATTTCCAAATTTGCTGGCATATTGAGTGCAGCACTTTAATAGCATCATCTTTTAGGATTTTAAATAGCTCAATTGGAATTCCATCACCTCCTCTAGCTTTATTCGTAATTATGCTTCCTAAGGCCCACTTGACTTCGCATTCCAGGATGTCTGGCTCCAGGTGAGTGATCACACCATCGTGGTTTTCTGGGTCATGAAGATCTTTTTTGTATAGTTCTTCTGTGTTCTTGCCACCTCTTCTTAATATCTTCAGCTTCTGTTAGGTCCATACCGTTTCTGTCCTTTATTGTGACCATCTTTGCATGAAATGTTCGCTTCTTTCTTGAGGAGATTTCTAATCTTTCCCATTCTATTGTTTTCTTCTATTTCTTTGCATTGATCACTGAGGAAGGCTTTCTTATCTCTCCTTGCTATTCTTTGGAACTCTGCATTCAAGTGGATATATTACCCTATTTTACTGATAGCTTTTGAAATACTCTTTATCATGGAGAAGTTTTAAACATATACAAAAGTAGAAAGCCTGGTAAATGAACCCCAATACACTTTCACTCATCCCCAGAAGGCATCAAACTATGGCCATTCTTGTCACATACTGCATTAGTTATCTACTGGAGTAAAACAAATGATCCCAAATTTAGCAGTTTATAACAGCATACATTTATTATCTCAGAGATTCTGTGGAGTAGGTCTCCACATGGGGCTTCTTTGGATCCTCTGTTCTGGATCTCTCATAAGACTGTGGTTATCATAAATCTCACCTGAAGGGTCCACTTCCAAGCTTATTCAAGTGATTGGCAGGATTCAGTAGGCAGAGCTGTTGGTGGAAGGCCTCCATTTATTCCTTCCCACGTGGACATCTCTCTAGAGCATCTCACAGCATGGAGCTTGCTTCATCAGATTGCCCACAAGGACAAGAGCAAGAGAGTGCACAAGAAGGGAAATCATGATCTTTTTTTTTTAATTTATTTTTGGCTGCACTAGATCCTCATTACTGCACACTGGCTTTCTTTAGGCCAGCTGGGGCTCCTCTTTCTTGTGGTGTGGGCTTCCCTTTGCAGTGGCTTTTCTTGTTGTGGAACATGGGCTCTAGGGTGCTCAAGCATTAGTGGCTGTCGTGTCTGGGCTCAGTAGTTGTGGTGCATGGACTTGGTTGCCCCAAAGCATGCAGGATCTCCCCAGACCAGGGATCAAACCTGCGTCCCCTTCACTAGCAGGTGGATTCTTAATCAGTGGATCATCAGGGAAGTCCAACACAGTCTTTTGAACCTAATCTAAAAGAGATATCCCATCATCCTTGCTAAATTCTGTTCTTAGTGAAAAAAATCACCAAGTCCAGCCCACACTCAACGGGAAGGAATTACATAAGGGTGTAGTTACCAGAAGGTGGGGATTACTGAAGGCTGTTTCAGCAGTCTGCCCATCACACATATACACTTGCATTCCTTCTCCACTCACAGAGTACTTTGAAGCAAATCCCAGATTTCATATCATCTCTTCTGTAATTGTTTCAACATGTATTCCTAAAAAGATAGGGGTTCTTTTGAAAAATACATAACCAAAGCACCATTATTACATCTAAAATTTAGTGATAGTCCTCTAATATTTTCAAATATCCAATCAGTGTTCAAATTTCCAATCGTCTCATTAATTTGTGTGTGTGTTAATGGCTCAGTCATGTCCAACTCTTTGCGACCCCATGGACTGTAGCCCACCAGGCTCCTCTGTCCATGGGGATTCTCCAGGCAGGAATACCAGAGTGGATTGCCATTTCCTTCTCCAGGGGACTTTCCCAACCCAGGGAATGAACCCAGGTCCCCTACATTGCAGGCAGGTTCTTTACCATCTGAGATACTAGGGATATAGTAATCCATTAAGGTAGATTGATAGATTTTAAAATGTCTTATAAATCTCTTTTTAATCTTTTGTTTTCCCTTCTTTCTCCCTTTTTCCTTCCTTGTAATTTATTTGACCTATAGTATTTACTGCAGTCTGAGTTTTACTGATTGGATTCCTGAGTTAAAGTTTGTGCTTAGTCGCTCAGTTGTGATCTGACTCTTTGCGACCCCATAGACTGTAGCCCTTCAGGCTCCTCTGCCCATGGGGATTCTCAAGGCAAGAATACTGGAGTGGGTTGCCATATCCTTCTCCAGGGAATCTTCCGGACCCAGGGGTCCAACCCAGGGATCAATCCTGAATTGCAGATGGGTTCTTTACTATCTGAGCCACCGGGAAAGCCCGGGTTAAAGTTTACCATGTTCTTAATATTTCCCTATATATAAGTAAGTATTGATTTTAAGGTGGCAATTTTTACACATTGAAATCAAGGTGCATTTTACCATCAAAGGCATCATATAATTTTTCAGGTGACAGTTACGATACTGTTGCATTGCTTCAGCATGAACAATCTTGTATTGACAGTTTTATCACTTCAATATCTTGACTATATTGTTATAACTTGAATTATGTGCATTGTTCCTATTATGTGTATTGAGTTTAATTACTATTTAATTTTTTTTTCCCTAAAAGATTACATTCTGATTCTACATTGAAAGAAAAAGTAACTGTTAGAGCAGGAAACACAGAAACAGAACAGGGGGCAGTAAATTTGATTCCTTCATGACTGGGCCACTACAATCCCTTAATGTTTCAGACTGCAAAGCAAATAAGGACATTTGGAGAAGGACTCAAGTCCTGATGTTTGGAATGGATCATGGAAACATCACTGTCAGCATTTACCAATGGAGTGTCAGTTCCTTGGAAGAAAATTCCATAGTCAATAGCAGAGCACCCTTTCAAGTTATATTCAACATATATATTATCCTTCAATAAAATACTGTGGAGAAACACAGCAATCAGTGGCTTTGAATATAAAAGTGATTCCTGTTGGATAACTTTTAGTTTGTTTTTGTTTTTCCAGAATATTCTTCTGACTTTCAGAAATGCTAAGTGGAAACAGTGCTAAGAAAATTGCATCACTAGTGTTAGTTTAGTTAAGGCGCAGGGAAAGGACTAGAAGGAAATATGTCAAAATGCACCAATATTGATGAGATCTGGGACATATACTTTTTCTTTATATTTTGTTATTGATATTGTTTTCCTGAACTGTTTGCAATGAACAAGAATACCTTTTAAAATCAAGGGGAATAAAAGCCCTAGTAAATATTATTAAAGCGCTGTGTCAGAGAAGTGACAAGTCAGATTGTGTGATGGCTTCTGTCGGAGAAGCTGTGAGATATTCAGGCTTGTAGGCTGCAAGATGAGCTCTAGTTCTTGACCTTGCAGGCTCTTGCAGTCTTCCCATGGTTGGCTGCAGCCTTCTCCCTCCTTCGGGAGTGCCCCAGCCACCCCTGACTCTGAAACTGTTTCAGTGCTGTCTGTGAGGGATGTTCTCCAATTGTTCATTTTTGCCTTAAGTGCTCAGGTATGATATTCTCATGATGACCTTGGAGTTCAGAAAGGTCTGTTGGATTCTTTAGGTGAAGAATTTTTTGTAGCATCTTAATCATAGGCACTTTTACTAAATTTCTTAGTTTGTGAATACATTGGAGTAATAAACGACATAAAACACTGTAAAAATAAGTTTAAAGAAATCATTCCAGTAAGTGTGAAAATTTCCTAAATAATAAGGTACTTGTATCAGTCTAATTGGCAGGGTCTTTTTTTTTTTTTCTTAGTTGCTTTGAAAATAACTGTGTGCTTTTCAAATAAATTATCAGATTTGATGAAATGTATTGACCTTGATGCTGGGAAAGACTGAAGGCAGAAGGAGAAAGGGATGACAGAGGACGAGATGCTTGGATGCCATCACTGACATCAGTTGAGGCCATCAACTCAATGGACATGAGTTTGAGCAAGCTCCAGGAGATGGTGATGGACATGGAAGCCTGGTGTGCTGCAGTCTATGGGGTCACAAACAGTTGGACATGACTGAGCAACTGAACATCAATAATAAAAAGAAAAAGAAAAAAGAAAAACTCTGTCTTCTAGAGCTGTTTAGAAGATTAGGGATTTGTCTTTTCTTTCCTTATAGGTCTCTTGCTGATAATCTCCTATTTCCTTGATACAAGGTATCATAAATTATTAGATACATCATGAATTTTATAACAACTTTTCAGAAAAAAAGCACCTATAAAATTACGCATTTTGGTTTTTTTTCCTGGTAGATGTTCATGCTTCAGTTTATAAGTTTGGCCTGAGCCTAAGCTTTTTTCACATTTGAAATCTAAATGTCCTCCTGAGTCTGTTTTGGTTTGGACACTATCAGTAGCACCATGGTGACCTTCTCCACTCCACCTCAAAACCTGTCTTTTATAATCTGTTCCTCTTTAGTATATTTAAGATTGAAAGACATTTTAAGATGTGTCATAATATTCCAGGCTTGATGAACAATCCCTGTGTGGTTCAAATCATAATTAACTTTTCCCTCTTAATTGAATCACATATTAATGGACATTAGACAGTTCTTTAGAATCAACTGTTTCTGATAGATGGATACTGGTGCCAGAATGATCACTGGAATTCAAGAAAACATATCATCAACTCTTCATAGTTTCGAGAAACCTATGCCTATTCCAAGAGACTTGGCAATTTCTGTTGCTTTTAATTGTGTTGTGTAGAGCGTGACAGTATCCTGCAAAGACAATTATTGTTTGTTTCTCTGTTACATTTTAATATATTCTTTTTTGAAGACATTTTCAATGACAATTGGAACCCAAACTTAAAATAAGGTTCAAATACATGCCATGCAAACAAGGCTTATTTCCCAGCTTAGGTGAGACTCAAATGAATCTGTAACCTTCTACACACATGCTAATTTGCACATGTGCAGACATTGACATCTATGTCACAACACATTTCTCTGCCAAGTATCTTTTGGCAAAGACTAAATTACATATGAATTTGAGATATGTTAAAATGTGAAAAGCTCTGCATCTTAGACTTGATGAAATACAGTAATAAATAACATTTATCAATTGTGTGTAATATGTTAAATACCTTGCCTATATTATTTCACTTATTTTCATAATTACCCTATAAAACAGTACTGTTACTGTCTCAGTTTTACAGATGAAGAAAACCGAGTCTTGGGGAGTTTAAGTCATTAGTCTGAGAAAAAGGCAGAATTGAACCAAAGCTTGAACTTCAAGCATATATGATCTTCCCTACTTATCTCTTGGTAAGCCTTATTATTATTTTTTTATGCACTATAAAGTCCAAGAGGACTTTCTATCATGGAAATATTCTCTATCTGTCCAACATGGCAGTCACTAGTCATGGCTATTGAGCATTTGAAATGTGGTTAAGTATGACTGAGCAGTTAAATTTTTAATATTATTTGATTTTAATTAATTTTAATTTAAATGGGCACATGTGTCTGGTGGCTCCCACACTGGAAAGTGCAATACTAGAATGAAGGTCACTGTGGTCTCAGGAAAATTCCAGAGAATTGACACAGAGTTCACTTTTGTGCTTGCAGAAGTCAAGTCTACACAAGTGCAAATACCCATTTCGTTGTTACTTCTCTGAAACACCTTGACTATTCTCATGGCTTTTTGAGATGAGAAAAAACTGGTCAGCAAATCTAAAACAAGAAGAGGAGGCTAGAAAACTGCCTTACCACTGTATGGGGTACTTACTCATGCTCTAGTTAGGTCCCTTATAAGGTTCTTCTTAGGTCTACTGTGATGTGTTTTTGTTAATGTTGTTATTAATCTTCTGCATTTGAAAAATTTTCAATTATCTTATGAAACTTACCCAAATGTTCTAGAAGGTAACTAGAATTCCTGTTTTACTGATGACATAAAATTAAGATGCAGGTTGTGTGATTTGCCTAAGGTTACACAGATACCAGGTGACTTACACGGGACTGGTATCTAGACCTTTGAGCTTCTAATCTGTTGTGCTTTCTATACAAGGAGCTATTTCTCTACTATCGCATTCAAATATATTTTATTTAAAAACAAGCACACATACCAGACAAACTCTGCAGGAAGAAACTCTTGACTTTGGGTGGAGATAATTCCAGGCAAGCTGGTAGAATAAGGTATCACCCCATGGGCATTTGTCTCTCCCAAAGGAAGCCTTTACCAGTGGCATGAGTAGTGTCAGTGTTTTCAGGGTGACACTACAAGCCGAATGGTTGTGGTGGAAGATCAGTCACTAATTCTGCTGCTTCTCAATGTGGCCATTTTTGATCCTTTTGTGCAGTTTGTAGAGAAAATGAGTGGGTCATAATATCAATTCCTTCTTGGATATTTTGGTTGACTTCAAGTATCATTCCTTTTGTAATTAAGTGGGAGAGAGGAAACAGATGGTCACCTTGTCAAATTTTGTTTTCAAGTCAAATACACACAGCCCTCTTTTCTAAGTAGGTTAATTCCCTTTTAATGGGACTGCTTTAAGATAGAGAGTCCCTGGTGGTTTTGCATACAATCCAATGAATATGTACACAGTGTCCACCTGTGCACTTGGAATACATGTCTTAATTTGTATAGAAGTGCCCCCTGTAATCTTTATTGTCTGAAACAGTCATCCTTTAGCTTCTCTGTGCTTTAGCCTCTTCGGGGCTATACCTTCTGTGTATATAGCCAGAGCACACACAGGGAGCCTTGGTATGTATCTGGGCACTGTAAGCTGCCATTCAGTTGGAGATTAAAGGGATAGCAGGAGATTTCTGCAGATGATCCCACTATCACCTCATTTTGGTTCCTTTTTGGATCTTGAGAAGGATTTGCAGAGATAAAAGAATAATGATTACTCAAAACTGGAAACCACCTCTTTCTTTTTTTAAGTTTTATTTTGTTGAAGTATAGTCATTTACAATGTTGTGTTAATTCCTGCATACAGCAAAGTGACTGTTATACATATGTATAGATTCCTTTTCATATTCTTCTCCATTGTGGTTTATCATGGGATAGTGAATATAGTTCCCTGTGTTACAGTAGGGCCTTGTTGTTTGTCCACTTCGTGTATAATAGTTTGCATCTGTTAATCCCAGACTCCCATCCATCCCTCTCCCGACCCTTGGCAACTGCAAGTCTGTTCTCTATGCCTCTGACTCTGTTTCTCTTTCGTGGATAAGTTCATTTGTGCCATATTTTAGATTACACATATGAGTGATATCATACGGTATTTGTTTTTCTGACTGACTTCACCTAGTATGATAATCTTTACGTCCACCCCTGTTGCTGTGATGGCATTATTTCATTCTTTTTTATTGGAAGCCATCTCAACCCACCTACTTTCAAGAACAGTGAGGACCAATTGATTGGGGAGATCTTAGGCGCTTCTCATATTTATTCTCATGTTAAGGAAAAAAATAGAAAAAAATACCATTTTAAAAGAACTTTTTTTGAGCTGTATGAAAATGAGAAATTGAGCTGGTGTTCTTGCCTTTTCCAGTGTTAAAGTTCCTCTTTCACACCTTTTTATGTGTCCTCTTGCTTCCTTGGCCTAGTAAAGTTACACTCTCTTGATCCTCCTTGTTACACATAACAGAAGTGGACTTCCAGACAAAAAGAAAGCCCTGATTCTGCCTCTATTTCTAGAAAAGCATGAGATTCTTGTCACTGCTTTTCGTTAATCAGTGATTTATTCTGCACCTGCTGTGTACTTAGAACTATATTAGAATTTTTCTTCTTGCCTTGAAGTAGAGTGCATTGATTTTTAGAACCGTCTTTAGTTAAGAATTTAATTTAAAATCCAATATTATTTTTAAAATGGGTGCTATTCCTCTTGGAGTTCTGAAGTCTTCTGCTTTCTGTCTGTGTGTTGACTTGGGGCAAATCTCCTTTTTCTTTGCTTATTTCATTTAGTCAGAAGTAAAGGTGACAAGTTAAGCTTAGTATTTTCATGAAATTTCTTTTTAAGTGTTTTGACATTGTGGCTGGTGGTCTGGTTAATTCATAAAGGATTTGTAGTTACTATAAATTATTACTATCTAAAAATATACAGTTTAGAAGGTTAACTGATACTGTGTACACACATAAAAAATATTCCTGCATACAGCATGAGGGGATTTAGGCTTAGTTTATTGGAATATCTTTTAAACTAGAATATTACATACCAACCCCCTAGCCCTTATTTCTAAACATAGACTAACAAGGGTTCAGTAAAAGATATCTATGTAAAAACCCATTTGATGACCAATTCTGTATATCCTGTGAACATATTGTAGAACCTACATAAGTGTAGATGTAAAAGACAAACAAACCCTGAATTCTACCATTACCAAATAAATGTCATTAGGGCAGTGGCTACCTGGATGCAAATTCATTGATGTTTAATTAAATTTGTCTTTAATGAATTGATTGGTCAAAAGACAAGTCTGGGTCATGTGAATTTCCTTATGAATGAGGCTACACTGCAAACACAAATGACTTTTTCACTCAGTCTTGTTTTCCTACATGGTTCTTAAGGAGGGTTCCCTTTGCATTATTTAATGTTTTTTGCTTATTTATAATTCTTGGAGGAAATGTTATGCAAAACCCCAAGTATTTCAGATTTATCACTGATATCATGATATTACTCAGTCAGACTGTGCATGAAACCAGGAATGTTTTTGCCATTTAAAGCTTCCAGAGCAAGAGAGAGCAAAACCGTGCATCTTCAAGGTTAAGCAGATGTGGTAAAAGCACATCCACTCACTGTTTGTTTTGCTAAAAAAGAAAAAAAAAGAAAGCTTAATATATGTTACAGCTCTCTTTCCCTTTACTTTTCGTTAAATTGCGAAAAGTTGATTATTGTTCCAATGATAACTCCTTTTATTGCTTAAAAGAAATTATAAGAACATACTTTTTTAAGGTCTGAAAACTCAAGAATCCTTAATTTTGTGAAATGTATCTTTTATTTTTTTGATTAATGCATTTGTCTGTGTGATATTTGAAGTTTTCCTGGAAATGGCTTTTGATAGTTTTTTTTAGCTAAGCTGATTTCAGATTTATACGTAAAAAAAGCCATATTCACATTCCTTAGAATCATTTCTAAGAGTGACATCTCCTTAAGGGTGCCTTACTCACTGTTGGCCTTTTCACTTGACCTTTAATTTATAAAATGAGATTTTTGTATACCTTTTTGTTCTGTATTCCATCTACTCACTTTTTTTTTGGTGGGGAAGATTTGGAGATGGTCAACAGTGTTTATTTTTTCCCCTCTTTGCATTTTAAAGATGGAAAAATAAAATAAAACAAACCTGTAGAAACTCCTAGATTATTTATTACGTAGGATAATAATAATGGTATGTGGTATTTACATGAAAGGGTGAAAGTGAAAGTCACTCAGTCGTGTCCAGCTCTTTGTGACCCCATGGACTGTAGCTGAACAGGCTGCTCTGTCCTTGGAACTCTCTAGGTCAGAATACTGGAGTGGGTTGCCATTCCCTTCTTCAGGGGATCTTCCCAACCCAGGGATCAAACCCAGGTCTCCTGCATTGCAGGCAGATTCTTTACTGTCTGAGTCGCCAGGGAAATCCACAAAAGGATGCTATAATATAAATTAAGAATTTAATTCTGATTTCCTTTCAAATGGTTTTGAATCTGGATATAGTCAGAAAAATGCCTAGGAGGTCCTCTGGATGGTAAGCTTTATATTCTTTTGCCACCTGGTTTCTAGTGTTGATAACGGATTTCCATTATTTTCCCACTTTGCTGCTGCTGCTGCTAAGTCACTTCAGTCGTGTCTAACTCTGTGCGACCCCAGAGACGGCAGCCCACCAGGCTCACCCGTCCCTGGGATTCTCCAGGCAAGAACACTGGAGTGGGTTGCCATTTCCTTCTCCAATGCATGAAAGTGAAAAGTGAAAGTGAAGTCACTCAGTCGAGTGATCCCATGGACTGCAGCCTACCAGGCTCCTCTGTCCATGGGATTTGCCAGGCAAGAATACTGGAGTGGGTTGCCATTGCCTTCCTTCTCCAACTTTCCCACTTTAGCCTTCCCCTTATCCTCAGAGCCTATCATCCCTCTCTCACCATCCACTTTCCCTCCCTTAACACGGCTGAACATTATTTCACACTCAGTATTGAATTCCAGAGTTTGCTATTAAGTTCAATCCATCTGAAAGTTAAAACAGGCTATGGGGCCTCCCCTTCCCCACCCCAAGGGTTACAACTTGAAATCAACATTTGTGTCCCCTCAGGGAAAATCATTATGGAAATTTTTGGACTATCTGCACATTCCCTATTTGATTTCAAACGATAATATAATCAATCCAGGAAAGGAAATCATCCTAAAATTTCATATTATGATTAGAAGTGTAATCTAGCTGAAAGAGAAAATGTCTAATTATTAAATTAGAAGAGTCACAATTCCTCAAGCACAGATTCTGAGCACTGCATCTCTGGAGAAAATGGCTACTTTGGATGAAAAGATACAGTTGACACTTTGCCCATCATGTGGTAAGTGCTCAGTAACTGTTGCGTTAAAAATTAGAAGTTAGCACACTCCCCAGATCATAGAAAGCTTTTCTAATTTTTCTTTTGCCATTTTAAAACAGCATACTGATTTATTTCCATTACGAAAAGAAAAATTTCCTTCTCAACATAGCTAAAAATTTAATTGTAGTGGAGGTTTAGGAGAAGAAAAAAAAAGAGAGAGAGAGAGAAGAAAAAAAAAAGAGGGCTGAGGGGAGGAAGGAAGGGAAAGAGGAAGAAAAGAGAGGGAAGGAAGGAAGTAAAGACAGTCTGCATTCACATTTGCTTGCTGTCCTAAGATTAAGCCCGACCACACAAAAACCCAGAGGAAGCAAGCATCATTTAACATTCAACTTGCAATTCATTTTGTGACTCTATCATTATGCCAGCTCATTTGTCTGCAGTTTAAAATGTGTTATAAAGGAGAAACTTAGAAGTAAGATTCTTTCACTTCCTGATACTAGAGCGAACGTAGTACATCTGTGTGTTTTGGATCATTTCTAAGCATTTCTCAAAGGTTTGTTCCTCTCTGCCTGAAAGATGGTGGTTTGAACCATTGAAAATGGTTTCATCAAAACTTTATCAGATCATCATTTCTTTTTAAAAGTTCCCTATTGATAGATATTACTATTCAAACAGCTTAACATTCATCACCTTGCCCTTTTAATTTTATTTCTAAAATGTCTCTTGATTATGTCCCCTTTTCTCTCTGCCCTAGGCATTGTCTTTACGTCCTGAACACCTCTCACCAGAGCTGCTCCTGGGTTGGCTTCTGTTCCTATTTTTCCTAATTTAATTATTTCCTTAGACTGTTGCAGGATTATTTCCCCAAGAAATAGGATAAATCACGAGGGCTTTTTTTCTTCCCCCAAAAAAACCTTTAGTGGCTTTCATTTGCTTACACAATAAAAGCTGAACTGCTTCAAGGTCTTTTATCATCTAGCTCCCCCAATACCTTCCCAGCCTCAACTACTCCTTTCTCCCTCTATGTCTGTGTGTATGTGTATTTGTATCAGTGAGTTCCACAAATGCACCAGAAGCTTCCACATTTCTTCATGAAAGGCTTTGCTGACACTAATTCCTCATCCCAAATGTCCTTACTCTGCTTTTACATGGAAAACCCTAGCTGAACTCAAGTACTACCCCTTTATGAAACACTGGGGGGCCTTCTCCAGCTGAAGGTAATTGTTCTTTCCTCTACCCCCCTGGAGTACTTGGATAAATTATTATATTAGAGATGAAATAAGTTTTACAGTCCAGTCAAACTTTATTCAGGAATCACCTTGGTGTTAGGTGATTTAGTTTCCAATGAAAGAAGCATCAAATAAATTTGGGCAAGTAGAAGTTTTTATTGGTTCATATAACTAAAAATTGAGCCAGCTGAATGCAGTGCCCAGCTAGTGTTCTCATTTTTCATCTCTGTTTTCATCCCGTTGGTTTCAGACTTCAGCAGACCCTTCACTCCGAATGATAGGAAAGTGGTTCTCAGAGGTGCTAGATTTACATGATATTTTCAGCTCTTAATCTCAGAAGAAGAGAAACCCGCTTCCACAGCACCAATATCGTCCCCAGTCTCCCTTGGAGGATTGTTCCAGTTTGCATCATTTGTCACTGTTTCTGGGAAGCTGGGTTCTCTGATTGGTCAGTCCAAGTCACGTGCTCTTCCTTGTGAAGGAGGTGAAGCCATGTGATGGACAGACGCACCAGAATATTGTAGAGTGAGGAAGAAGCTGTCTCTGAGAGGAAAGTGATTTTTATTACATCCTCTATTGAGTATTTTAATTTTTCCCATTGTTGTAACTCACTGTTGAAGTGTATCTTACCCTTTTAATGCTAAGCTTCTCCAGGACAAGTATCAATACGCATTCAATAAATGTTAACTAAGTGAAGGACTTATCAGCAGATAAAAAATGAAATGGCACCCAAAGTTACCATTTTAATGGACTGAAGATTCTTTTCTTAACCTTTTCAAAGCCTCATTAGTGAGACTTGATATTTTCCAGTGATTAAGAGAGATTGGAGTTTACAGAAAATAGGGGAGAGGATTAATATTTAAGATGCACCCAGTTCATATAAAATATTGGATCACAAACACTTCTAGTTATGACTTGGCTATCGGAAACCATTTAAAATGGTTTGAAGGTAAAAAAAATTGCTTTTAGTAGAGAAAATTTTGAAATAGTTTATTACCATCACAGAAACAATTCTACTTAAAACCTGCATTTCTAATCTCTCACAGTTAGACAGTTTTGTTTTGTACTCTTAGAAAGTATGAGGTCTTGCCAACTAGTGTTTTAAGATATTCAAAATGGAAAGTTAAAGACCAGTTCCTCATTTCTCTTCTTAGTAACTTTAAATAATCTAGGAAAATGACCTTGTTTTGCATTTTTTTGCTCTAAATAGTCTAAGTGCTTTATTTAAACTGGTTATTTCATTAGCATGATGCTACACAAGAGAGCTGATCACACTTGGCCACAGTACAGGCAGTACCATGTTGTGAACACCGAATCTGTAGTTTCCTTCAGTGAGCTTTTAATAAAGCAATTTCTAAGCTTGTTTTCATCAAACCTGTGCTCTAGAGTTTGTTTGGTATAGAGGTTAATTAAGCATTCTGGATTTGGAACCTGATATGAACTCTAACTCTGCCATTACACTAGTTATCTCTGGATGTCCTTAGACAAGGTACACAGGCTCCCTGGATTTTTTACTCATCTGCAAAGTGGGGTTAGTACTCTCTAGCTCAGAGAATTTTGAGAGTTAAAGGAGATAATGTGATATTGTGCATGGAGTATCTGGGCTATTATAAAGGCTCAGTGTAATTTTATGGACTATTGTTACAATAACTGTTACTGTACTTCAACTGGTACCTATTGCTTTAGAGAGGAGGAGAGCAAACCCAGTCAATCCTAAAGGAAATCAACCCTGAATACTCACTGGAAGGACTGATGCTGAAGGTGAAGCTTCGGTACTTTGGCTACTTGTTGTGATGAGCTGATTCATCGGAAAAAAAAACCCTAATGCTGGGAAAGATTGAAGGCAAAAGATGAAGGGGGCAGCAGAGGATGAGATGATTAGACAGTATCACCAACTCAATGGGCATGAATTTGAGCAAACTCCAGGAGACAGTGGAGGATGGAGGAGCCTGGCGCACTGCAGTCCATGAAGTCACAGTGCGTTGGACATGATTTAGAGACTGAACAACAACAAAGCTGTAAATCCCTGGGGAAGGAACATTTAAGCAGTTGTATTAAAAGTACTCCTGCTTAGAATGGAGATGTGGCATTTAGAAGACAGGACAGTGTCCTTATTTCATCACTGATAAGGTGTCCTGCTTTCAGTCCTTCGTGGACTGACGCCTCTACTGCTTGATGCTCCCTGCTCTTCACCCCAGTCTCCCGTGCTCCTCTTCCTCAACTGCAACCACCAACATGTGACGAAATACCCCTCCTCCATAGGTGGACCCTGAGGACCATAAGGTCAGACCCAGTGTGACTTTTCACCTCTCTCAAGATAAAAATATCTTGCTCCATTTGAGATTAAATTTAATCTTTTTGCCAAATGTGAAGCTGCTCTACTCCAGTTTCTAAAATATAAAAGATGTGAGATGAAGCAAGGCACAGCATACAGGGAGATCTGACCAGACATCTCAGAGTCCCGGTGAGGCCACAGTCACAGATCTTCATTATGATGAGAGTAATGGTAGTAATAGACTGACCATAGCTTACTTAGCCTTCCCTGGCCGCGATTCCGGACTGAACACACTGTCCGCTGCAAAGAGCATCTCTGCTTGATATGTGCACACAGCAGGTGTTCATTCTTACACCATTTCCCACCCACGGTTGTTTGTTGTTTATAGTAATCTTCAAAACTTTATTTTGCAAAGATTTTAATCTTATAGGGATGCGGCAGTTTTGGTTAAGAGAATTGTATGCTTTTACCCAGGCTCACCAATTTTGTTTTGAATGAACATGCGTCAAATATTTTAACTCATTATTAATGAGGGAAACAGGCAATGTTGCAGCCAGTTCAAAGATCAGAAATATGGAAATGAATTTGCAAATGAAACAAAACTGGCTTATTCCACAAAGGGGGAGGGAAGTCAGCTGCACCTCCACTTGACAGAATTTATGTACAAGAATTATTTTGCCTCTCTCTGATGACTCACGAGCTTTTAACATTTTGCCACAAATCCTTTATCCTTCCCTTTTTCTCTAATTAAATTTTTCTGAACCCTTTGAGAATAATTTGCATGCATTGTGCCCGCATAAGCATTAATACTTTAATTCAATGTGAATTGTGAAAGAAAACACGTTTTCTTACAAATCCATGGCAAGTTACTGAATTCAGACAATTTAGCACTGATATAGTGCTGCTGCTGCTGCTGCTGCTAAGTCGCTTCCGTCATGTCCGACTCTGTGCGACCCCATAGATGGCAGCCTACGAGGCTCCCCCGTCCCTAGGATTCTCCAGGCAAGAACACCAGAGTGGTTTGCCATTTCCTTCTCCAATGCATGAAAGTGAAAAGTGAAAGTGAAGTCGCTCAGTCGTGTCCAACTCCTAGCGACCCCAAGGACTGCACCCTGCCAGGCTCCTCCGTCCATGGGATTTTCCAGGCAAGAGTACTGGAGTGGGGTGCCATTGCCTTCTCCATTGATGTAGTACTTATCTTTAATCTATAATCCGTGTTTTGTTTGTTGTTCTAATAACATTTTAGATGGCATTTTTCATTCTCTAGTACTGAGTTCAGTCTGAGGTGATATATATACTTATGTCTCTTTCTTTAATTGGCGTATAATTGACATAACATTATGCTAGTTTCAGGTGTACAACACACCACTTTAATATTTGTGTATATTGTAAAATGATCACCACAAATCTAACATCTGTCACTGTATATAGTCACAAAATTTCTTTCTTATGATGAAAATTTTTAAGATCTACTCTCTTAGAAACTTTCAAATATGCAATACAGTATTATTAACTGTAGTCACTGTGTTGGTCATTACATCCTCAGAACTTATTTATTTTATAGTAAGCCAGCTTCACCCATTTTACTGTTCATCCCTCCACCCTGCCCTTGTCTCTGGCTCCCACCAAGGTGATCTCTGTTTTTATCTTGTCTCTTTAGTTTTCTTTATATTTTTTAGAAAATTTTGAAGTTTGTATATGTTAGAAATTATGGCATTTCTGTTTGTGTGTGTGTTGCTTTATTTATGATAATATCCTCAGCTATTATGTCAAAAGGTGTGTGTGTTAGTTGCTCAGTCATGTCCAACTGTTTGAAACCCCACAGACTGTAGCCCGACAGGCTTCTCTGTCCATGGGATTCTCCAGGCAAGAAAACTGGAATGGCTTGCCATTCCCTTCTCCAGAGGATCTTCCCAACCCGGGGATTGAACGCTGGCCTCCTGCATTGCAGGCAGATTCTTTACTGTTTGAGCTACAGGGAAGTCCTATTATATCAAAAGCTGACTTTTAAAAAAAGTGCATTTCGACTCCAAAGTGATACTGGGGGGAAAATAGCAAGCATAAATCAGAACATCAAAGTAAGTCCCACCATGCCTACAGTGTACAAATAGCTGTTGATGAGTTTGCCATGCTTAGTGAACTGAGTAAGTGTAAAAGCTTTTCGTGTGCATTCCTATTTTCAGGCCCAATACAGTACGTTAACCTCAGAATATCAAATTGAATCAGGGGTTCTGAGAAGAGCCGCCTGCAAAGCAGTTAGAATGACACTCTTCATTACACCGCCTAGATTTGGGTTTCAGACCACCATAACCAGGGCCTTTACTAATCTCTCACCTATAGTCAGATACGCACAGCCACCCAAATCAAGGACTCCGTACCTCTTGAGAGTGAAGTCCGCCAAAGCCCTTGAAGCTGAGCCGCAAATTGTTAGAAGAACCTGTTCTTGATGACATTTTTCCTGGCAAGGCCAAATAACCAGCCCTTGCAAGGCTGCTGGCCACACAGTATGTCAGCACAAATTATGCAGTCTGGGGCTGAGTGGATGTGTCAGCTGCCCATTAGACCACACTAAAATAGAATTGCTGGGTGCCTGAAGCATGAAGCATGATATTAGATAAAGTGATGAAATTTCACTCGATTAAAGAGCCAGGTCAAGGACAGTTACCTCAGAAAATTCCTTTTTTCCTCAAATATTCTCACAACCTTGATGAATTTATCGTTTTCTTGCTTATTTTTCATTATCGTCTGGGGCTTTATGAGCAATAAAAGGTGCCCTCAGCAGGCACTGACATATTGGAGTGATCAGAATCATAGGTTATATTGATTCAAAGAAAGAAAGGGGGGAAAAAAGACGGAATTGACATTGCCGCAGGTCACAAGCCCTTGGAAATGTTGGATTGATTTGTTTAGACAGTTGTTTGATTTCTCTCTCTCTGTCTTTCTCTAGCTCTTTTGTTTTGTTTTTCTTAATAAAGGGATAGGAAAAAGAACAGAAAAAGGTAGTCTTTTTTTTTTTTTAAGGCCAGTTGAAGGATAGGAACAGCAGCATATGGCTTGGCAGAAAGTTTTATTTTTATTTATTTGATTTATAAGGACAGGAGAAAAATCCTTCTTGCAAAGGGCTTCTTTTATCAAAAGGACTTGCAGGCTGAAAGTAAATGATTGCATACCTACACTGCTTCTCAAATCTGGGTTGGATAACCACAGCTAGCCAGAGTAAAGCAGTTTGACTAATGCACTCACCACCCACTTCCTGGCCTGGTTCCTGTAGGAAAACATGTATTTTCATTAAGGAAAATATTTTTGGTTCATTAATACTGTACTCTGACTTATTTTCATTTACAGTAGCATTTGAGAAGCAAAAGAAATGTGAAATGGGTATTCAGATCACTCGAGTTTACGCTTGCAGCTTAATGATTCCCCCGTTCCTCTTCCCTCCCCTCTTATCCTGCCAGTGAGGGCGAGGTTCTTATGTGAGCGCGATATCCCTGAAGGAGCAGCACCAAGGCCAGCTAATTGGTCTTGTAGAACTCTAATGCAGTTGGCTCAGCCGCTCTTTCTTTGGGTCAGAAAATCCACAGTGGCAAATGTGTTCTTCGGGGTTGAGGGGGTGAGGGGAGGGATTGAAGGTATTTGGGAGGAATCAGCTAGCCTTTGGTACCACTTGAGGGTCATTACAAGCTCTCAATTCAATAAAGGATTGAGGAGACTTAGTTCAATAAATTTCCCAGGCAATATTTTAACTTTGGTGCTCCAGTTTCATTCCATGTATGTAGACTGCTTGAGTTTTTAGAGTCCTGTTGTTCCCTTCATAAAATAGGAATAATTTTAGCATATTATACCTCCTCTATAAGACTATAATGAAGATGAAAAAGGGCATCTGTTTACAGATTTAATTGTAAAGAGAAAATGTATTCTCTAGATTCTAAATGATATGATTATATTTCCATACAATATTAATTTTTAATACTAGTGAACAAAGAATTTCTGTGACCGGTGAGCTTTACTTACTTGGTATGTGAACCGTAGACACAGTTAGAATTTACACCTGCTTTTTTAGCAAATTCTTTACACATTACATGAATGTTTCTATAAATCAAACTTCTTTTAACAGCATTTCCTAGGTAAGAGTCTCTACCGAAGAAAGAAATACATTAAATAGTAGCTTGGTGGATGGACACAAAATACAGGAAGGCTTCTTGGGTATAATGCTGGTTTCTCAGTGTCATCATAATTAACAGAATAAAAGTGAGAGGGCAAGTTTTTTTTTGTTTGTTTGTTTACTTACAGGAAAAAGGTACAATTACTTGTTACATGGAAATATTAGATACCCACTTTTGGACCTGATCAACTATCATCTTTTCTTTTTTTTTTCCCTGGAGCCAAGAGGGTTTGTTGTTGTTGTTGTTGTTGTTTTTCAAAATATTGAAATGGTTTGAAAGATCAAAAGACAGTTGTGCTAAGTTTTCTATTACTAGCATGGAAGTGATAACAGCTTTCTTATCCCTTGGGAGAAGAGGTGGCAGTTGGAGGCTGAGGAGTTCTCAGTGCTGTATTGGCAGGCTTTACACAAAAGTGAAAGCAAAAATAAGAATATCCTCCTGTAATAAGACTGCAGATGGTGACTGCAGCCTTGAATTTAAAAGACGCTTGCTCTTTGGAAGAAAAGCTATGGCCAACCTAGACAGCATATTAAAAAGCAGAGACATCACTTTGCCAGAAAAGGTCCATCTAGTCAAAGCTATGGTTTTTCCAGTAGTCATGTATGGATGTGACAGTTGGACTACAAAGAAAGCTGAGTCCTGAGGAATTGATGCTTTTGAACTGTGGTGTTGGAGAAGACTCTTGAGAGTTTCTTGGACTGCAAGGAGATCCAAGCAGTCCATCTTAAAGGAAATCAGTCCTAAATATTCATTGGAAGGACTGATATGAAGCTGAAACTCCAATACTTTGGCCAACTGATGTGGAAAACTGACTGATTGGAAAAGACCCTGATGCTGGGCAAGATTGAAGACGGAAGGAGAAGGGGACAACAGAGGATGAGATGGTTGGATGGCATCACCCACTCGATGGAGATGAGTTTGAGTAAGCTCCAGGAGTTGGTGATTGATAGGGAGGCCTGTTATGCTGCAGTCCATGGGGTCGCAAAGAGTGGGACATGACTGAGCAACTGAACTGAAAAGAGGAGGCATCTACTACTTTTTCTCAGTATAAAATGAAGGGTAAAGATATACCAGTGGAGATAAAAGTTGCCCTAAGATGGGAGGAATTTTAAACTCCTGTTTCCTTGTTCTTGGTGAGTTGGATTCTGATCTGTTGGAGGCACTTGGCTACCACTCTTTGTGTTCTCAAGGGTCTAAGAGTCAGCTCACCATCTCCTATGTTTCTCACTAGTCACTTGCTTTGTTCCTGTCATATTATTTTGGCCTAATAAAAATCCTTCATTCAACTGCAGAATGGGGAAGGCCCACACCAAGCATAGGTTGGCAAAGTAAAGGTGCATCAATTTTTTTAAGATCCCCGAAGAGGTCTTTCACCCATTTTTTTCCTCTTCATCAGATGCTTGGGCAGCAGGAGGCAAGAATTGTATTCTACTTAGGGTCTTCTTGTTTATGATGAAAATTACATGCTTTGTCTGAGCAACAATAAATTACTTTGAAACCTCTCATTGGCACCTTTAATGAACACAATAGATAGAAGAATATGCTTATCAAAATGTGTCATCCTTTTCTCCATGCTAAACTCAGCAAATATTCCATTAGAAGAAGGGTTTGGTTTCCCATGTGGATTGTGAAATCTCTTGAGTTATATTAAGGCTGTAAATGCAATTCAAAGCAGCTCAGAGCCTTGGTCTAGGGGATGGGTGCCTTTTATTTTTGATCCTTTCCCCAGAGGTGGTTCTGATTACCCCAGTGCTCTCTGGTGTAATAATGGAAAGGAAATTTCCTACAGGCGGCTGCAGCAGAGCCTGAGTTGAGCATTTGCTACCTTGGGAGAATCAGGTCATTCTCCTATCTGCCAGGGAAACACACTCTCCTTGAGAGAAAAACATGGGGAAAACAGATTCCTCTGACAGGTTTAGAACTTCTGCTGCAGAATCTTCCCAAATAGTGCCCGAGGGGAAACTGTCTTCCTGATCAGATTGTCTCCGCATTTTTTCTTCTTCTTTTTAAAATTTATGTTTTTTGTCTTATTTATTTTGTTTTAACATGGGAGAATTGAAAGGGCAAAATGTTCAGGATGTACATTCCTCTAATGTGAAGGGTTCATCATTTCAGCTGTGAACACTGATTTCTGTCACCTCAGCCAACACAAAAGAAGAGACACATTTCTTTTTCTCTCCATGATTCCTTCAGTGACATGACACACAGATGATGGACTATGCAATGATTTAACCAAGCCTGATCTTTCTGCCTGGGGGCACACACAATACTTAAAGCCTCAGGGAGTCCTTATTTATTTACTGTGATCTTTTAGATCTCTCTTGAGAAACCATGATATTTAAAATCCACCTCCTTTTTCATCCTTTAAATAGAGAATTTATTTTTCTTATTATAGAACAACTGTCTTCATAAGCCAACATGGTCAGGTTCTAATTATGTGGAAATTCCACGCATTTTTCAATTGTAAGTCATTCTTTAATTGCTGGAGTTTTTGTATGACCTCTTCTTTACCTGGGCACTGCACAGAGGAGAAATTGCATGTCCTTGAGTTCTCAGGTTAGTCCATCATTCATGTCACTTGGACTGATTATTTTCCTCCCCCCGTACCACACAGCATAACACTTTCTGCTGGATTCAACTAAATTCACTCCCGTCTGGTTTTCTATGTTGCAGGTGACGTGACGTGCCAGGGAGTTTGCTTGTAACCAGTGCTGGATTGCCTAAGAGCACTAGAACACGTTTTGAATGACATGAGAATTCCTCTAACATCATTGACGTGGTGATTCCTTTAGGATAAGACATGTCACAATCATATTTCTTTTTTTTTTTTTTTTGCTTTCTGCTTGGCTTATCTAGGTAGGAATTAATATAGGGATGAGTGACTGAACCAAAAAGAGGATGAGGTGTAGTTCTCAGAGAGCTGGGTTTTAGATTGATAGTCACAAACATGGAACAGTAAAAATTAAACTACATTCAAAATGGTCTCAGGGGAAATTGGCCAGTTCCCAAGATCCAGGACATTTAAATATCATTCAGGACCAAGTTCCAAAATGGCCAGTTGGTCTTAAAACTCATCACAAAATGTGGAAACAAACAGAAACATATTTTGTTTGGGAAGATCCTAACAATTTTCATTCAGGATCATGAATGAGAAATCAAGTCATTGATCAAGCCTTATAGAATCTTCCAGGTAGAGATAATAAATAGTAAGTTAAAGGCTGTGAGGTAATAGTGTCCTGGTGAGTTTAAAGAAAACTCAGATTTTTCATGGAATGTTGCTGTCCGTGGGGAGACCGAAGAAAATGTGGGATCATGAGGGGGTTTTCTTCACGATGCTTGACACCGATGCAGGTGACCTAGCAGTAAGGGAGACGTTCATGATGTAGAGAGAAGGCAGGCTTGGAGAGGGAGTCTCAGGAGGTAGGATGGACTAAGAGTGGGGAGATGGGTTCTAGTACACATGTGAAGGGTTGGCTGTGGAGAGGAGCCTAACAGTTTACCCACTGTAGCAGGACAGCACCTAGGGGTCCACCCCAGATCACAAAACACATCAGTGTCAAGAGCTTCAGAAATCTCTTGAGAGAGTGTGTGTGTAAATAAAGTCATGGAGCATAAAGATGGAGAATATGTGTTAGAAGTCTGGGGAGAAAGAATAAGTCATGGGATAGTCATCTAGGGCAGTGTCTCTCAAAAAGTGGTCCAGACCAGCATCGTCAGCATTACCTGGTCATTTGTTAGTGATGGGGTTTCTCAGGCTCTACCCCAAACTAACATTCTAAAACATCGGGAGAGGACCTGGCAGTTTGAGTTTTCATGTGCCCTCCAGGTATGTCTATGGTAGTCTCAAGCCTGGCAACCACTTGCTCAGAGTAAGAGGAGAGTAACGTATTTTGGGAATGTCATGTGATTGATGTGGAGAATGAAGGCTTCGTTGAGGACAGTGGTCAGGCATTTGAAATGAGATCAGTCAGCAACCTGGTGTGATTTTCTACAGCTGTGACCATCTCTGTGGGTGGACAGAGCATGCTGATTAGATTTAATCTGGCCTGAGAATTTTTCAGGTGATGATAATGAGACATGATTGTTAGGAATATATGCAAAGGTGTAATACAGTGATGGGCCCATCACAAACTAGATGAGATGGGAAACCTGGAGAAAATATATAAATAATGTCTAATGGCACCTCACGGAGAAGGCAATGGCACCCCACTCCAGTACTCTTGCCTGGAAAATCCCATGGATGGAGGATCCTGGAAGCCTTCAGTCCATGGGGTCGCTGAGGGTCGGACACGACTGAGTGACTTCACTTTCACTTTTCACTTTCCTGCATTGGAGAAGGAAATGGCAACCCACTCCAGGGTTCTTGCCTGGAGAATCCCAGGGATGGGGGAGCCTGGTGGGCTGCCCTCTGGGGTCGCACAGAGTCGGACACGACTGAAGTGACTTAGCAGAATGGCACCTCATGGGGTCAAAGTTTCTTAGAGTTGGAGTATTAGCAAGAATGAGCTTCAAAGAGAGAATGCTTGAAATTGCAGTTATGGAGGGGTGGGGTTATGTTGCTGGTAGTGACTAGTCTGAGGTATGACCTTTGAAATGAGTGGCTTAGATGGAACAGAGAATGTGAGAGTTGGAGGACTGGGCGTCAAGTCACTGAGGGTCTCGGATATTGGAAAGATCACATATATGGGTACTGGCATCACAAAATATGTTGGAGAAATGGCAGTGAGCCAGGAGCTAAAATCTTTAAGGAATTAGTAGAGTAGCTGGGGGTTCTGTGACTGCAGCAAGTTGGAGCTGTGATTGATAAAGACTAATGAGATGACATTCAAAGATGAGGATTTTTTTCATTGTTTTTGTGATGTGATGTGATATAAAATCAGGACACTTGCCCTGCCTCCAGGCCTGGTGTTGCAAGAGTCTTGCAAGGCACAGCAGCCACCACTTCAGAGGGCTGGGTGAAAATTAATTTCCTCGAAGGAGACTTGGTTCATTTAGAGCAAGAAGTGAAAGCGAAGTTCTGAGAAGAACTGAGCATGAATTCTAGAATACGGTGTGGAAGGGTTCCAGGAATTGAGGATGGGCATAGAGTGGATGAGAAAAGGGGAACTATCAAGACACTTAAGGAAAGAGTCCAGGAAATTGAGAGATGATTGAAAGTCTTGGCTTCTTGTGGGGCCTAAAATCCATCAGTGCTCAGTCATGTCCTACTCTTTTGCAACTCCATGGACTGGAGGCTGCAAGGCTCCTCTGTCCATGGAATTTTCAAGTCAAGAATGCTGGAGTGAGTTGCCATTTCCTTTTCCAGGGGATCTTCCCATCCCAGGGATCGAACCCATGTCTCCTGCATTGGCACATGGATTCTTTACCACTGAGCCACCAGGGAAGCCCCAAAAGGAAGCATGGCAAAATGAGATCTGCCTAGATGTGCTCAACATAGATATCAAGGTCAGGGCTGGAAGTATTGTAGGGTAATGGGCTGTGGGTGTCTTGCCAGGAGATCCTGAGACCCTCTCTTTTACTCCTGATGATGGTGAGGGCTTCCCAGGTGGCACTAGGGCTAAACAGCCTGCCTGCCAATGTAGGAGATGTAAGAGACACGGGCTCAATCCCTGGGCTGGGAAGATCTCCTGCAGGAGGCAGTGGTAACCCATTCCAGTGCTCTTGCCTGGAGAGTACCAAGGACAGAGGAACCTGGTGGGCTACAGTCCATAGGGGCGCAGAGAGTCGCACACGACCAAAAACTTAGTACGCATGGTGGTGTGAGACCAGGAATGAATGGCCTTATTCTCAGTATCTGGAACTCTAGGAGAGTTGTGGAGGGAAGGGTGATTTTCTTCTCGTGATGTCCAATCAGAGTAGATTTGGAAGCATGTATTTGAAAATGGTGTCAGAAATGAGTTGAAGAGCAGATGAGTCAAGGCTTCTTTAATTTCAATACCCCAAACTATGACCTACTTGAAAGTTACAGGGTGGCCTATTACCTATTCTTATCTTATTATAGGGTGGTCACTTATCTATTCTTATCTTCTTTAAGCCTTGCAAATGAAAAATTTAAAAAATAAAGAGATATGAAAAGTACCTGAATTTGTATCCATTTATGTTTTGTGAGATCCAGTGATTGTACCTGAGTTGTATCCATTGGTATAATTTCCAGCAAGAAAGACCACTTCATTCCATGCTGGTGCCCCATTCATTCCCCTAGCATGTTCACATATGAGGAGGTATTTGGTTTGTTTACCAGTGAAGAGATGCTGTTAGGAACCAGCATGCTTTGATGGCTTGAGCAAAAGTCCTGGGTGTGAGAGGTGTACCTAGGATGCAATAATTCATACTTTTCTGGGGATGCACACCTGGAATGCAGAGATGGGGACTACTGAAAAAGCAGCTCTTTTAGATTCTAAATACTTTCAGAACAGCTAACTCCAATGGAAATCTCTTCAAATCTGATAAGAATTTCAAGGTCTCTGGGCCCTACACACTCAGCTTGCACACTCTAAGCCAGTGCTCTGTGTGGAAATGCTTGGATGAAATTAGAATTCTCATAATGTATCTTTAGTGGCAGAACATCATTTGCAGACTGACAAGTCCCATTAGAAAACGTACACCCCTTCATCCCCATCCTTGGCTTAATGTGTGGCAAGGGAAAGGACTGATGCAAAAATAATACCTTGTCATGAACTAAGATCAATTGTAGAAAAAATTAAAGAAGAATTATGTATTTTCAAGGCAATGAGTAATGGAGAAATCTCTGGACGGCTTCTGGGAACTTTGATATCTGCAGGGAGTTGGAGGGATGAGAGAAAGAGATCTGCTTCTCCAAGGTGTGTACTAAGAAACAGAACAAGACAGAAACAAACATGAAATGACAACCAGAGCAACCCCTTTACACCTGAAAGGAAAACTTGCCTTTAAAGTGGAATGTCAATTATTTTCTCACTCACTCCCCTTTTTCATTGACTGTTACTACCAGCCATGGTTAGTTTCTTTTCAGATAATTTCTGAATAGAGAAAATATCATTTTGAAAAACATAAATGTATCTATTATTACCTGTATCATACCTTGTGTCTATTATCCTGCAATTTTGTTTTTAATCTAATATATTTTATTTTGTCTTCTAATTGAAGGATAATTGCTTTACAGAATTTTGTTGTTTTCTGTCAAATATCAACATGAATCATCTAATGTATTTTAGATCTGAAGATTTCCTATAATCTTTCATTCAGTTGTTTAATGTTCTATGTATATTTAATGACATAATTTATATAACCTATCCCTGTTAACCTTTAAATGTCTTTCATCTGGTACTGTTATAACAAAACCACAGTTGATATCCTTGTGCATATATTTTTGTGCACTAAAGCAAATCTATCAGAGGGCTAAATTCACAGAAGTATAATTCCTGCATCAAAGAATACATGCATATTTTTTATCTTATTAAAGTATTCTATTTCAGGTTTAACATGTTCTTTTGAATCAATAGCAGAAGATGAGAAATATGTAGAACTAAGTAATGGTAAAGGTAACAAGAAAAGAAACAGAGTTGGTTAATGAGCAAGTAAAAGGATAAAATATCCTCATAATTAAAGAAATGAAAACTAAAACAAGATACCATTTTACCAATAAGTCTGATTCCACATTTCACTGGTGAAGATGGGGAACCCAGCACAGGCATGTGCTGTTGGTGGTGGTGTAAGCAGTCATCCCTTGTTTTGGAAGGTGCTTCAGCAATAGCTCTGTCAACATTTTTACTCCTAAATGCCCTGGCACTTGGCCTGGACCTATGATTAGGACGCATGATTAGAGAAGCTCTTTAGACACTGACTTGGCTTCCCTTGTGGCTCTGGTAAAGAATCCTGCAGTGTGGGAAACCTGGGTTTGATCCCTGGGTTGGGAAGATACCCTGAAGAAGGGAAAGGCTACCCACTCCAGTATTCTGGCCTGGAGAATTCCATGGACTGTATAGTCCATGGGGTCACAAAGAGTCGGACATGATGGAGCGACTTTCACTTTCCCTTTAGACACTGATTATATTTTTCATTTTCAAAAGCTGTTGGACTTACCTCATTATGGATCGGTTTGCTAGTTTGAGGCTTAAGTCTTTTTTTTTTTTAATTATTATTAATTCATTTTGGTTGTGCTGGGTCTTCGTTGCTGCCTGTTGACGTTCTCTAGTTGCAGTGATTTGGGGCTGCTCTTCATTGCAGTGCATGGGCTTCTCATTGTGGGCTCCCCTTGATGCAGAGCAGAGGCTTCAGGTGTGCAGGCTTCAGGCGCTGCAGCTGCGGGCTCAGCAGTGGTGGCTTACAGACTATACAGAGTGGGCTCACTAGTCATGGTGCATGAGCTCTGTTGCTCTGTGGCATGTGGAATCTTCCTGAACCAGGGATCTAACCCATGTCCCCTACATTGGCAGGTGGGTTCTTGTCCACTATATCACCAGGGAAATCCTAAAGGTGTTTTTTTTTTTTTTAATTCATTTAATTAATGTTTATTAGGCATCTGCTATGTGCCAGTGGGAAAACAGTTGGGGGCACAGTGATGATTAGCAGTGGAGGGACAGACAAGGCTTCTGCTCTCACAAAATTTACATGCTAATGGAGGAAGTTAGCAGCAAGTGAATATATCTGATGTATAGCAGAAGATGACAAATACTGGGGTGGGGACAAAACAGAAGAAGTGGTGCTAAGTGCCTGGAGGGCTATTCTATAGCATGCCAGAGAATCTCTCTGAAGAGGTGATATTTAAGCTGAATGATGAATGATAGGAAAGAGGTGGCTATACAAAGACCTGGAAGGGGCCCACCAAGCAGGGAACATAGCATGGGCAACGGTCCTGGGCAGGCAGGAGGACCAGTGTTACACAGTGAATTGTGGTGGTGGTTTAGTCACTCAGTTGTGTCCAGCTCCTTGTGACACCAGGGACTGTAGCCCGCCAGGCTCTTCTGTCCATGGAATTCTCTAGGCAACAATACTGGTGTAGGTAGCCATTTCCTTCTCCAGAGGATCTTCTCTACCCTGGGATGGAACCCAGGTCTCCTGCATTGTAGGCAGATTCTTTACCAACTGAGCCGCTAGGGAAACCCTGAATTGTGTCCTCCCAAAATTCATATGTTAAAGCCAAGGTATTTGAAGAAAGGGCCTTTAAAGAGTTATGCAAGGTTAGTGAGGTCATAACCTCAGGGCTCTAATCCAGTTTGACTCGTATCCTTGTAAGAAGAGGAAGAGACACTAGGCATATGCATGCCGCGAAGGAAGGCCAGGTGAGGACACAGTGAGAGGCAGCCCTCTGCAAGCCAAGGGAAGACGGCTTAAGGAAACCAAGCCCATTTGGTTTGGGTTTCCAAGCTCCAGAACTATGGGAAAATAAATACCTGTTGGTTAAGCCACTAGTCTGGTATTTTGTTATTGCAGATTGAGTATACTAAGACAACTAGAGTGGCTGAAGCTTAGTGTCCAAGAAGTAAAAGCAAGGACATGGAGTTTGAGATGTAGGCAGTAGCCAGGCTCAGGATGACAGGGCTTTGAGGGCCAAAGTTAAGAGGCTGGGTTCCATTCTAAGTGTAAAGCTATGTGGGGGTGCACTAAAAAACCTTGCTCGGATTGCTTTGATGAGAGTGGACTGGAAGGGATAAACAGGCAGTAGAGAGGACATGAGGAAGCCTTCACAGAAGGCCCCAAGAAAGAACAGATGCTGCTGTTGGCTAGAGTGTAGAGATGGAGCCTGAGAGGTGAACAGAGGGCAGACATGGTTTGCTATGAGGGAAGCCAAGGGGAACCCTCCCCAGTGGTGTACCGAGAGGTGGTAGGAGTGATCCAAACAAAAAGAGATGCACTGTCTACAGAGAATTTGAAGACATTAATAGCACTGAAAGTCCTCTGCTTTTTATTGTCATCATATACTGGTAATATACAGTATATTATATACAGTAAAATACAGACAATGTCCATGATAAAGCATTCCTCCTGGCAAGCTTGGAAATCTGTTAGCATCTCCCACCACCCACCTGCCTTGGTCCAGAGGCTGGGAGAGGGAGCGTGAACCTAGTAAGTGCACTCACTGTGCAGTAAAGCTGAGAGTCTCAGGTTCTTCAGACAGTGACTTCCCCTCCCTTCCTAAAATAACGGTGTGAGTGGGCAAAGCAACAGAATCCCTTCTGCCAGCACTTTTCCACAGGTTGGAACAGGGCAGATCCCTCCTTTGCACCTGAGGCACACACGTAGGGAGAGATGGGAGGCAGTCCTGAATTCTCCTTTCTGTTCTGTTATCTGTTGAAATTAGAGTTTCAAAGTGAAGTCAACTGCAATTCAAACCTTTAGACAAATGGTCAAGGCCATGGTCAACCATGGGCAAGGCTGTCCCCTGAGAAAGGGGGGCCAGCAGCATGTCAGGGCAGCCCAGCTCCTCTTGGGCCACTGCCAACACCCGCCAAAGCTGAGGACCATCTCTTGGCACAGGTGAGCTATGTAGCTCAGCTTTTATGATACACAGGGACGTACAAGGACATTGCATATGTTGTATGTGCTTAGTCTCTCAGTCATGCCCAATTCTTTGTGACTGTAGCCTGCCAGGCTCCTCTGTCCGTGGGATTTTCCAGGCAAGAATACTGGAGTGGGTACCCACTCCCTTCTCCAGGGAATCTTCCCGACTAGGGAATTGAATTCAGGTCTCCTTCATTGCAGGCAGATTCTTTACTGTCTGAGCCACCAGGGAATCCCTGAAAGGACATTAAGTTGTTTTAGAGGCCAAGTTGAGTTTTAGGCTGAATTCTTAATCTCAAGCTATACACAAGCACGTTAGCCAAAACAGCTCACCAGAGATTATGGAATGGACGAATAAAACGGTATTGATCCCCCAGGTATGAACAATGGATCACTTCTTAAAGTCCTGGAAGAAACAGAGTTAAAAGTGAAATCCAAATAGAAATCACCTTTCCCTTATAAACTAAGACTCTTAATTCTAAAATGCCTCCCCCTTCTGTT